>NC_051312.1:18176783-18483813 GCF_015220235.1 Choloepus didactylus
ACTGCCCAGCTCTACTTTTGGGCACAAGAGTGCTAAGCGAATGCAAGCTGAAGAGTAATCAGGAGAACTTCAGCAGTAAAATCAATTAAACAAATAAACCAACAAAGCAATTAAGCAAATGCCACAAAAAAAGCAAAAGATACTTTAAATGATGCATAACAAAATTTAATACAACAGTCAAGACATTTAAGGTTGTAAATTATGAAGTAAATATATAATAAAGCCTGTTGTCTCATTGGGTTAAAAGAAAATACAACTCCATTGATATAAGATAAGATTCTCATAATATCAAAAACTCAAAATAAGTAAATACAAAATGATGTCTGAAATACATATGGCATACAGAAATAAAATCATGTTGGGTAGGAATGTTAATGCAACATGAAGAAACTATACTCAGTCTATGACAATAAAATTGACATAAAATGAATTTAAGCATTAATGATAAATTTAAATTAATAAATAGTGAAGATATTTGCTCTTCTAGTTTTTGTAGGATGTTATAAAAAATGAATCAAGAACCTGTTGAAAGAAAAAATTCTCAACCATTAACTGACAGCAGAATCATGTTTGTCACTGTGTCTGATCACAAGGCCTTAAATTAAGTTAAATAACAAAAAGTAAGAGAAAAAAAAAACCAGGTCACTTTCTATGATAAATTGAATTATTAGCTCCAATTTTCAAACATTTCTTAATCCATACTTGTCATGTGACTTGCTTTGAGTAATACAATGTTTGTGAAAGTGACACCATGCCAATCCTGAACCTAAGCCTTAATAGCTTTGCTTGTTTCCACTTGCCCACTTGTGTTTCTGCCATTGCCTTGAAAAGAACAAGTCCTGGGTAGCTTTTGCTCCAGGAGGAGAGTGAGAGGCACATGAATCAGATGTGTCCCAGCCAAGCCATGCCTGCACCAGCCAACATCCAACCAATGTAAGACAAGTTCAGAGGATTCATCCATTTGAGCTCAGCCTAGATCAGCTGAACCCCAGCCCATCTCCAGCTTACCTAAAAATTCATGACTGACAAATAATCATTGTTTGCTGCAAGCACTGAGATTTAGGGTGGTGTGTCATGCAGCAATAGTTAACAAATACACTTTGAAATTAAAAAGTAAAACTTTTCTCCATACACAAACTGGCTGGTTTGAAATCCAGGCTCAGCCACTTATTGTCAGATTATGGGTAAGCCATATGACCTTTTGGTGCCTCAGTTTCCTAAATTATAAAATGGGGAAACATCATATCTACCTTCTTGAGTTGTTTAGGATGATCAAAGGAAGATGATATTCAAGAACCAAGAATAATGTCCCTGGCACATAATCATTAAATATAAATGCTCTGTATTATTATTTATTGAGTGCCTACCATGTTCAAACAATTGCTTAAATTGAGCCAAATTCTGTTTTACTAATATCACAGGAAAAGAAATTGAGACAGAAGAATATAGAAACTTGTCTAAATTCACAAAGCTAGTAAGTGAAGGAGTCAGAATTTGAACTCAGGGTCACAGATAACAAAGTCTCTTCTCTTAAATACCTCTTATATGCAAGTTATCAAATTACCTCAATATTCAAGGAAGGTATGAATAAAATATACCATATAAAAACTTATATGGTATGGTCAATGCTGAATTTACAATAATTTTATTTTGAAAACAAAAATATGTAGTAACAAAGCTCTTAATTGGAGGAATTGCAAGAAGACAAAATGATAAAGCATAAATATATTGGGAAAGAGAAGAAAAAAATGGATAATTGAGATTGACAGAGCTTCAAGACAGTAGATAAAATATGTAGGTTAATGGCAGATTTTGCAAGAAAACAGAGAACATCCAAATTAAGATAAAGAACTAAATATGAAAGAGATTTTAAATTTTAACAAAAGCATTCACCAGGGAAAAACAATAAAGACAAAAATGGAGGAAATGGATGATAATTATCTGGAAAACCATGGTAATAACATTGATTCTACAAGTGTCAAACAAAAATTGACCAGTAACTGGATGATAAATACTGAAGTTATTAAATAAATTTCTAAAATAAAGATATTATGCTGAATGACTTTGGTGGGTTTATAGACAGATTATGTTACTATCATAGAAAAAATTTTAGTATATGAAAGTGATTAAAATTGCCAGTGTGTTTTAAATTGGCTTTTTCTTATTCAGGAATATGGTCCACTCTGACACAGTATGGATTCATGAGAAACAGACAGAAAGTAGTTGGGGAAGAAAAGAAGCATCACCCTGGCTAGCCCAATAATGCCAAATCAATCCTGGTAGTAATTCTGAAAGCCAGATTGCTAGCTCATTCATTTAATTCTGTTGATGTTTTAAAACTTATTATTATTGTGCCAAATAGTACAATTATAATAAAAGCAATTATAGAACAATTCACTCCTCACCATTCAAGAATGTGACCTGTAAATTTATAAATAAAACACTGAAAATATCAGTTTAAACCAGGCTATAAGAATCAAATAGAAAAATATTTATCTAAATATTTCTGAATGTTACTGAATTCTCAAAAAATGTAAGTGCAGAAAAGACATTCAAAAATGTCTAAGCCAACTCTGATTCAAAAGCATATTCTTAAATGACAGAAATTGCAATAGTATCTAGGACAGTACAATAGTATCTTATAATGCTATTGCAAATGAACTGATTGCTGTCCAAAAAGATAATGGGAAAATCTCTCAACAATAAAATTAAGTTGCTATTATAAATGTTGACTTTTCCCTCATGCATACCCATGACAACTAATAATGACCATAACTAAGCCAATCCCAGATCTTCTTTGCTATCTGGATTCCAGTATATGTATGTCTTTACCACTCTTCTTGCTTTACAGAAATTGGAGAAACGAATAAATGTATTATTCAACTCATTATTGACTCTAGCACATGGTGTCCTATTGAATGGCAACACTCCCATATTCAGGAAAAAGTTTTTAAAAAATAAATAAAGAAGCTTGAAGACTAGGGTCATATTGGATCTGAGGCCACAAATGTCTAAATAATGTCCCTTAGCTATATACAGTTTATATCACTTTAGTGGAATATTTAATGCATTCCCAGTGAAATCAAAGCAAAATCAACACCCCTACTGTCAATGTTATTATTTAGTATTATTCTGTTTTTTTTTTAATTAGAGAAGTTGTGGGTTTATAGAACAATCATTGACAAAATACAGGATTCCCATATACCTCCCCACAACCAACACCTTACTTTGGTGTACAATATTTGTTACAATTGATGATAGCACATTTTTATAATACTACTATTAATTAAAGTCCAGGATTTAAGTTAGAGTTCACTCTTTGTGTAATGTTTTTCCATGGATTTTTGAAAAAATGTTATGATGTTACAATGTATATACAATATAATAGTTCCCCTTTTAATCTCATTCAGATCTATATTTCAGTGCAGATATTTACGTTCACATTACTGAAATGTTTCCATCATTTCAAATAGGAACCCTTTACATTCTCAGCCTTCACTTCCCATTTCCAACCCCCATACCATCCCCTAGTAACCTATATTCCAGATTCTCACTCTGTGAGTTGCTTATCTTAATTGTTCAAATCAATGAGATCATACAATTTTTGTATTTTTGCATCTGGCTTATTTTACTCAACATGATGTCTGCAAGTTTCATCCATGTTGCCCCTTGTATCAGGACTTCATTTCTTTTTACTGAAGAATAATATTCCATTGCATGTATATACCACATTTTACTTGTCCTTTCATCAGTTGATGGACACTTGGATTGCTTCCATCTTAAGGCAGTTGGGAATAACGCCACTATGAAATTGATGTACAAATATCTGTTCAAGTTCCTGGTTTCAATTCTTTGGGGTATGTACCTAGTAGTGGGATTGCTGGCCATATGGTAGTTCTATTCTTTGCTTTCTGAGGAAATGCCAAATTGCCTTCCAAAGCAGCTGCACTGTTTTATATTTCCACCAGCAATGAATGAATGTTTCTATTTCTCCACATCCTCTCTAACACTTGTTATTTTACATTTCCTTAATAGCAGCCATTCTAATGGGTACAAAATAGTATTCTTTGTGGTTGTGATTTGCATTTCCCTGATGGCTAATAATGTTGAGCCTCTTTTTATGTGCTTTCTGGCCATTTATATATCTTTTTTTGAAAGATGTCTGTTCAAGTCTTTTGCCATTGTTAAATTGGATTGTTTGTCTTTTTCTTGTTAAGTTGAAGGAGATTTTAATATGTATACTGGATATTAATCCTTTATTGGATATGTGTGTTTCCAAATATTTTCTCCTATTGTGTAGTTGTCCTTTTACTTTCATGATATAGTCCTCTGAGGAACAAAAGTTTGTAATTTTGATGAGATCCCATTTATCTATTTTTTTTTGTTGTTGTTGTGTTTTTGGTGGAAAGTCTAAGAAATAATTGCTGACCCCAAGGTCCTAAAGATGCTTCCCTGGGTTTTTTTCTAGGAATATGATCCATTTTGAGTTGATTTTTGCATATCATGGGTGGTAGAGGCCTTCCTTTTTTTTTTTTTTTTTTTTGCAAATAGTGACCCAGTTTCCAAGCACCATTTGTTGAAGAGACTATTCTTTCCCAGTTGAGTTGTCTGTGTTACCACCTTGTAAAACATCAGTTGACCACAAATGTAGGGGTGATTTTTGAGCTCTCAATTCTATTCCATTGATCTATACACCTGTCCTTGTACCAGGAATATTAATTAATGTGGATTTGTAATAAATTTTAAGATTGGGAAATATGTGTCCTTCAACTTCATTCCTCTTTTTCAGGATAGCATTTGTTATTCAGGGCCACTAAAGATCCCTGGACCAGGGAGATGGGCAAGGAGAACTAAAGAGGAAGAAGGATTATTAAATGCTGGTACAGTTGTTGTCTTGTTTTAAGGATATACCATCCCCTTAATTTGAAGAATCTCAATAGATAACACTTGCATTAGTTAAGATACTTTGGGATAGAAATTATCTCACATAACATGGATATTAACAAGAACTTCAATTCGTTCCATGTGTTCCATCTACATCCTAGTGATGGCCTTATTTTCAAGCTGGGAGCAGGATGGCTATAGTTGTTCTAGAAGTTGTTTCCATATAAGACAATGTGCAGAAGAACGGAGGTAATCTCTCCCTGCATATCTCATAAAAATGAATAAACATTTTCCAGAAACTATTATCCCCCTACCTCTACCCCTACAGAATTCCACACAAATATTGACCAGAATTGGGTATCATGTGTACTCCTAAACCAATGAATGGAAAGGGAAGTAGGATTTTATTTGGAATAACCAGATCCTCTCCTGGAGCTTGAGGTGAGATCACTTCAATTGAGAAATGTAACTTCACAGGGAAGTGGTAGATACTCAAATAAAATAGGGTGCTTTTAGAAAGTAATAAAGGGCAGAGCAAATGACAGGTAAGCAATCAAAAGTGTCCACTAAAATTCATCCTTTATTCATATACACCTTTCTCTCAAACATATTGTGAGAGATAATTGCAGTAATGGCCCCTAATATATTTGTGCCTCTCTGCATCCATGTCCTTGGGCAGTTTCCTCCTACTTGGAACCTGACGTCAGCCATGTGACCTGCTTTGGCCAAGCAGAGGCTTGAAAAGTTCTTGTGCATTGGGGCTTGCCTGTTGCTGCTCATGGAACCCCAAACCATCATATGGAAAAAGCCCACCTGGCCTGATGGAAATTGAGGAACATGTGACCCAGTCACCACCTCCATCACTCCAGCCCACAAGGAGTGAGCCCAAAGAATCAGAGGTACCTTGCTGACCTGCAAAGATCCATTAGTGACCCTGGCTGAGGCCAGCAGAAGAATTCTCTAGCTGATCCTAGTCAAATGGCTGACAGAATCAGGAGCTAAATAAGTCATTGTTTAAGCCATTAAGCATGGTTTGTTTCACAGCAAAAGGTAATTGGCACACATACATTATCAAAAATGCTCATATATACCCCAAATTGCCACATTCTTATCAAAAGGGACAACTTCTTAGTGTCATCAAGTTGTCCCATTGTGCAACAAATCTGGGATTTAGGATGTCATGAAGTCTTCTTTTTAAAATGTTAAGTTTTTCATGCTTAAACTTTGTTTACATAGGCTATGGAAGATTATCTAGAATGAAGCAAGCAATTCTGCAAAGACTAAATAGAAAAGCTAGTAGATAAAATGCTTTGAAAAATCTGTCTGAAGGCATTGGACAACTTTGAAGGCAGCCAAGTCTTGGGGGCCATGATCTCAGACAGAAGGGAATTCCCTGACTGTTGTGCTGTTCTTCCCCTTGAAGCATTTGTTTATTCACAAGCTTCAGCTGAAATGCTAAGAAGATAAGAAGAGTTTTTAGGACTCTCATAGGGACAAAAAGACAAAAATTAGAAACTAGTGACCTCAAGGAATAAGTCTTCCATCCAGTAAATATACCAGCTTGTTAGTAAGGACCATGAAAGGCTGTGACCATGAGAATGGCAAAATAGAAATAGACCCATCTCCAAAGAAACTGAAACCCAGCATTGAATCAATTCAAACCCTGACTGGATTAAGTGATCTGCTCTTGCCCTGACTGCCTACCAAGATAAAAATATATCTTCTCTGGAGGAAGACAGCAGTACTGCATCACAGAGTACAATGGGAATGGTGGAAATTTTTGCCACTCTAAGGCTCTAAAAGAGGCATGCATAGTGCTTCCCTTAATATTGCCATTTATACAATACTCTGATCACTGCAGAAACTGGAAGATAACAGTAGATGACCTCATGCTTATCTAAGTACTAGCCTATATTGGGGCCATTGTGCAAGAGGTGATATTTTTGGTAGAGAAGTTTTAACTGGTCTCAGTTTGTTTGGCCAATGAATTTCTTTTTCTCTTCTGATAAAAGAGGATCATAAATAGCATTCACATGGAACAAACAAAAATATACCTTTATGTATATCTTCAGTTTTGACATAGGGCTTTGTTAATAATCTCCTCCCCTGTGTCATAAGATATCGTGCATATCTAAACAATCTGGGTATCTCACAAAACATAACATTGATCCTCTATATCAAGCATATTATACTGAGAAGTCTGGATAGGAAGAAGCAACTACCACATTGGAGACCTTGACAAGATACATTCTTTCATAACCCTATGGTATCAGTAAAATTCTTAGGTGCACAGTGGTCATGGGCATCCTCAGAGGTCCTTTCCAAAGTAAAAGAAAAATTATTGCATCTTACACCTGCTACCATGAAAAAGGAAGCTTGTAGTAGGTAGGCCTCTTTGGGTTCTGGAGGCAGTATATTTCACATCTGGGAATTCTATGATAATCCATATGTGAGGTGATGATGATCCATAGGCAATGTTCTGAGTAGAGTCCAGAGCAAAAAAGAGTTTTGGGGCAGTTCCAGGCTGCAGTGCAAGTGACCCTGTTAATTGGGCCATGTGACCCAACAGAGTCTATGGGTTTAGAGATATCCACAATGGGAAAACATGTTATGTGGAGTTTAAAGAAAGCCTCAATGAGAAAATCATAAGGCTGACTCCAGAGCTTCTGGAGCAAGACCCTGCCACATACAACAAAGAATTGTATGCCTCTTGAAAAATATCTCCTTATGCACCCCTGTGTGTTTTTAGAGATGGATCTTCTGGCCCATGGGACAACAATTGCCCATGCATCTTGAGCTGACTATCATGAGCTGTGTTCTGTGAGATATATTAAGTCACAAGGTCAAGTGAGCTCAGCATCAATCCAAAATAAGAGGAAATGGTAGACCCAGGATCAAGTGTGAGCAAGATCGGTGGAAGAAGCAAGTGCATGAGCAGGTAGCCCACATCACCATTTCAAATATCATGCTTGATACAGTGCCTCTCCTTCAGCTTACACCTGTGGCCAAATGTAGGATCAGTTACAACTTGTTGACAAGGGAGGGAAGAGGTAAAACTTGAATTATGGATGGCTTGTCACAGAATGTGGGAGCAGGCTAAAATGGGACACAGATACACTCAAAAGCATCCTTGAAAAATACTGGAAAGGGAAAATCTTTCACCTCATCATCCATGTGGTGTGGAAGAAATGGTTCAAGGTTAGAATATATAGAGACAGTTGTGAAGGGCCCAAATGGCTGGTCAATGATCTGAAAGGATAAAAGTTAGGAGACTGGGGACAAGGAGTCATGGTGTAGAGTCAAGTAGATGGATATATAGGAGTGGGCATGAGTGTGATGGTCATTGTGCCATATGTTAACACTCACAGAGTAATCCACCATGGAATAGACACTAAATCACCAAGTAGACAAACTCAGCCAGATGATGTGAGCTAGCCTCAGTCTTTGGCTGCATGACCATAGCAGGAGTGATGGAATCTATGCATGGAACCAAGACCATAGATTTTCAATTGTCAATGTTGATTAGCTACTACTGCTGCCAAATGTCATGTACTGAAAAACTCAATACTGTAGAGATTTCTATTGCTCCCAATTGATGTATGGATTCAGAGAAACCCCAATCAACTCCCTAACATGTTTACAGAAACTGACAATTTGATTACCAAGTGAACACAGAAATACAAAGGCTATATCTAATATGTTCTTGTCATATCAAATATCAATGTATTAAGCAGATATGGTAATTACTTAGTTTTGTATTGTTGCATGGACAGGCAAATAGACCAATGGAACAGAAGCAAAATCTAGATATATGGACACACATACATGGACACTTGGTTTACACAAAGTTGGCTCTGCAGAGGGGGCAGGACAGGTATTCAGACAATTAGGTATACAAGTAAAAGAAAATAATGTTGGATCTTTACACATACCATACACAAAAATAAATTCCAGGTGTACTAAAAGTTGAAAGTGAAGGTGAAAGTGAAGGTAAAAGTGAAAACTTCAAAGAACACTAATCATACAAAATATTTATGAATTTGATTACATTAAAATTAAGAATACATTTCCTCCAAATGATATCACATGAGAGTGAAAGAACAAAACAGAAACTGAGAGTAGATATTTGAACATGAACACCAGTCAAAGGACTAATATGCAGAATGTATGAAGAAATAATACAAAATAAGAAGAAAATATAAAGCAAAGCAATAGAAAAATGACCAAATATCCTGACCCAGCAATTAACAAAATAGGTGGTACAAATTGCCTTTGAACCTATGAAAAGGTTTTCAGCCTAATTAGCAAGTGGAGAAGTGGAAGCTATAACCACAATGTGACATTCCATTAGAGAATTAACAGAGAGGCAAATGTTAAAATGAAGACACAAGTGTTGATAAAAATATGGAGAAACAGAAATTCTCATCCATTACTGGTGAAAGTGTAAATCTATACAATCACTTTAGAAAAAAGTTTGGAACTGTCTTGAAAAGACACAGCAAATGCACTATAACATGGGAAAACCTGTACACATGTGCAAGAAAAGGGCATGAGAAAGAATGCTCATGACAGCACTATTTGTAATAGCCCTGGAAGGAAACAACAAATATCCATCAACAGTAGTGAGAATAAGTTGTCATATAGTCATATAATAAAATATACAGCAATAATAAATGAATGAATTACAGCTGCACAAATAGCAACTTAGATGAAAAAAAGATAAAAAAGAGGGCAAGAAGGTCAACACAAAAGAATACATACTACTTTTTCTTATATAAATTTCCACTTATGTAATGTATAGAACTGTATGTTATATAAAGTATGTGTCCAATATAAATATTGTAAAATTAGTTTTACTATCAAGAAAACAAGATAATGATTTTCACCAAAGCTGGGGCAGAGCTTTGCTATGGATGGAGGAGGATTTTCAGGAGGACTGTGATCAGGGAGGAGTTCAGAGAGTGTTTTGGCATGCTCTAGTTCCTGAAGAAGGTGTTTGCTTTTTAAATATTTTTTTAAAAACAGTACATATATGTTTTATGTATTTGATTACTTACAAGAAAAAAACAAATAGATAAATAGAAGAGTGTTACAATATTTCTGGAAAGTCAATTTTGTAGCAACAACCTGTAAAATACTCTGATCCATTTATCATATTAATATATGAATATACTTTCAAGGAAATAAAACCTTAAATAATAAATATACATAAAACTTTACACATAATTCATTGTAGCATCATGTGTACAACAGATTACTTGGTGAAGTCTGGACATTAAATCATTTTTTGAAGGTGAAAAAAATCACAATTAAAAAGTAATAAGAACCAGAGGTGAAGGGGCAGAAGAAAGGCTTCATGAACTAGAGGACAAGAAGTTGGAAATCCTACACACAAAGGAATAGATAGGGAAAAGAATAGAAAATATAAGCAGGGTCTCAGGGAATTGAATGACAACATGAAGTGCACGAATATATGTATAATGGGTGTCCCAGAAGGAGAAAAGAAGGGAAAGGGGGCAGAAAAAATAATGGAGGAAATAATCACTGAAAATTTACCACCTCTTACAAAAGACATAAAATTACAGATCCAAGAAGTGCAGTGTACCCCAGGAACAACTAGTAAATAATCTGGAACAACTACTGGGGGACAACCATGACTGTCCACAGATCATACACCAACCTTGAATGGGTGGAATGGCTGAGATTGCAACATAAAATCTGTAAGTAAAAACTGCAGAACCATGCTGGGACCCCCCCCTCCCCATGGTGAGCTGAGCTGCATGACCTCCCTGTAGGAGAAAGCAGCAGTCCTGGAGCAAGTGAATAGAGCTCAGCCCAACTCAAACTGGGGTTTTAATTAACAAATGTGGACTGCTGGTACAAGATACAAACATAGACAAACCCCTAAAAAGCAGCAAAGTATCCTGAGGTTGCTCCCAGTGGAGATGATGTGGGGTTGAGGGAAAAAAATTAAATTAAAAAAAGTAACAGAGGCTATACAGACAACTGAACTTAGCCAGAAAACTCCTGTTTCCCAGGAAAGGAAGCCCAGAAGACCAGGTGCTATCTCTGGCTAATGGGTGAAACTAGGAGGCCATGGACTGGCTCTGAAAAGGGGCTTGCTTTCCCTTTTTGTCTCTCTCAACCTAAGTGGCTCAGTGGAGAAAGCACCAGCCATTTTCAGTTCACAGTGCTCTGACCCAGACAGGGGTGGAGTTAACAGAGTCACAGAGACAAA
Source organism: Choloepus didactylus (assembly GCF_015220235.1). Lineage (NCBI taxonomy): Eukaryota > Metazoa > Chordata > Mammalia > Pilosa > Megalonychidae > Choloepus > Choloepus didactylus. The sequence goes on from NC_051312.1 coordinate 18,187,906, forward strand.
GAAGTAATTCAAGTGCAGAAGATAACTCCCTAAAGGGGTGTATCTCCCCTAAGAGGAAGGAGGTGGGGACCAACTCTAATACCTTCTCTCCCTTCAGAACTCAGACCCCAGGGCCTGGAGGAAAAGTCAAAACAGAAACAACTTAAGCTGTGAATTAAAGGGACCACACCTCTTTACACCAGTGGGGAGTGACAGGCTGACAGGTGCCACCTGATGGGTGGGTTAGGAACAGCTCAGTGGCTAGAGGCCTCACAGGAAAGTCTGTCAATCTTCCAAAACACACCCTCAGGGAAACCTGACACTGAATATAAGCCTGTTCTGAAATGTGAGCCCCTTCTGGTCTGGTAAAATCTGATTGGGGTAACCAAGGAAACCAGATGTCTAGACAACAGAAAACTACAAAATATACTAGGAAAATGAAGATATGGTCCAGTCAAAGGAACAAACTTACACCTCAATTAAGATACAGTTGAGGTATTGTTTCACTTTAGTGAAACAATCAAAGATTTTCAAATAAATCAATTCAAAAACAAAATCAATGAATTCAGGGAAGATATGGCAAAAGAGATGAAGGATATAAAGAAAACACTCAGTGAACATAAGGTAAAAATCAAAAGTTTGAAAAAACAACTGACAGAATTTATGGAAAAGAAAAGAACAACACAAGAGATGAAAACCACAATGGAGACATAAAACAGATTTCAAGAGGCAGAAGAAAACACTCAGAAATTGGAGAACAAGACACCTGAAATCCTACACACAAAAGAACAGATAAAGAGAAGAATGGAAAAATACATCTCAAGGAATTGAATGAAAACATGAAGTGCATGAATGTACATGTCATGGGTGTCCCAGAAGGAAAAAAGAAGGGAAAAGGGGCAGAAGCAATAATAGAGGAAATAATCAATGAAAATTTCCCATCTCTTATGAAAGACATAAAATTATAGGTCCAAGAAACACAGCCTACCCCAAATAGAATTGATTCAAATAGACCTACTCCAAGACACTTATTAATCAGATTTTCAAATGTCAAAGACAAAGAGAGAATTCTGAAAGCAGCAAGAGAAAAGCAATCCATCACATACAAGGGAAGTTCAAGATGACTACCTGCAGATCTCTCAGCAGAAACCAGGGAGGCAAGAAGGTAGCAGTATGACATATTCAAGATACTGAAAGAGAAAAACTACCAACCAAGAATCCTATATCTGGCAAAACTGTCCAAAAATGAGGGAGAGTTTAAAGTATTTACACATAAACAGGCACTGAGAGAGTTCATGAACAACAGACGTCCTCTAAAGGAAATACTAAAGGGAGTGCTACAGACAGATAGGAAAAGACAGAGAGAGAAGTTTGGAGAAGAGTGTAGAAATCAAGATGTCAGGAGGCAGAAAGAGGATAGAGATTGAGCATTTGATGTTGAAGGAGTATAGAATGTTCTAAAGGATTGATTGTGTAGATCTGGAAATGGATAGCAGAATACTGTGTGATAGCACAATATTCTAAATACACTGAAAAAAGATGACTATGAATATGGTTGAAAGAGGAAAGTTAGGGGTCCATATGACACCAGAAGGGAAGATAGAAGATAAAGACTGGGACTGTATGACTTAGTGAAAACTAGAGTGGTCAATGAGTCTGATTAAATATACAAATATAAAAATGTTGCATGAGGGAGCAACAGGAAGGAATGAAATTGTGAGGCATGTAATGAAGTGACTGGACTGTGAAGACAGTGGGTTGAGTGAAATAAGTCAGAAATTTAAAAACAAACATTATAATTATTCACTAATAAGGACTAATAACTACATGTAACCTCTGAGAATTGAATCTGGGAGCATGGGTTATAAGGGAAAGTCTTCTGTAGAGGTTCCTAGATTGCAAGTCCTTACAGCAGTCACATTTATTCATGAGTTGTAACCGTGATTTCTAGGTTTTTAGATTCTGAGCTGTTTGTGACATCATCAGTCCCTGGAGCATCGGGCATCTGTGTGGCACTTGGAACTCAGAGCCAGAGTTTGGCAGCTGAGTATTGGCATCACCTATGAATCAACTGTTAAAGATGCTGAAAAGGATATCAGACTTCAATTGGAGATATGAATGAAATGGACCTGGTTGAGATTGGAGTGGACCAGACTAAAAAGGTAGAGGATGATATTAACCACGTTTTAAAGCTTTGGCTTCTGTATGGGACCAAAGGAGGAGATGGTTATATGGTGCAAGGTATGAGTTTTCTGTAGCACACTATATGGTCTAACTTGTATGGTCAGTTTACTCAAATGTCTTAATTACATGGAAACTTGACTAGGGAATGAGACCTTGTTGGATTGTACAAGTTAGCATGAAGCCCTGATACAACCCGGAGAAATTTGGGCAGAGAATAAGAAGTATTTGCAAAGCCCCTTTGAGGGTCTGGGGAAACATATGGAAATATTAAACTTCCCCAGCTAGGGAATTCCTAATGTTCTCACAAGCATTGGGGACCAGCAGCTTAATGGGTTGAGCCCTTGATCTTGGGGCTTGCCTTTATGAAGTTTGTTACGCAAAGGAGAGGATAAGCTACTCATAATTGTGCTTAAGAGTCACCAACAGAGGGCCTCTTTTGTTGCTCAGATGTGGCCTCTCTCTAAGCCAACCTGGCAGGTAAAGTCATTGTGCTCTCCACTATGTGGGACATGACTCCCAGGGATATAAATCTCCCAGGCAATGTGGAGCATGACTCCTGGGAATGAGCCTGGACCCTGCATCATGTGACTGAGAAAGCCTTCTCAACCAAAAGGGGGAAGAGAATTGAAACAAAACAAAGTTTCAGTGGCTAAGAGATTTCAAATGGAGTCAAGGGGTCATTCTGGAGATGACTCTTATGCATTATATAGATATCCCTTTTTAGTTTTTAGTTTATTAGAGTAGTTAGAAGGAAATGTCTAAAACTATTGAACTGCAATCCAGTATCCTTGATTCTTGTATGCGATTGTATAGCTATATAGCTTTTATGCTTGGGGAGATATGGAAGGTTCCCTGGCTTGAAAGGTTATTCAGGGTGGCCACCTCCTAAGCATTGTGTGCCTGAAGGCAGGCACCAAACTGGGAGAAGGCCAAAGCTTAGTGTGCCTGAAGGCAGGCACCAATTTAGATAAGGACAAAGCCAGGCTTCTTCTGTGCTCCTATCTCCTGCTCCTGCTGCCTCCTGTCTAGCCCCAAAGAGATTGTCCCCTGAGATCAAAGACATGCAATCACACCTTGTGGCTTTAGAAAAAAATGCACCCTCCCTGAAATACCTGAAAACACTCACACAAGAAACTACCTTGTATGTTATAAAAACCTTTAGGAATGAGTAGAATAAAACTTTCTTTTGCATGAACACAGAGATGGAGTCAGCTCCCTTCTTTCACCATTGGTGCCCCATATGAGGAGTTCCAGTCCTGACCATGATGTTTGGAAGCTGTGCAGTAAGTACAGGCAAGTTGTCTCACAGTGGTTCAGTAGTTTCAGCCACTCAACAAAATGGGTCAGTCTCTCAGTTTTCCCCAGCACTGGTATGTTTTAATTTTACAACAGCTGCTGCAGGCTAGTGAAGCTTCTGTTTCAGAAGATAATTTGTACTCTTTATTGCATGATGTTGATCAACATAACCCTTGGTTTCCTGAGGTAGACGCATTAGACTTGGATGTGTGGGAGTGTATTGGATGAAATTTAAAGCGCCACTTTGAGCGAGGACAGAAAGTTTCCTCTAAAACATTTATTATATGGGCTCTTGTTTGCACTGCCCTGGCCCCTCTTCATGTTGCTGAGACTGAGAGTTCTGAAACTGAGGTCCCTAAAAAAGAAACCACCACTCTCTCCAATGAATGCCTTCCACCTCCCAAGCCCTCAGCCCGCATACTGCCAGCTGATAAAGGCAGCGGGGAAATGACTATAGCCTCACTCCCTCCCCTTCCTCCTTTATCACTGCCTCTGCCACCACCGCTGCCACTGCTGCCACAACCTACCCCTTCCAGGGGTGCCATGCCTGTTTTACAAAGCTGTCTGCATGAAGCAGAATTAGCTGGTGATCTTGTTTTCCCCATGATGCTTAACCAGCAAAACCAAAGAATGTTTGAGCCATTACCCTATCAAACTTACAAAGAACTCAGAAAAAGTGTCCTAGAAAATGGTGCCACAAGCCCATTTACTAAAGGGCTACAGCAAGCCTTGTCTGAAAGCTATGCCTTGACCCCCTGGGATTGGAATTCCTTAGCTCATACCATTCTAGAGCCTAGTGCTTATCTGCTGTGGCATACAGAGTTTGATGAATGTTGCGTGGAACAGGCAGGTCGTAATCACTTAGCAGAAGTAGATATTACCACAGAACAGCTCCAAGGGTGTGGCCAATATGAAGATGTTAACCAACAGTTAAATTGGCCAAATAATGCATATCAACAGGCAGCACTTTGCACCATGTGAGCATGGGAGCAATTGCCAGATTCAGGGACAGATGCAGAAGGCTCTTTCATTAATACCCACCAAGACCCACAAGAGCCTTTCATAGATTTTGTTGACTGGCTAACAAAGGCCATAGGATGACAGGTTAGCCATTGTAGTGTGCTAATATCATTCTTTTACAATTAGCCTTTGAAAATGTTAATGCAGATTGTCAATAAGCCATGAACCCTATCCATGCTGAGGCACATCTTATCAAAGCATGCCAATTAGTGGGCACTGATACTCACAAAGCGTGAGTTTTTGCTGCTGCTATGCATGGCCCCCCTAAAACCATGTCCAATGTGTGTTTTTGGTGTGGCCAGTCAGGACATTTCCAAAAACAATGCCCTCAAAAGAACATGCCTCTGACAGGCTCCCAAAATAGGGGGCCCTCTAATAATGTCTCTAGACCCCTTAAGCCCTGTCCCTGCTGTAAAAAGGGGTTCCACTGGGCTAATCAATGTAATTCTAAATGGGATCATGATGGAGCCTTGTTAAACTCAGGAAACTCCCAAGGGGGCTGGCTCCAGGGCCCCTTCAACACTGGAGCTTCAATGACAAACTGCCACAAACAGAGATCAACAGTATGTCACATTACCAACTCAAACAACCCAGAATTGATGCCCTTATGGTTGCCACCTCCAGCAGCACAGGATTGGACCTACCCTGCCTCCATGAATTACTCATAAAGGAGTCAGATGGCATTAGAAAAGTTCATACCGGTGTTTAGTTGGATTGGTCGGGAAAATCAAGTCTAACTTCTAAAGGTCTTTTTGTTCATATGGGTGTTATTGATGCTGATTATTGTGGTGAAATTCAAGTTCTCCTTTCCTGCACAGGTATCCATCTTTTACCCACTAACTCCACTATTCCACAATTGCTCTTATTGCCTTTTTGGGTCCCACAGGCTAAAAATGCCACACACGGTGCTAAAGCATTTAGTAGCACCGGACAAGAGTGTGTTGGGTTGAGAAAATTCAGCACAGCCATCCTACATTAGCCATTTACATACAGGGATGAGCCTTTCAGGATTTAATTGACACTGGCACTGATATTTCAATCATTAGCTTACAATCCTGGCCATCTACCTGGCCAAAAGTCTTACAAGATACCCTGGTTATGGGAATTGGGGAAATAAATTTCAGCACCCAAAGCACAGTTCCCCTTGAAAGTCACGATGCAGAAGGCCATTCTGCTACAATTCAGCCTCTAATCTTACTGATCCCTGTTAATTTCTGGGGATGTAACTTATTACCTCAATGGAATATGACAATTCAGACAAATTTATCCCAAGGGCCACTGCTCCAAAAATTATCATTGAACCTTTGCTTTTAACTTGGCTCCAAAACAAACCTGTATGGGTAGAGCAGTGGCCCCCTACCTCAGAGAAATTATATCAAGCTCATCAATTAGTTCATGAGCAATTAAATCTTGGGCACATTGAGCCATCTACCAGCCCATGGAATTCTCCTATTTTTGTCATAAAAAAAAAAAAAAATCTAAGAAATGGTGCCTCTTGCATGATTTGTGAGCAATTAATGCTTGTCTTTAACCCATGGGGCCCCTTCAACCAGGGGTCCCTTCACCCACTTACATTCTGCAGCAGTGGCCAATAATTGTAATTGATTTAAAAGACTGTTTCTATTCTATTCCCTTACACCCTAAAGACAGATAGCGTTTTGCATTTACCTTACCTGCCATTAACAATGAGGCCCCCACCCAGCAGTTTCATTGGAAAGCTTTGCCACAGGGTATGCTAAATAGCCCTACGTTGTGTCAGTCTTATGTTAGTCAAGCTTTATGTCCAGCTTGTGACAAATTCCCTGAATGTAAACTCATCCACTATATGGATGACATTTTGCTTAGTGCATCAACTGATCATCTCTTGGCTCATTTATTATCATTTACAAAAGACCTCCTCACAGCAGTGGGTTTGTTTATCACCCCTGAGAAAATTCAACAAACAGAACCTTGGAAGTATCTTGGCTACTTAGCGCCCTGTGCTAACATAGCACCCCAGCATATTTGCCTTAAAATCTCTGATCAGCCTACTCTTAATGAATTGCAAAAACTCTTGGGTAATATTAACTGGCTCTGTCCCTCGCTTGGTATCCCAACTTATCAATTACAGCATCTCTTCTCCTTGTTAAAGGGAAATTCCAACCTCCACAGCATCTGCACCTTTACTGCTGACTGCTGATAAGAATTGCTTCTCATTGAACAGACCATCCAACGTTGCTCTCTTATTCACACTAATCCACAACTTCCTGTAACATATTTTATTTTGCAGACAGATCATTCCCCCACTGGATTGATTGGACAACTTTCTCCTACACTCTGCATTCTTGAATGGCTTTTCCTTGGGCACTCCTACCCAATGAAATCTCTTTCCCCGTATATTGGCTTACTTATTCAGCTTATCATCAAAGATCTCAAACGTGTTATTCATCTTACCGGTAATGAACCTAATTTTATTTATTTATTTTCCTATTACCAAAGATCAGTTTACTCATGTGCTTTCTTTTTCCACCTCCTTACAAGCAGCCATTTATGATTATCCCAGACAGTTCAATTTTCAATTTCCTGCAGATCCTTTATTAACCTTTTTTCACCTTATGCCTTTTGTCTTTCCTCGCATTACTTCTACTTGTCCCATTCCTCATGCTATCACAGTTTTCACCGATGGATCAAGAAAAACCGGCAAAGCAGCCATCTAGACCTCCACTCTTTCTCACGTAAAACATGACTATCCTACTACCCAACAAGCTGACCTTGGTGCTCTTGTTTTAGCATTTCAAACTTTCCCAAATGACCCAATCAATATCGTCTCTGATTCTGCCTATGCAGTTTATTCTGTTCAACACCTAGAAACTGCTCTTGTTAGTGCTAGTTGCTTGGCACCTAATCTTCTTTTATTCCTTCAATTACAAGCACTAAACTGAGCCCACCATCACCCCTTCTTTATCATGCATATTCACTCTCACACTTCTCTACCAGGGTCTTTAACACATGGTAATCAACAAGCTGATCTCCTCATATCATCACTTCTGCACCCCACTATTGAATCTCACCAATTCTTTCATCAAAACTGGTGCAGTTTACAAAAACAGTTTGATTTAACAGCTCAACAAGCCAAAAGTATCATCTGTAGTTGCCCTTCTTGCCAACTACATAATTTAGCACCACCTATCTATGTCACCAATCCTCACGGCCTTCAGACCAATGCCATTTGGCAGACGGATGTCACCCACTTCACCCCATTTGGTCACCTCTGTTTTCTTCATGTTGTTATTGACACATACTCTTGATTTCTCTTTGCACTTCCTCTCTCAGTTGAAACTGCAGCTCATGTTTGTCGCTTTCTATTACAGGCTTTTGCCATTCTTGGACAGCTGCATCAATTCAAAACCGACAATGGCCCTGCCTACACTTCTTCTTGCTCTCATACTTTTTGTTCTCAATGGTCTATACAACACATAACTGGCATTCCCTTTAATCCTACAGGACAAGCGATCATTGAACGCACTCATCACACACTAAAAACATGTCTTTTAAAACAAAAAGGGGGGAATATGGATCCCTCTGCAAGAACAGCTAAAGCCCTATCTGTTCTTAATTTTTTAAATCTCACAGATGATGGACTGACACCAGCACAGTGCCATTTCCATGTGCTGTGTGAAACAAAAGATACAGAAATGGTGACGCCTCCTGTGCTTTGGAAAAATAGACAAACTAGACACTGGGAAGGACCAGTGCCCTTATTAACCTGGGGATGGGGATATGCTTGTGTTTCCACCTCAGCAGGTCCCCAGTGGATCCCAGCAAGACACATCAAACTGTGGCATGGCATGGATGAAGCCAAATCCAGTTCCCAAACTCCACAACCTGAAAATGGAAGGGAAGGCTCCACCAATGATGAGACTGCCAAAAACCCAGCAGTCCCCATTGATGACTTGGGAAGCCCTGAAGAAAACTACTCAAAAGGCTGAAGCAGTGCTTCAACAAACCAGCACCCCTGTAAATCCAGAAACATTGTTCCTGGCAATGGTGTCTATTATCCATTGCCAGAGCATGGTAACATTTATCTTTACAATCTTATTACTCTTTCCACTTCAATGTGTTTCAGCCCACCTGTATTGGGCACACATCTTGGATCCTCCTTTATTCCAAGCCATTACATGGGCAGACTCCCCTTTCCCTGTTTCTAACAACATAACCACTTGGCTGGGTGGAGTAAATGTGCCACCTAGTGGCCCTTTACTTAATGGCAGCCACTGGATTTTAGCAACTAGTAACACATCCTTTGCCTCCTCTGTGCTACCCCTTTGTGTATCTCATAATGTAAAATACTGCATTAAACCCTGCAATCACCTTTGGCTACAGAATACCTCTCACACATTCACCTTTATAGTTGTAGGGGGCATTGACTATGGAAATGCAACCTCTTAAAAAGACTTCTGTGCCAACCCCTAACCCTCCTTGCCCAACTGGACATGATAAAGGCATACCTACAGGTGTGTCTGTTAACTGGGTTGCCTGCAGTGACAAAATTCCCCATGTTCTTTTTATCCATAACTACACCATCACTGATTGGAGCCCTGTAAGATGTCTTAAGTCTGGTAATCATACACAGTTGGTTCATTGGAATGATAATCATACACACCTTGAAGCCAAGTCCTCTGAACCTATTGTTTGGACCAATGACTCACCAAGCTTTCCTGCTCCCCAGCTTAACTCCTGGCCACCACAACATACACTCTGGCAGCTTGGCACGTTTTTTGTAGACTATTTGGTGTATTATGTATGACTCTACCAACAACACAAACATGGCTTTTACTCATGACTCCACTCTAGAAGTTTTAATTTGTGCCACTCATCCTTATGTCTTTTTAATTAGTGACTCTCTTAATATCACATATTCTGATCACTACAATATCTTGTTTTCAGGAAACTAATTGTATTTTACTTCTTGTATTTCTAATGCCAATATCACCCAAAAGAACATGACAAGTTTAATAGTTTTAAAAAGACAGTCTGAAGTATTTATTCCAGTAAATTTAACCCATGAGTGGCAGTCATCTTCTGCTCTTGCAATCCTTGAACAAGCTTTACAAAAAATTTGGGTCCCTCATTTTTTGTTCACCTTAATTGCAGTCCTCATTTCTGCAGTCATTATTTTGGCCTCAGCTACTGCCTCTACAGTGGCCATTTCCCAATCTGTGCAAACAGCCCACTTCATGAACTCTGCAATTGAGAATGTTAGTCAACAATTCCTTACTCAACAAAGCATTGATCAAAAGATCCCTACTCAGCTTCAAGCTTTGGAAGCTGCCATTGAATTTGTAGGTGATAGGCAAGATGCCCTTGCCCAGCACCTTACCTTAAGATGTGATTGGCAGATGATGTCCATCTTCGTAACCCCTTTGCAATGGAATAATACACATCACACTTGGAATGATATTAAAAAACAATTGTGGGGTGCATTTCATGATAATTTAACTAGTGATGTGGATAATCTAAAAACACAAATTTTAGAAATGCTCCATCCCACCCAAATCAATGAAGAGCATGCCAATGCTATTAGTACTCTACAAAATTATTTGCAATGGCTAGACCCAAGCTCCGGGGTCACATGTTTTCTCTACCATCTCTAGTTAAATGGTTCTTGCTTATTGCTGTGTTTTGTGTTTTCCTTTTAGGAATCCAGTGCATATGGACCAGCCTAAGAAGATGTGGCACCTGTTCCTGGAACCCCCATGATATCCTCATGAATGAGCTTTATGTCATTACAACAAATTGTAATCATAATAAAAAGGGGGGAGATGTGGAGACATGGAAGTTTCCCTGTCTTGATAGGTTATACAGGGGGCTGCCTCCTAAGCATTGTGTGCCTGAAAGCAGGCACCAGGCTGGGAGAAGGCCAAAGCTTAGTGTGCCTGAAGGCAGGCACCAATTTAGATAAGGACAAAGCTGGGCTCCTTCCATGCTCCTGTCTCCTTCTCCTGCTGTCTCCCATCTAGCCCCAAAGAAATTGTCCCTTGAGATCAAAGACATGCAATCATATCTTATGGCTTTAGAAAAAATGTACCCTCCCTGAAATACCTGAGAACAGTCACATAGGAAACTACCTTGTATGCTATAAAAACCTTTAGGAATGAGTAGACTAAAACTTTCTTTTGCATGAACACAGAGATGGAGTTGGCTCCCTTCTTTCACATATGCTGTTGCATTTTAACATGAAAACCTATGGCTCACATTCCCTTTACCCCAGTGTGTGGACAAATGAGTAGAAAAATGGGGACAAAATATAAATGAGCAAAATGGAGGGGGGAGTATGGGACATTTTGGATGTTCTTTTTACTTTTATTTTTATTCTTGTTTTTATTTTTCGGTGTAACAAAAATGTTCAAAAATTGATTGTGCTGTTGAATGCACAACTATATGATGAAACTGTAAACAATGATTGTACACTTTACATGATTGTATGGTATGTGAATATATTTCATTAAAATTAAATAAAAAATGAGGGAGAATTTTAAATATTTTCAGAAAACAGACACTGAGAGAGTTTGTGAACAAGATACCTGCTCTACAAGAAATACTAACAGGAACACTAAAGGCAAATAGGAAAAGTGAGGAGAGCAAGGTTTAGAGAAGATTGTAGAAATGAAGACTATCAGTAAGGGCAAAGAGAGAGAGAGAGGAAAAGAAAAATAAAATAAAATATGACATAAAATCCAAAAGACAGGTTGTAGACAGTAGACATTATATTGAGTGAAATTAGCCAGATACAAAAGGAAAAATGCTGTATGGTCTCTCTAATATGAACCAACATTGATGAGCAAACTTTGAGAGTTAAAGTTGAGAACACAGTTTATCAGGAGATATAAAGAGGTTAGAGATTGGGCATTTGGTGCTGAAAGAGTACAACAGAAGGTTCAACAGGATTCATTGTGTAGATCCAGAAATGAATAGCACAATACCATGTGATGGTAGCACAGTAAGTATTCTGAACAAAAATGAGCGTGAGTGAAGTTGAAAGAGGAAGGCTAGGGGCATGTATGACACCAAAAGAAAGATAGAAGATAAAAGCTCGGATTGTATAATTTAGTGAATCCTAGAGTGGTCAATGATGGTGATTCAATGTATAAAAATAAGAATGTTTTTACATGAGGAAGAACAAATGAATGTCAACATTGAAAGGTGTTGAAAATTGGTGTTGAAAATAGAGAAAAAATACAATTAATGCAAACTGGAGTCTATTGTTAACAGTAACATTGTAGGATACTTCCATTAATTGTAACAAAGGCAATATACCAAAGCTAAATGTCTATCAGAGCAGGATATAAGGGAGGGGTATGAGATTCTTGGTGGTGGTGTTGTCTGACTTTTTCATTGTATTTTATTTTATTTTATTTTATTTTATTTTATTTTATTTTATTTTCCTTTCCTTCTATCTTTAATTTGTATTCTTCATTTTTTCCCTCTGCCTCTTTTTGTAGAACTGGAAATATCCTCATATAGATTGTGGTGGTGAATGCATAACTATGTGATTATACTGGAAATCATTGATTGTGTACTTAGGATGGATTGTATGGGGTATGAAAAATACTGTATAAAAAAATGAACAGAAGAATTCAAGTGCTGGAGAAAATGTGGAGTGAGGTATATACCTATTCTCTGTTGGTAGGGAAGTAGAATGGTGCAGCCCATCCCATAATTACATGAAATCTTGAATAGGGGGTGAGATCTGGTTGGTTTATACAGGTTAGCATGAAGCCACAATACATCCCAGAGTAACTGGGGCAGAGAATAAAAAAGTATTTGCAAAGGCCACTTGATGGACTGGGAAAAAAATGTGATAATAGTAAATTTCCCCACCTGGGGAATTCTTGATATTCTTTCAAGCACTGGGGACTACCAGTTTAGTAGGCTGAGCCTTGATCTTGGGGTTTGTCCTTATGAAGCTTGTTACTTCAAAGGAGAGGCTAAGCCTATTTATAAGTGTGCCTAAGAGTCACCCCCAGAGAACCTGTTATGTTGTTCTGATGTGGCCTCTCTCTCTAAGCCAATTGCCTTCCCCCCTACATGAGACATGGCTCCCAGGCAATGTGGGACATTACTCCTGGGGATGAGCCTGAACTCAGCATTATAGGATTGAGAATCCTTCTGGACCAAAGAGGGAAGAGAAATGAAACAAAATTTCAGTGCCTGAGAGATTTCAAATGGAGTTATGAGGTCATTTTGGAGGTTATTCTTATGCATTATATAGATATCCCTTTTTGGTTTTTATGAATTAGAATAGCTAGAAGGAAATACCTGAAACTGTTGAACTGAAACCCAGTATGCTTGATTCTTGAAGACAATCATGTAACTATATATCTTACACACTGTGACCATGTTATTGTGAAAAACTTGTGGCACACTCCCTTTATCCAGCATATGCACAAATGAGTAGAAAATTGGGACAAAAAGTAAATGAACAATAAGGAGGTAGGAGGGGTATGAGATGTTTTGGATGTTCTTTTGGATTTTTATTTTTAATTTTTATTATTTTATTTTTATTTGGGGGAGTAATGAAAATGTTCAAATATTGATGGTTGTGGTGAATGCACAATATCACATATGATGATACTGTGAACAACTTATTATACACTTTGGATGATTGTATGGTATGTGAATATATTTCAATAAAATTGCTTCAAAAAAAAAGTAATGAGAAGTCTAAAATAAACCTCCTAAGGCTGGTCAAGGTGCAGCAAAGTTAGGTTTTCTTTGGGACATACTTTCAGTTTGTTTTGGGAAGGACCATTCTACTAGGCTGACATAAGCCAAGTACCTCTACAGTATTCTTGGGGAAATACAAATACTGTAAAGTAACAGAAATTTGTATGCATCAGATGAGATATTATGTTCCTTAAAAAGCATACATTGTGTTCATCTTTCAGCAGAATTATATCACTGAAGATTATGTTGACAAATGTTTTTATTTACCCCCAATTTGCATTAAAATGTCCTGTACTTGGGAGAACTTTTTTCTTCTTGGTAAATGTGTGTGTGTGCATGTATGTGTGTGTGTGTGTGTGTGTGTGTGTTCTTGTAAGCATTTGGGCATGGCAGATTAGGAGTAGAACTGGACAATGGTAAGAAAGTTGGATGATGTTTTCATTTCCTGGGTTGCTCAAGCAATTACTATAAAATGGGCCAGGTTAAGCAAGGAGAATTTATTTGCTTACAGTTTGAGGCTGAGGAAATAGTCCAAACCAAGGCATAAACAAGGCAATGCTTTCTTCCTTAAGACTATGGCATTCTCAGGCAGACTGCTGGCAATCTGATCCTTGGCTTGTCAAGTGGCAAGGCACATGGTGGTGTCTCCTGGTCACTCTCTTCTCTTCCAGGTTCCGCTGATTTCACCTTCTTGCTTCCTGAGGCTGTCTCTCTTTCTGCCTGAATTTCATTCCACTTATAAAGGACTCCAGTAATAGGATGGGCTGCAACTAACTCAAGTAACTTCATCAAAAAATCTTACTTATGATAGATTCATACCCACAGGAACGGATTAAATGTTAGAGCATGTTTCTCTGGAGTACATACAGCTTCAAAACATCCCAGATGGGTTCTTTATATACTCTTATTACACCAGAAGAATTACTATGAAAATCAAACACACAGGTAGATCCTGGATCCATGCAAATTAGACTGGATTATCTTTGTGGCAGATCTGCGAATTGATTCCCAATACTTGTTTTCTCTTTCTTCCTCAGAAATATCATCCTGTGCATTTCATATGGGTTAAAAATACTTCCCAGGCTCCCTTGCAGCTAGATGCAGCAATATGACTAGTTTCATCCCAAGAAATATAAGCAGAAATGATACATATAACTTCTGAGAACTGTCCTTAAAGGGAGCAGACCTGCATTCTTTGTCCCTTTTTCCTTCATGTTGGGTGGAATGTAGCATAATGGATGGAGCTGAAGAAACCACCTTGGATTTGAGTGGAAGCCATTTTAAGGGTGATATACCAACAATCACTAAGGAGCCTGGGTCTCTAATGAACAACGTACTGCTTTATCAGCCCTCTATTGCCCATGTTTATGTGTGAAAATATATAATTATTTTTTAAAAATTTTCTGTCAGTTGTAGCTATACTTAATTTTAACTAACATAATGTCTTCTATATTATTTTTTTCAGGAAAGAATAGGGAATTCTGATTATTGGACTTAGCCTGGGGTAAGGACTACCCCTGTGGATAGGAAGGGAGACATCCCCTCAAGGAAATAAATGCTCCTTGCATCATTCAAAGTTTGGAATAGAAAATTCAACAGCATGATTGAGGAGAGTTTAATAAAAGTTCTATTTTAAATGACATGGGCAGGATTGGTAATAGTAATCATTGAGATCATTTATTACAGCTAGGTCAGTATGGTCAAAGGGAGGGACAGGCTCCTGAAACCTAAAGAGAAACCTGGTGGAGGCGGTAGATTTCATAGAGGAAGACACCCATGGGGACAAAGCAAGATGGAGCCACAGAAATGAATACCCTGCCTTCAGTCTCTTCCCACCCTCTGTTCTGTCAAAGCCTTTCAACTGGAAGGAAAGAGTCAGGGAGCTCATTGAGGCTGTCCATATTTTAGTTCACCAGTGTTCGTCGCTGGGTAGAGAAGGATGGAGAATGCTTCTGAAGAGGCAATTGTGGAATATCCAGCTCCCATTGATGTTATCAGGGAAAGAAAATCAAACCTCACAAGGAAAGGTCCACGCATCTTATATTTGCATGGCCCCAAGAGTGAGTGCCTCTTTAAATTTTGCACCCTGTGTGCCTCACTTCTCTCACACTAGTCCTGGCCCCAAATCCTAGAGCAGAAATTAAGGGTTTGGTTTATAGTTTCAGGGGTTGAGCTGTAGTGGTGAAATGGTTTCTTTTATGTGGACCTCAGGCATTTGACACATATAGGCTTGCCAGGCAAGGCATTTCCATAGAAGAGAGGTAAGCTGGCATGTGCTACTTGGCAATAGCCTGGACACCAAGGATACACTGACTATAGCAGACCCTGTAGATGAGCCTGGCTATGGAAATGAGACTACTCATATCTCATATCCAATTTTGGCTGCTCTTCAAGTGGAAATTTATTTTTGTTCTTTGCCAAGTTTTCAAATATAAGGTAATTATATTTCAGCCTAGTATTAGCAAACTCTGCCAGGAATTAAGGGAGCATGGAAGTAGAAAAGCAGGAAATAATGAGAGTGAATTTGCCAAAAGAGCAGGGCAGCTACATAGGACCCAATGTCTATGATGACAATGACAACCAGAAAGGGCCAGAGAACATGTAAGCATTTCTTGGAACTTCCCAGTGATACTTGGAGAGGAGAAACTAGGAAAATATTGGATTTCTAGAGTCATGCAGGGTAGGGGACTGTGCCATGAAATTTGAATATTAAAACAAATTATAACCTAGTATTACTGCCACAGGCTGGTGAGATCAGGACATATGGGTTTTATTCATAATGTTATAAAATTTAATACAAACAGATGTTTAATAAGAATGACACTGTTGAGTAAACCATGACATGACCATAAAATAGCACACTATGTAGCCACTAAAATGATGGTAATGAAGCATTTGTAAATAACTTAGAAAATATACATGGTATTTTAGGTGAGAAAAGAAAATAGTTGAAGTAATATGACCTCAAATTTATAAAATATATGCCTTAGAAAGAACTGGAGAAAATAGTAATTATGCTAGCATATTCTGAACCGTAACAACAAGGCAGGGCCACTAACTATGCCCCACATACTTTGTGGTTATTAACTCAATCATAACCCCAAAAGCCAAATTGAAAGTATTAACCCTGATAAGCCCAAATGTCCCTTCTTGTTCTAATGTCTGAAAAGAAACCTTGAAATTTGATTCAGTTAAGTCTTAGAGACAGGAGAATATACTTGTTAAGAGCCAACACTAGAGCCAGGCTACCCAAATTTGAAACTTGGCTCCGTTGCTAATTCATGAGTAGCCTTGGACAAGTTACTCAGCCCCTGTACATCTTAGTTTTCACATCCGTGAAATGAGCATAAGAGTACCTGTCACCCAGGCTATTGTAGGATTAAGTTAATATATGTAGGTGCTCAGACAAGTGTATACATAAGACAGTGTATACATAGGACAAGCACTACAGAAATGATAACTCTTAATTGAAATCATGAGGACAGAAAAACAGGACAAGCTGAGAAAATTTACCACTAGTTTCCTTCCTCCAACACCTTAGAGAATAATTAATGGAAAATGTTATCTACTGTTAATTGCTTTTTCTTACATCCTCAATGGACCCCAAGGAAAGTTTAAGAAAATCCCTAGTTGGAAGCACCTCTCCTGAAAGAGCTCTTTGCTCTCCCGAGGTCCAAGGGCAAGACCATCATACAGATCTAGAGAAGGCAGCGGTGTTGACACCCCTCCAAGGTTTTACCCAGCACAGAATTGTCAGGAATACCTGTGTAAGTAATGCTGGCAGGGACATCCTAGAACAGTTTGTCTTCAGTGTTGCAATTCACCATCACCCCACTGCTGCTCCACTTTGTACTTTTACCCCTTCATCTCACTGTCTTACTCTCCTAAACCACCCATGGACTTCAAGTAATAATGTTTTGCTTCCCTCCCTGCCATCTTTTAATCTCCTCCCCTTTTCCAAATGCTATTTTTCTGTTTCCTCATCTTACCCTCACCAGCTGAAGAGATTTCTTATAACAGAAATTGAGGTTTTTGGTTAAAATTAAAATCTCTTGTATGAATGATAAATATTAGCCAGTTTGTGGAGTGTGGATGGAGGGTTGGAGATTTCCTGAGATCATACAATGTGGGACCATTTGATTGCATATTCTTCATTACCTAATGATACCTCTTTTTGCTTTCATTTACCATAGCTTTGAAAGATTTACTTACCAACTGCCTTCAAATAATAATAATAATAATAATAATTAGTAACAAACTCTTACTAAAATAGCAACTTGAGCCTGTCATGTGGCAGACACTGTATTATCCATATATTAACTAATAGTTCACAAAAGCTCTATGAGGTGATTACACACTTACCACTTTGCATAGGCTCCAAGGAATTAAGTAATCTACCCAAAAGTTATTCTGTGAACAAGTGGTAAACTATAACCTTTCTTTTCATAATTAATTTCCCCATTATTATAAATCAAACACAATCAAAACTTCTTAACTTGAAACAGAGAAACCACAATGAAATTGTTATTATTCTTAGACAGAGCAAAGGAATTTGATGGTATGATTTCTTTGGGTAGTATAATTTAGGATAAATGTAATATTTCAACTCATTTTTAAAGATAGTAAAATGGTTTTTTGTTGCTGTCTTTGCAGGCACTGGAAACTGATTATGATTATTAATGTAATCCATACTGGCCCTTCATGTCTCTTCGGACCCTTACATTATTTCTTAACTAAAAATATCAACATTTTGGTTATGATTCAATCTCTGACATTTCTAATGTGTATATTTTTTCCAGAAAAAAATCTTGGGTGATGCTAATTTAAGTGCATTCAAAGGCAGGAAATTTGGACAAAATGACCTCTGAAAATTTCAATTTAATACTAGGAATGTGATATTATTTTCCAGCAAAAACAAAGCCCAAAATTGTTCCATTTATTTAAGTTGGAAGGGTTAAATTTACTCCTAGGTTAGAATGGAGATTACCGATTACTACAGCAAACTCATGCTCTCCGGTCTACAGTGTGTGGACAATTGGAGGTATTCATAGAAAGTTCATAGAAAGTTACAGGAATGAATTTGGTTCCACTTTGGAAGGAGTTGTGCTACATTTCACCATTTTGTTGGAAGTCTCAGTTTCAAAGCAGGTCTTTATGTCATTGGGGAATTACCTTATTTAAATCATTTCTATTTAAAAGTTTTTCTTTTTACTTTTTTTATTGTAAAATTGTTACAGATGTACAAAAGTGCATAATACATATTTTTACACAACAGAAATCAGGCAATAGAGCATTATCATCATCTCAGAAGTCTTCCTTGTGTCTCTATGAATCGTAAAAGTCTCTGTCCCCACAAGATATTACCACTTCATTGCTTTTCTTCATAACTTTATTATTTATGTATATATCACCTAACAATATAGTTTAGTTTTCCCTGTCCTAAGCATCTGATTTTTGGATTCCTGCTGAATTATTCTCTTGTTTCTTGCTTTTTAAATTTAATGTTCTATTTTTAGTGATCTTCCATGTAAACACACAGCCCTAGTTTGTTGATTTTCATTTTGATATAGCATTGCCATGTATGACTAGACCACAATTTACTTATCTCATTGATGGATATTGGACTGTTTCCAATTTGAGGCTAATACAAATAATGCTGTTGTGAGCAAATTCATATATGCTGAAGGTGAAATACTTGAATTGTATAACTTTTGTAAATGTTTCTTTCAAATTCTGGTTATCTCTTTTTCATGGACAAAAATGAAAGATAAATAGGATAAACAATACCCCTACCACTGAATCAGATACTGAGTCTACAACTAATACTCGTTATTCATCATTTGCTCCTTTATTTTCCATTCTAAATTCCTCTCAACCTCAGCTGACCCATCTATTGGTTTAGGTGGCTTACTTGTTGAGGAGACCCAGACTCTCATCAAGGAACAGTCTGAGACTCTGAGGACTATACCTTTCTCCAGCCATGGCTACCAAACCCATCAATTTATTTTGCAAGGGATTACCAAGAGTTTCCCTAGTGGATAACTGATATAATTCTCTCATATACCAGTTCAATTATCTTGAATGGGATAATGGCTCCTTTCCTTACCTGCTGGTCTCTTGGCAAAGGAATCCAAATGTGGCTGAGCAATAACTGTTGTTTAAAGTTGAATGGGATTCTTGCAGTGTCACCAGTGGACCATGGTTTCTCTTGGAGCCTGGACAGCTAAACTCACAGAACCCACAATGACAGGGATTCCCTAAGTGGGTCACCACAAGGAGTGATGGTAAGAAGGTCCACTCCTACTTCCATTCATGGTTTCCTAGACCAATGTATGTACCTTTTTAGGATAAGGCAGCATAGAATGGGTATTGATTTAATGCATATTCAACCTTCTGGAGGATACCCACCCTTGCAGGGTATCATTGTAGAGGTGGCACCTGATCCATTCCTACTTCCATCCATTGGCTCCTAGACTAATGTATCTACCTATTTAGGATAAGGCAGCATAGAATGGGTGTTGATTTAAGGCATATTTGGCCTTCTGGAGGATACCCACACTTGCAGGGTATCATCTTAGAGCTGGCACCTTAGTTTTACTTTCAGCTGTTCAGTATGTCACTCTATCAGCCCAGAAGCTTCTGGTATGGTACTTAAGAGCATTGGTGGAATCCATGGTCTTGTCTCCAGCTGTATTTCCTCTGCTATAAAGCTTACTCTTTGGGCAATGTGATATGTGTGATCCCATGTCAGTGGATTAAACACTCAGTGAGTCAAAAGATAATGTGCTGGCTGACACCCTGTGAGCAGGAAAGGAATACTCATATTGAGAATATGTGTGTATTTCTATCAAAATGAATAAATGCCCCTTTCAGGATTAAAGGAGTTCAATGTAATCAGTTTGCTATTAAATGTTTGGTTGGTCTCAGTTACAGGCAGGTTGAATATTGAGCAGCAGCTGTATGTAAATAAGCATTGATAAAGGGGAACTCATGCTATTGCATCCATGCAGAGCCTCCATTGCTGCCACCAAGGTTGTTCCATTCGTGCAACCACTGTGCCATCACTATGATGGATAATGACAGAGATTGGCTAACATCAACTGACTGCTGTTACTTCTTCTGTGGCAGCTGGTCAGGTGCCCTAAGGAGAAAGAGAGCAGGTTCCCAGGAGAAAGAATCCTGCAAGTGACAGTGATAAGATTCTCCCAGTCCTTCCCCAAAGGGACATATTACCATTGACTCATGCAACCATGCACTAAGGAAAGGGGAGTGCCCAGACATTTCAAGGACTCTTGACACCCAGAGATTGGAAGCAGCACCATGGCCCCCCTATTATAGTGTGTTAGTGTATGGCAGCAAGAAAATAAATTGATTCCTGGCCCAATGCCAGCTCATAGTGGGTCCAAATGCTTTAAAAAAAATATTCTGGCTTTTTTATTAGCTTACCTGTTTTTATTGATTTGTGAACATTCTCAGTATATTCTGGATATGGGTCTTTTGTGCCTGAATGTGTTGAAAATCTTTTTCCATTCTTGTATTTTTGTCTTTTCATATTTTCTTTGTGCTTTTTTTTTTAAGAAAATAAATTCTTAATTTTAAGGTAATTAAATTGATTCTTTTCCTTTGTGGTTAGTGCTTATTTTTTCTTGTGTAGAAAATTGTTCCCTAGTTCTAGGACATAAAGGTATTCTCTGAATTTATCTTATATGATCTTATTAGTTTTGCTTTTCAAATTTGTGAGTAAAACACACATGGAGTTGGTTGCATTTATGCACCTTATTATAAGGTGAGGGACTTCCAATTTCTTTGCTTTTTTCCTTAGAGTTACTCAACTGGCACACTACTGTGTACTAGGATGACCATCCTTTCCCCACTGTTCCGCAGAGCTACCTACTTCTATGGTAAATCAAGTGTCCATATAGGAGACTCCAACTGGGGGCTCTCTACTATACCATTTGCCCCTCTACACCCATGACACTAGTTAATTGTTTAATTTAATTACCAAATCTTTAAAGGAAGTCTTACTATCCTGTGGTGTAAGTTTTCTTCACTTGCTCATCTTCAAGATTTTTAGAATGTCTGCTCATTTTATATGAATGTTCTATGAAAGCTTGAAAAGAACGTGCTTTCTGCAGTTAGTGGAGGCACTGTTCATATATGAACAAATTTGCCCAAACCTTGTATATCCTCACTTATTTTGTGCCTGCTTATTCTATAAATTATTCTGAGATATATTTTTAAAACAGCCCCATTTGATTGTGGATTTGTCTAATTCTTGAATTTCTGAAATTTTGCTTTATGTCATTCGAGGATATGTTTACTATGTGCATAAAATTTAGAAAATACACTGTTTCTTGGTGAATATTTTCATTTATACATATGAAAGTGATCCCCTTTATCCCAGTAATTATTTTGCCTGAGGTGGTCTGCTTTAAATGAGTCTAATATACTTTCACCAGATTACATTTATTATTAATTTGTTGGCATTTTTTTTTCATTCTTTACTTATAATCCTTCCATAAATTGATTTTTTAGATAGGACTCTTTTAAACAGCATATCACTATAAAGTTAATTTTAAAAGAGCATATGCTAGAGGTTTTGAAGTCCAGTCTGCAAATATTTTCTCTTTGACTGAAACATTTAATCATATTACATGTAATTTGATTCTTTATATATTAATGTTAAAATTGATCATTTTCATTTTGTGTTTTCTTTTTGTCCCTCTGTTCTCTGCTCCCTTTTCTAGTCTTTCTTGCCCTCTTCTGGATTAATTGGTTTTTTTTTTCTTTCCCTTGCATTTTAAAGCCTCTTATGTTGCTTGTCAAAGTGCACAGCCAGGGATTATTCTGATTTTAGCCAGGTTCTCTTTCCCTATCTCTTTCTTTGATCTTTCTGTTAAGCTTCTGGCTTGTCTACCTCTTTAGGTATGACACCTAGTTTGCCTCCACTGATGTCTACCTTATTATTGCTTTTGTTTTGTTTTAATTTGGGGGGGGGGGTAATAGCTCATAACTTCCCATTTTAACCACTTTCAAGTGTGTAATTCAGTAGTACAAAGTATAGTCACAATACTGTGCTATTGTCACCAATTTTCATTTCCCTAACTTTCTCATCACCTTCAACAAAATCTCTGTACCCATTAAGCAATAACCCCCTCTTCCTGAACTTCCCTCACCCCTTAGCCACTGTTAACCTATAATCTACTATTTGTCTCTATAAATTTACTTCTTCTAGGTATTTTATACAAGTGAAACCATACAATATTTGTCTTTTTGTGTCTAGCTTATTTCACTCAACATAATGTCTTTAAAGTTCTCCATATTGTAATATGTATCAGAATTTCATTCTTTTTACAGCTCAATAATATTTCATTGTGTGTGTATTTACCACATTTTGTTTATCCATTCATCTGTTGTTGGACAGTTGGGTAGCTTCCACCTTTTGGCTGTTGTGAATAATGTTGCTATAAACATTGGTGTACAAGTATCTGTTCACATCCCTGCTTTCAGTTCTGTGGTGTATATACCAAGGAATAGGACTGCCAATTTTTTTGGCAATTCTATTTTCAACCTTTTGAGGAATCACCATACTGATTTTCACAATGACTGCACTGTTTTACAATGTCACCTGCAATTCATAAGGCTTCCTATTTCTCTACATCTTTACCAACACCTCTCTGCTGCATCTTCAGTTACGTACTTCCTTTCATTCCTAATACTGCTTTTTTCCACCTTCTCTTTTTTGATATCCTGATCATTGCCTGATGTTCTCAAATATATGGGTTATTTTTAGCTATTTTTGGGC
Organism: Choloepus didactylus; assembly: GCF_015220235.1. Lineage (NCBI taxonomy): Eukaryota > Metazoa > Chordata > Mammalia > Pilosa > Megalonychidae > Choloepus > Choloepus didactylus. Next base: position 18,210,896 of record NC_051312.1, read on the forward strand.
TATTTTTTCTTAGGGCATTTATTTTCAATATTTTTTATTTTCTCATATAAATATTTAAGGTAATATATTTCCCTTGACTCAGTCCTTGAGCTTTTAAAATAGCCTTTTATTTTTCAAGAACTAGTATCATTACATGTGTACAACAGGCTGTTAGTAAGTGCTAATAAGCAAATGTTTGTAACATGATGTAATAGCATAAATGTTCTATTCCTATTACACATAGATCAACCCTAAATGCTTTAGTTGCATATCATTCCATATCTTTTCTCAATTCCTACATATGCCACAAATTTTCATATGGTATTTTTGTTTTGATTTGTGGTGTCTATGTTGCTTCTGTTTAGTTCAAATATTTTCTATTTTTATTATAAATTTTTTTGCACCATGAATTATTTAGACAAGTCTTTCATTTTTCCATACATTACAAGTTTTATTTTTTTCCTAGTTACCTTTTTTTTTTTTCTTGGTTTTTAGCCAAATCTGCTACAAGCTCCTTATTTCACAGCAGACATGTACCATGTACCACGTACAACGTAGCCTGTGAACTGGCTATATTGAATCACACTTGCCTAGAGTACTACCAGTCCTGGACATCTTTAAACTAAAAATAAGGTTCAAAATGGCTTATATTTACAAATTCCCAAGGAAGATTAAAACAACTTCATCCTCTCTACTCAATGCCAAGATTTTAGACAGAGAGCTCTTTGCAGTTCTTTGGTAGGATGGTTATTTTGCCAATTACATTTATACCAATGGTGTAGTTCACTGGGATCCCAGCTTTTACTGTAAGCCTCCTGTTACTCTTTACATCTGGACTGAGCACTTATTCATGATCTCAATAATGCTATGTAGTTAAAAAAACATCTTCAATGCTAAAGCCAGTTTCACCATTCTGCTACTTTCCTGAGTTCCCATTTTCACTTAGTGTTTATTCTGTGCTGTGCTTATTTAAAAACCAATTAATTGTTGCTTTTGAGGAGATTGCTAATATATTTTATCTGAAATTTTTAGTTGTTGGTTTAAGTAATTAGTCCTTCATGTATGACCACAACATAATATGAAGTTCCTTTTTTTAATTGTAAAATTCTTGAATAGATTTCATTTTGCTTCCCCACTCCAATTCAGTCATTTGAAGGGACATTTCTTTCCAAATACACTCTTTGAAAAAACTAATGTAGGTGGATATTTACACTATTATGGATGGATGTTCTTTTCTGTATATTGGCTATACTTCAATAAATTGTTCCTAAAATATAAGAAATACAAAATTATGTGGCAATTTATTTTTTATTGCACTGTTCACAGGGCAATCATCTAGCTGAAGAGCTGAAAAACAGAGTAACTTCACACATTCATAATTTAATTAATTAATTGATTAAAAATTTATTGAGGCAATCATATATTTAATTTTGATATCCTTAGAAAACTGGAATAACAAGTGATTTTTTTTCATTTTTTTCCCTAAATACTTCAGAAGCCCATGGCAATGGCTGAAGAAAGAAACAGCACTACAGTTAACAAGTTCATCCTCTTGGGATTCTCTGAATTTCCAAAGCTCACAGTTGTCTTCTTTTCAATATTCTTAGGGATCTACCTCATGACAGTGTCCTGGAACCTCGGTCTCATCATCCTGATAAAGATGGACTCCCACCTGCACACACCCATGTACTTCTTCCTCAATAAACTTGCCTTCTTAGATATCTGCTATGTTTCCACCACAGAACCCAAGATGCTCTCAGACTTCTTTCAGGAGCAGAAATCCATCTCCCTTATGGGGTGTGCCATGCAATACTTCTTCTTTTCAAGTGTAGCTCTGTCTGAGTGCTCTCTTCTGGCAGCCATGGCTTATGATCGATATGCTGCTATTTGTAATCCTCTGCTCTACACAGCCATCATGTCTCCCAGCCTCTGTGTGAAGATGGTAGCAGGATCTTGTATAACTGGATTCTTTGGCTCATTTATCCAAGTGTATGCCTTACTTCAGCTCCATTTCTGTGGGCCAAACATCATCAACCACTTCTTCTGTGACCTGCCTCAACTGATGACCCTGTCTTGCTCTGACACCTTTTTCTTACAAGTCATCACCTCTGTGCTCACAGTGATCTTTGGACTTGCATCTGTCCTGATTATCATGACATCCTATGGTTATATTGTTGTCACCATTCTGAAGATCACTTCAGCTGAAGGAAGGTCCAAGGCCTTCAATACGTCTGCTTCTCACCTAGCAGCAGTGACCCTCTACTATGGCTCAGGGACCTTTGTGTATTTATGCCCTAGCTCTGATGATTCCCTTAATCAAAACAAGTTGGCTTCTGTTGTATATAGTGTGCTGATCCCCATGTTAAATCCATTGATCTATAGCCTAAGAAACAAGGAAATCAAAGATGCCCTACACAGATGGAAGAAGAGGATATTCTCCTGACATTATTGATTATGGGTTGTCTTCTAGGGCAAAGACACAAAATGTACAAAACAATGTATGAAAAATACAAATGATAATAAATGATCCTTATGGTAGATTGTGTAACTCTGCATTAGTATCTACATTCCCTCCACTTCCTTGGGGAGGATTAAACTTCTTCATCTCTTTGAAGTCAGTCTTGTCGATGTGACCTCATCTAGTAAATGAAACATATGTATCATATGTCCCTTCCAGGCAGAGGCTTTATATGTTTGTGCCTTACCACCAGCTCTCTTTCCTATACACCCATTAATAGCTGAGCTGGAGGGCTGATGGTGATGATGATGATGGTGATGATGCTGATATTTATGATGCAGGAGAAGACCAACAAGCTTACATAAAAAGGACACACAATGTTAGCAAGAAATAAAACTTTGTTTTAAATTGTTTGCTGCTGTTACATAACTCAGTTTATGGTAAGTATTATGGAAATTTGTACAGGTAGTGATGGGCTGTTGTAAAAGAACATAAAACTTTAACATTTGTAAGTGTCTTTAAGGCAAAGTAAAAGGTGTCAAGGAATCTGTTATTGCAAGCTGGAAGGATAACAATTCATGTTTGGCACAGTAAAACATTTGGTGCAACAATCTTCTGTGATAACTTGGAAAGGATATTATGTAAACAATGAACATATAGCTTTAGGTGAAAAAGTGGGAAAACAGAATGCTTGTGGCACATGTTATTTGCTGTTGGATGCATTTAACAAAGTTCTAGAAGAGAAAAATATGCTCAAAAAAACAACTAGTAAGGTTTTAAATAAAAATGAAAGAAAATCAAAAGAGAAGAAAAGAAATTTGGAGACTTGTAGAATTAGACTATATAACTGAGTCTCATATCTAACTATTATATGTAAAAATTAGAAGAACTCTGATAAAAAAAAAAAAGGACCAGTTAAACTCAGTCTTCCAACAAGGACCAAATAAAAGATGTTGTCATGCTTTGTTTAAACTTCTAAAAGGTCAAACATCTTACTTAGTAAATCTTTTTAATTGGACACAATTGTTCATGAAAAAGAAAGTTAGGTAGTTATGGTGTCATTCTCCCAAAGAAATTTGTTAGCCACAAAGTATTTAAAGAGAAAGAGAGAAAAAAGAGAGAGAGAAAGAGAGGGAGGGAGAGAGAGAGAGAGAGAGAGGAGAAGGTGAAAAAGGAGGAGGAGGAAGATGAGAAAGGGAGAGGAAAGGAGAGAAGAGAGTAAAGGAGAGGAGAAATCTGGAAAAAATTGATGCAGCTATTGGTCTATGGAGCTGATTCGAATGAGTATATAAGAAGTCAACTATTAATCTGGACTTTTAAAAGTGTGATATGACCACCGATATTCTATGACCAGGAATAGACAGAGAAAGCTGCTAAGCCCCCAAGCAGGACATATTCTAAAATTTTCTCTCCAAATGTGACCAAGGAAGATAAAAGGTAAAGGAAGGAATCCCCAGAAGGTGAAACTAGATACCATGCAAAAATGGACTGGGGAGAAAGGAAGGCACCCCTAACCACAGCTTAGTCCACAACCCCAGAAGAGTTCCTCATAAGATCTTCCTAGTAGAATTTTGGAATTTTTATAGAGGAGTGAATGCTCTATTTCTTATTTCTTTTTCTGAAGAGGAGTGTTTAGGATTGTTATCCTATCCCTGTTATTCCATTTGATATTGACTGTGTGAAAGACAGATAACTTGCTACCTTGTTAGTTAACAGGTCTCCAGCCCAAATACTCCTGAAGCTGATCCTGAGATCCTGTTAGAAATGTCTCCATAAAACTTGGACACACTGATGCCCTACAGCAACAAGCAGAGGTGCCAGAACTTTCAAAGCATAGTGTGGAGAAAGAGGTCACAAAGCTCAGGAAGTGGAGTGATAGCATAGATTAACCATGCAAGAACTGAGAGCCTGTCATCTATGTTGACTGGGGGGCAAGGGAGATGACAGAAGACACTTCCTTGTTTGAGCTCATAAAGATACACTGGTGAGGGGTACTAAGGTATATCTGAGAAGTTTAGTGGTGATTTTTTTCCTCTGTAGAAGGGGGTTGACAGTGGAATTCTGCCTTTGAACTGAGCTCACTGGTATCATTTGGAATGATGGGACTAAAAAGCCAAGACCAATTGATAGCTTTTGAGTGTCACATACAAGGTGGGAATCATTACCATAATGAAAAGAAAAGTAGGAATGAAAAGTAAGATGCTTTGATCACCAGGAATCTGTGCCTATGAATAACAGATCATGGTACTCCAAGGTGCAAGTTAGATGGAAAAGTGACTAGAGTAAGATTTAGTTGTGTATTTTAAAAAATCATGAATCTGATATTGATAAAAAAAATGTGTCTGATCTAATAATAATATCAGGAGCCTGAAAAACATTACCATTGTTTCTTCATTTGAGGTGGGAGCTTCTGGAGGCCAGATGATAAATGAATTGGGGCTAAAATCTATCTCACAGAAGGTCCAATAAATTTTCAGACACATCTTATGGTTACTTTTCCTGTCCTCTATTGTAAAATTGGGATAGATATGTTCAGTACTGGAGGAACCTTCAGATTGGTCCCTTGACCTATGGATAAGTGTCATTTTGGTTTGAAGAACCATGTGGAAACCCCTGAAATTGTCCTCAGCCCAAACCAAGATTGTAAACACTGTCTTCTGGAGAAAGTGTACAGATTAGAGCAAACATCAAAGACTTGAAGACTCAATAAATCAATAGTAACATTCCCCATTGTATTCCTTTCCAGTTAGCAATCTAGCCCTTAGAAAAATCAGGTGGATAAAGGTTAATGACTATTATGAACTTAATTAGGTGGTAACTTATTTGCAGCTGCCATACCATATAGGTTATCTTTAGTGGAGCAGGTCCTCACAGCCTCTCACACTTGATAGCATATTAACCATGTACTTATCAGAAAATGAAAAGAACACTAAATGCTACAAAAAAAGTTAAGCCCTACAAAAATTTAAGAGCCTGCCATATAGGTGATGTTTTCAGAGGTTCACTAATTTTGGCACACAAGAACATAACCTCTAAAGTTGCTGTACCTCGTGTTTCCTGCCGTTAATGAAGAGGCACAGCTTTTACTTAGTCACTTAGAATTTTGGAGACACCGTATACTACATTTGAGAATACTGATCTAATCCCTTTATTGGGTGATCCAGAAAGCTGTTAGTTTTAAGTGGGGTGTAGACCAAGGGGAAGCATTGTGGCAGTTGCAAATGATGCAAGTTATCCTCGCCATTGATCATATGATTCAATATATCCAATAATTTAAAGGTCTACCTGATGGATAAAGATTACATGTGGAGTCTTTAGAAGGCCCCAATAGAAGAGTCATTACAGACTCCTATGATTTTGTAACAAGGACATTCCTTCTGCATCAGAAAACAACTCTCCATTGAAAAAATACCTCCTAAAAAATACTGTGTCCTATAAGTTACTGAGCAGCTGGATTTAGGGTACACAATGACTATGCAACAAAGCAGCCAATCCATTTTATGATGGAAATGGCAGATTTGGGATTGAATCCAAGCATTTACAGAAGGAATCATAGGAACGTATGGCCCAGATTCCAATATTACCTCCTTCAACTGCACCTTTGGCTCATGTAGGCTGGTTCCCTATGATGGTTGAAGAAATAACTCAGGGCTTACTTACATATGGGTTAGTGTGCTATATTGGTGGAAGCAATACAAATATGGAACCACCTCAATAAACATTTTGCACTTAGTTACACTAAAATCCTTTGAGCCATCTTTCTTTTGAATGATTTTTCAGCCATGCATGATTTAGATCTCATGAAAAGGTCTGAGAGACTATCAAGAGTCATGGATTACATTCTGAAAACTGCTTCTCTAGGGAGAATTTTAAGATTAAAATTTTGAGGCTATATACTACAAACATATTTGGACATTTTATACCTGTGTTACAAAAATCAATCCCAGGTGGATTAAAGATTGTAAAATGAATGCAAAAATTAATAAAATTTTAGAAGCAAATATTAATTTAGAAGAAAAATATTTTATGGCCTAATATTTGTTAAACAAGAAACAAAGAACATAACAAGTTAAATTTTAGAAGGAAAATACTTTGTGGCCTAATATTTGTTAAGTAGGAAACAAAGAGTATAAATAATGATGTTAATATATTCCAATGCAGAACTTATATTCATAAAAGCAACACCTTAAAGAGAGTGGAAAGAATGGCCACAAAGTTGGAGCAGATATTAATACAAAAATGTTTGACAGGAGGGGCAAGATGGCAGCATCGACAGGTGTGAAATTTAGTTAGCCCCCTGGAGCAGCTAATAAACAATCAGGAACAACTAGTAAATAATCTGAAGCAACTGCTGGGGGACAACCATGACTGTCCACAGATCATATACCAACCTAGAATGGGTGGAATGGCTAAGATTGCAGCATAAAAGCTGTAAGTAAATACTGTGGAGCTGCACTGGGACCCCCCTCCCTCACTGTAGGAGAAAGCAGCAGTCCCAGAGCAAGTGAATATAGCTCAGCCTAGCTCCAACTGGGGTTTTAATTAACAAATGTGGACTGCTGACTACAAGCTATAAACATGGACAAATCCCTAACAAGCAGCAAAGTAACCTGAGATTGCTCCCAGTGGAGAGGAAGAGGAACTGGTAGAAAAAAATTAAATTAAAAAAAATAACAGAAGCTTTTAGAGACAGCTGAACTTAGAGAGCCAGAAAACTCTTGTGTCCCAAGAAAGGGAGCCCAGAAGACCAGGTGCTATCTCTGGCTGATGGGCAAAACTGGGGTCCATGGACTGGCTCTGAAAAGGGGCTTTCTTTCCCTTTTTGTCTCTCTCAACCTGAGTGGCTCATTGGAGCCAGCACCAGCCATTTTCAGTTCACAGCACTCAGATCCAGACAGGGGTGGAGTTAACAGAGTCACAGAGACAAACAAGTTATTCAAGTGCAGAAGATAACACCCTAAAGGGGTGTATCTTCCCTAAGAGGAAGGAGGTAGGGCCCAACTCTAGTGCTTATCCTCCCTTCAGAACTCAGACCCCAGGGCCTGGGGGAAAAGTCAAAACAGAAACAACTTAAGCTGAGAATTAAAGGGGCCACACCTCTTTACACCAGTGGAGAGTGACAGGCTGACAGTGGCCACCTGATGGGCAGGTTAGGAAGAGCACAGTAGTTAGAGGCCTCACAGGAAAGTCTGTCAATTTTCCAAAACACACCCTCAAGGAAACCTGACACTGAATATTAGCCCATTATGAGATGTGAGCCCATTTTGGTCTGGGAAAATATGATTGGAGTAATCAAAGAAACCAGATGCCTAGACAACAGAAAACTAGAAATACACTGAAGATATGGCCTAGTCAAAGGGACAAACTTACATCTTAATTGATATACAGTCGAGATATTGTTTCACTTTCATGAAACAATCAAAGATTTTCAAATAAATATGCTAAATCAATTAAAAAAACAAGTCAATGAGTTTAGGGAAGATATAGCAAAAGAGATGAAGGATATAAAGAAAACACCAGGTGAACATAAGGTAAAATTGAAAGTTTGAAAAAAACAAAACCTATGGGAATGAAAGACACAACATAAGAGATGAAAAACACAATGGAGACATACAACAGCAAAGGGAGAAGAAAACATTCAGAAACTGGAGAGCAAGACACCTGAAATCCTACACACAAAAGAACAGATAGAGAAAAGAATGGAAAAATATGAGCAACATCTCAGGGAATTGAATTACCACATGAAGCACATGAATGTATATGTCATGGGTGTCCCAGAAGGAGAAGAGAAGGTAAAAGGGGCAGAAGCAATAATAGAGGAAATAATCAATGAAAATATCCCATCTCTTATGAAAGTCATAAAATTACAGATCCAAGAAGTGCATCATACTCCAAACAGAATAGATCTGAATAGACCTACTCCAAGACACTTAATAATCAGATTATCAAATGTCAAAGACAAAGAGAGAATCCTGAAAGCAGCAAGAGAAAAGCAATCCATCACATACAAGGGAAGCGTGATAAGACAATGTGAAGATTTCTCAGTAGAAATTATGGAGGCAAGAAGGAAGTGCTGTGATATATTTAAGATACTGAAAGAAAAAAATTGCCAACCAAGAATCCTATGTCTGGCAAAACTGTCCTTCAAAAATGAGAGAGAGTTTAAAATATTCTCTGACAAACAGACAATGACAGAGTTTGTGAACAAGATACCTGCTCTACAGGAAATACTAAAGTGAGTGCTACAGACAGATAGGAAAAGACAGGAGTGAGAGGTTTGGAACATGATTTTGGGTGATAGCACAACAATGTAAATACACTGAACAAAGATGACTGTGAGTATGGTTGAAAGGGGAAGGTTAGGGGCATGTAGGACACCAGAAGGAAAGAGGGAAGATAAAGACTGGGACTGTATAACTTAGTGAAACCTAGATTGCTCAACAATTTTGGTAAAATGTACAAATATGTTTTTACATGAGGAAGAATGAATGAATGTCAACCTTTCAAGGTGTTAAAAATGGAATGCTATTGGGGAAAAAATACAATCAGTGGAAACTAGAGAGTGTATCTGGCAGAAATATTGTATTATGCTTCCTTTGCTGTGGCAGGGGCAATGTACCAAAGCTGGATGCCTGTGAGAGGGGGATATAAGGGAGGGGTGTAGGACTGTTGGCATTGGTGATATTGTCTCTTTTATTATACTTTATTTTAATTCTTAAAAAAAAAAAAAGTCATTAGGAACATCAATTGAGAATAAAAGAGATTTGTAGTTTGAAAAAAAATGCCTGACAAAAGAATAGTATCTAGAATAAATAATGAACTCCTCTGAATAAAAAAAGGCAAATGACTGAGTTTAAATGGGCAAAATAAGTCAGAAGTAATTTAATGAGTAACTATAAATGCTCCTAAACCATACTAAAGGATTTTTAATTCAATTTATTGAGATATATTCACATACCATACAGTCAACCGAAGTGCACAATCAATTGTTCACAGAACCGTCACATAGTTGTGCATTCATCATCCCAATCCATCCATTGAACATCTTCCTTGTACCAGAAAAAGTAAAAATAAGAATAAAAATAAAAACAAAAAAGAACACCCAAATCATCCCCCTCCCACCCCATTCCTCATTTAGTTTTTTATCCCCAATTCCCCACCCATCCACCCACATACTGGGTAAAAGTATTACCATCCACAAGACACTCACATTCACACTGTCACACCCCGCCCCATAAGCTACATTGCCATACAATCATCTTCAATAGTCAGGACTACTGGGCTGCAGTTCAACAGTCTCAGGTATTTACCTCCAGCCATTCCAAAGCACTAAAACTCAAAAAGCATCATCTATACCATGCACAAGAATGTCACCAGAATGACCATTAGACTCCACCCAGAATCCCTCAGCCACTGAAACTCTATTTTGCTCCACTTCTCATCCCCACTTTGGTCAAGAAGATGCCCTCAACCCCACAATGTCAGGTCCTGATTCATCCCCGGGAGCCATATCCCACATTGCCAGGAAGATCTATGCCCCAGGGAGCCAGATAGCATGTAGGGGTAGGGCAGTGACTTCATCCGCCAAGCTGGCTTAGCTAGACAGAAAGGGCCGTATCTGAGCAGCAAAGTGGCACTCAGGGGGAGACTCTTAGGCACAATTATAAGCAGGTTTAGCCTTTCCTTTGCATTAATAAGCCTCATCAGGGCAAGTCCCAAGTCCTCAATGTTCGTGAGAACATCAGCAACAATCCAGTTGAGGAAGCCCAGCACCTCCACATTTCCCTCAGCTCCTCAAGGGGGCCCTGCATATATATTTTTTATTTTCTGTCCAAATTACTTTGGGATGTGTTGCTATTTCACACTAATCTATGCAAACCTACCAGGCCTCACTTCTTATTAAAAGTTACAAATAATTATGGTATTTGAACAAACTGTGTGAGTTAAATTGTTTAGGAAATATAGATCCTGTACCAAATAAACATTTCTTCCCTTGGTCTCACATGGAACTTGAAGTTTTAAAACATAATCAGTATCATCCTCTACCCTTTGGCCCTATTTGCCCTAGTCCTAACTACTTCTGCTTCATTCATATCTCTAATTGAAGTCTGGACTCTTTCTCAGCCTTCCCAACAGTTGCTATATGCACTAATACTGACATTCATATCTGCCAAGTTCTACTCTGAGTTTCAGGTGTCACACAGATACCCAAAGTTCCAGGGATTGATCAGGTTACACAAAAAGGGATCAGCATATCAGAATCTGGAGATAGCCATTACAATTCAGGAATAGATGTGACTGCCATAAGAGCTTACAATCTAGGGACCATTACAAAAAGCATTCAACTGATAAGTTGTGCTCTAAGATTCGATTTTGAGTTTACACATTGTGGTTAGTCCATATTGGTAAGGCATTATAGTGTTTGCCTTTGTTTCTGCCATCGTTAACTCAAAATGCTGTCTACAGGATCCATTCGGTTCACTGTGTGTCTCACAGCTTCACTCCTTCTTATGGTTGCTCAGAATTCCATTGTATGCACACCCCATTCTGTTCCTCAGTTGATGTACCCTTAGGTCACCTCCATCCATTGCAAATCATGCATACTGTCTCCCTAAACACCAGTGTGCAAATGTCCATTCATGTCCCTGCTCCCAAATCCTCCAAGAACATGCCCCCTTAAGAGGTTGCAGGTCCTTATGGCACCCATATACTTAGCTTCTTGTGGAACCACTCCACTGTCCTCCTGAAAGGCTACAACATTCTGCCTCCTAACCAACCATAAATATGTATATCCCTCTCTCCATGTTTTCTTCAGCAGTTTTATCCCTATTTATATTTTTCCATACAATAGAGCTATATTCACATACCATACAATCATCCATAGTGCACAGTCAGCTGTTCATATCATCATACAGCTGTGCATTTATCACCACAGTCAGCACTTGAACATATTGATTACTACAAAAAAAATTAATGAATAATAAAAAATATAAAAAGAAAAATAAAATATCATACAATACAATGTAATAGTAGGGTCAGAAAACAACAGCACTACTAAGAATCCCATATCCCTCACTTATAACCCCCTCTCATACACATTTAGCTTTGGTATATTGTCTTTGTGACATTTAATGGAAGCATATTACAATGTTACTGTTGACCATAGACTTCAGTTTGCTTTGATTATATTTTTATCAATACCATCCCCTTTCCATTGTTGCATTGTTGACATTCGTTTGTTCTCCCACATGCAAGAACAGTTTTATATTTGTACATATAGTCACAATCATTGACCACTCCAGTTTTTGCTAAATTAAACAGTCCCAGTCTTCATCTTCAATCTTTACCTCAGGTGTCTCTCATGCCTCAGCCCAACTATTTCAGCTTTATTCATAGGCATCTTTGTTCAGTGTACTTACAATATTTTGCTACCATCACAATATTGTGTTATCTCCGGATCTATACAGTCAATCCTGCTGAATATTCTGTAGTCCTTCAGCATCAAATGCCCAATCTCTGCCCTCTTTCTATCTCCTGGTAGCTTGTTATCAGCTTTTAACTCTCCAAGTTTGCTCATTAATATTAGTTCATATTAGACCATACAGTATGTGTCCTTTTGTTTCTGGCAACATAACGTCCTCAAGGTTCATCCATGTTAGTGTATGTTCCATATCTTTGTTCTGTCTTACAGCTGTGTAATATTCCATTGTGTGTATGTACCACAATTTGTTCATCCACTGGTCTGTTGACAGACTTTTGGGCTTCCATCTCTTGGCTATCATGAATAATGCCACAATAAATATCAGTTTACAAATGTCCATTCATGTCTTAACTTTCAATTCCTCTGAGTATATACCTAGTAGTGGAATAGCTGGTCATATGGCAAATCTATATTTAGCTTCCTGAGGAACTGCAACATTGTCTTCCATAGTGGTTGCACCATTCTACATTCCCACCCACAGTTAATAAGTGTGCCTCTTTCTCCACATCCTCTCCAGCACTTGTAATTTTCTGTTTGTTTGTTGTTGTTGTTGTTGTTGTTGTTGTTTTCCTGATAATCCCATTCTGGTAGGTGTGAGATGATATCTCATTGTGGTTTTGGTTTGCATTTCCCTAATAGCCAGTGGAATTGAGCATTTTTTCATATGTTTTTGAGCCATTTGTATTTCCTCTTCAGAGAAGTGCCTGTCCATGTCTTTTGCCCATTTTATAATTGGGTTCTTGTCTTTCTGTTGCTGAGTTGTAGGATCACTTTATATATTTGGGATATTAAACCCTTGTCTGATATGTGGTTTTCAAATATTGTCTCCCATTGTGTAGGCTGCCTTCTTGCCTTTTGACAAAGTCCTTTGATGTACAAACTGTTTAATTTTGAGGAGATCCCATTTGTCTATTTATTTTTTGGCTGCTCATGCTTTTGGTGTGAGATCTAGGAAACCACCTCTTATCAAAAGATCTTTAAGTTATCGCCCTACATTTTCTTCTAAGAGTCTTGTGGTCTTAGTGATAATGTTTAGGTATTTGATCCATTATGAGTTAATTTTTGTATAAGATGTGAGATAGGAGTCCTCTTTCATTCTTTTTGGAAATGAATATCCAGTTCTCTAAGCACCATTTATTGAAGAGGCTGCTCTGTTCCAGTTGCTCTGGCTTGACTGCCTTATCAAAGATCAATTGTCCATAGATGTAAAGGTCTATTTCTGAACACTCCATTCAATTCCATAGGTTGGTGTTTCTATCCTCATTCCAGTGCCATGCTGTTTTGAGCATTGTAGCCTTGTAATATGTTTCAAAGTCAGGTAGTGTGAGACGTCCCACTTTGTCCTCTTTCTCAAGATATTTTTGGCTATTGAGGGCACTTTGCCCTTCCAAATAAATTTGGTTATTGGTTTTTCTATTTCTGCAAAGTAAGTTGTTCTTATGTTAATTGGTATTGCATTGAATCTATGAATCAGTTTAGGTAGAATTGACATCTTAATTATATTTAGTATTCCAATCCATGAAAACAATATGTTCTTCCATGTTTTTTTCAGTCCTGCTCAATTTCTTTTAGCAGTTTCTTGTAGTTTTCTTTAAATAGGTCTTTTGTGGCCTTTGTTAATTTTATTCCTAAACACTTGATTCTTTCAGTTGCTACTGTAAATGGAATTTTTTCTTGACTTCTTCCTTTTGTTGCACATTACTTGTGTATAAGAACACTACAGGTTTTTGCATGTTGATCTTGTAGCATGCCACTTTGCTGTGTTCATTGATTTGTTCTAATAGCTTGGTGTAGATTTTTCTGGATTTTCTACATATAGAAACATGTCATCTGCAAAGAGTAAAAGTTTTACTTCTTCCTCTCCAATTTGGATGTCTTTTATTCCTTTTTTTTTACCTAATTGCTCTAGCTAGAACTTCCAGCACATTGTTGAAAAACAATGCTGACAGTGGGCATTGTTCCTGATCTTAGAGGGAAAGCTTTCTGTCTTTCCCCATTGTGTATGATGTTAGCTGTGGGTTTTTCATATATTGCCTTTATCATATTGAGAAAATACCCTTCTATTCCTATACTTTGAAGTGTTTTCAGCAAGAAGGGATGTTGAATTTTCTTGAATGTCTTTTCTGCATTGATCAAGATGATCAAGTGGCTCTTCTGCTTTGATTAATAATGTTATGTATTACATTAATTGATTTTCTTCTGTTGAACCAGCCTTGCATACCTGTAATAAACCCAACCTGGTTGTGATGTATAATTCTGGATTCAATTTGTGAGTATTTTATTGAGGATTTTTGCATCTATATTCATTAAAGAGATTCATCTACAATTTTCTTTTTTTGTAGTATCTTTGATTTTGGTATTAGGGTAATGTTGACTTCATAGAATGAGTTGGGTAGCTTTCCCTCCACTTCAACTTTTTGAAGAGTTTGAGCAGGATTGCTGCTAATTCTTTCTTGATTGCTTGGCAGAATTCACATGTGAAGCCATCTGGTCCTGGGCTTTTCCTTTATGAGAGCTTCTTGATGACTGACTCAATCTCTTTACTTCTGATTGGTTTGTAGAGGTTGTATATTTCTTCTTGAGTCAATGTTGGTTGTGTATGCTTTTCTAGGAAGTTGTCCATTGCATATAAGTTGTCAAGTTTATTAGCATATAGTTGCTCATAGTATCTTCTCATTATCTCCTTTACTTCTGCAGGGTCAGTAGTTATATCTCCTTTCTTTCCCATTTCTGATTACATTTATTTTCATTCACTCTCATTTTGATGTTGTTGTTGTTGTTAGCCTAGCTAGGGTTCCATCAATTTTGTTGATTTTCTTAAAGAACCAGCTTCTGGTTTTGTTGACTCTCTATTGTTTTCCTGTTCTCAATTTCATTTATTTCTACTCTAATCTTTGTTATTTCTTTCCTTCTGTTTGCTATGGGATTAGTTTGCTGTTCTTTCTCTAGTTCCTCCAGGTGAACCATTAATTCCTCAATTTTTGCTCTCTCTTCTTTTTAATATAGATGTTTAAGGCAATAAATTTCCCCTTCAGCACCACCATTGTTGCATCCATGTTTTTCTGGGTTTTTTTTCTTTTTTTCTTTTTCTTTTTTTTTTTTTTCTTTTTTTTTTTTTTTGAGACAGGGTGGGGAAGTTGAGACATGTTGCCCTGAATTCAGGAGCTTCTCTGAATGGATTCAGGAACTGCTCTGAATGGTGGCAAGTTCAGAGCACAATGTGGAAATAGTCTGCACTTTGGGGAGCTGAATAAGCTGGTTATAAGATGGTTGACATTCCAATGGGTATGAGAGTATAAGGCAGGGAGCAGGGTCATGCAACATAGGGAGGGATTGATTGTAATCACCAGGGAGGAGGGGAGGATTATAGATTATCTTGTTGATAATCTATCTCAAGGAGTCTCAGGGAGGAGGTAGTTTCAGGTATAGATTACATTTAGCACCTGATATTACAAGGAGAATAGGTCAAACCTTAACTTTCCTAAGTCAAGCAAACTTCAAGACATTTGGGGGCTCAGAGCTCCCACAGTCCACCCCACACACAACAATTTGCATTGACCATAGGACAGACACTGCATCCATAATTCACAACAACAATATAGTGAACAGCAGAGTACAAGTAAACCAGTACATATGGACAGCAATCCTATTAACAAATGGTTCCATGGCCAAGTTAAGGAACCAAACAGTTTGGACAAAGGATCATCAGATAAATGTTCAATATTATGTATATGATCTGGCATGTGATCAGGAGCTTGTGTTACATTTTGTGAGTTATCAGGTACATATACACAACATTAAATATTAATTAACACACAGGTACACCTGGGGTTAAAATAGCTAAAGGATAAAACTTCCAGGCAGTCTGCTTTATTCTATATCTAGGGTTTTTTGTTTGTTTGTTTGTTAGTTTTTGTTTGCTTGTTTGTTTGTTTTTACCATTTCCTAACTTTGTCCACAGAAATAAATTTCCCTTTCTGCAAACTTTCTGTGACTTTCTATATCCATACAGGTTTCTGACTTATATTTTCTCTTTCTCATTCTGAAACAACCAGTCATTTAGGACAAAGCTACCTTCCTTTTCCTTTTAATACAAAACATCCTTTATACCTCTTCTACTTAAATTACCAAAATAATTTTGGAACCTGTTTTCAAGCAGACATTCTACAGCATACAATTACCACTAAAATTAAAACTTGTTAGAATAATGCCAAATACTTAAAACACATTAGTTAATGCATTATTGGAACATTAATATACAATTTTTTAACAAGAATTAATATCACATGTAGGAACAATACATAAGCTGAGTTCTCATTAGTGGATAGAAGAGTTCAAGGTGAGGGTGTTTTTAAATGCCATATATTCTTCCCCTGTGGAGAGCCCTTTGGGGTCAGATCTACAGTTACATTGGGGTTGCAAAGTTTCTCATATAGTTCCCTGGGGGATGGGATCCCAGATGGGGAATACAAATAATCTTTGACATAGTACCCCATGGACAGGATTCTCAACCAGGTTGGATGTATGAGCCAGAACCAGAACCAATTGACCTTATTTTCCCAAATTTCTAGTGTTTGTGACACAGGCAAGAGCAGATTATTTCTGTCTCTCTGTGGCTTGAGGGCAGCTGGCCCCTTTATTTGAATTCATAAGGCTTGCATGGGCCCTGTGCTTACCATTTCCACAGAAGCAGGAGCCACTGCTTTGGGTCTGGAGTTAATGCTGGTACAGTCATTGAGTCCATTGTTCTAAGGAGTTTCTATCATCCTTTAAGCATTCCTTTAAAAGGCCATTCATTTGTTCAATTAACCCAGCTGTTGGGGGATTATAAGGCAAGTGAAACATCCAAAGGACATTATGCTCTGTAGTCCAGTAATTGCACAGTGAAGGGGGTCCCCCATCACTTTCCACATGTGTGGGGACCCTGAAAAGGCACTTAATTTTTCTAAGCTATGTATGGTAACTTGTTAGTTGGCCTTGCCCACTGGGAAAGCCAGCAGCAGTACCACAGCCATATCTACAGTGGTGAAAGTAAATTTTGCCCCTTTGGACAGAGGAAGGGGGCCATATAGTCTGCTTACCACCAGGTGTGAGGAATCTGGTCCTGGACAATGGTTCTAAGTCAGTGAGGAAGCATTCTGGGCCATCACAGCTAGCAGGAGGGGCTAGCATCCTCCACTTCTTTTAACTCTTTTTAGGTGATGGGCAGCTGAAACTGCTGCACCAGCTTCCACAGAGTCTGGTACCCTCAGTGCTCAGTTTTCTGATGCAGCTATTCAGTCCCCTCATGCATCATTGCTGTTAGGTTGCAGAATTTCACTAGGTCATCCACTTCTACATTACCTGGCAATGAGTTAACATTATGGGCAGAAATATGGAAAGCAGTTACCTTATGTCTCTGGTAGGTTGTCCAGATGTCTTCTCACAGTTCCTTCCCCCATAGGGGGCAGTTGACCATCATCCATTGCTCCTGATTCCAAGTGGCCATCCATACTGTTAGGCCTCGATATACTGCCCAATTATCTGGGCAGACAGTCAAGATGTCTCCTGGTTCTTGGACAATTATCCATACATCCTAAAGCTCAGCCCACTGGCTGCTTTGCAAAGTTCCAGTCTCCCACCAGATGATGTCAGTACATGGCTGGACAGTCACGGCCATCCGGGTTGCATGTTGCCCAAGTGTCAATCCATCACTATACCATGGAGAGTCAGGTATACTCCCTTGTCCATCAATGGTGGGTATGGGAGGAGCCACCTTGGGTGGATCAACAGGAGGCTGGGCATGCTGCTCTTCCATATGGGAGACCAGTCCTGAAATTTCATGCATCTCTGCACTCACAAGCCTATTAAAAATTCAACATTGTAGGATTTAGGCTTTCCATTTTGTCAGTGTGCTTAGCTGAGCACTCCCTGAAGAGGGTTTATATATAGTCTCCTGTGTCCACCCCTGTATGGCTGTGGCCATCTGTATGGTCACTGGGCACATTTGAGTTAGACCTTTCACTTGTGACACAGCATTATAAGCTGCACACAATTGCTTTTCCAATGGGCTATATCTAAGTTCTGTGCTCTTCCAAAGTTGGGACCAGAATCTAATAGTTACACATTTAGCCTCTTGCCTTTGCCACAAACCCCACTCAAAGCCAATACTGGCACTAGCCACATCAAATTCACAGCATATATATATTGAGGTTAACCCCCCCCCCCTTAGAGCCTGTGCTTGTGCTTTTATAAACACAATCTGCCATGGAAAATCCCATTCACATGCTTTTCCTTTTCTAATTAAGGTATACAAAGTTTTTAAAATTTTTAAATTGAATATAAACAGATTCCAACAACCTAATAAACCAAGAAAAGTTATTAATGGTTTAGGAGTTAGCAGACTAGGATAACTTTGTATTTCAACAACAGCTAAAGTAATAGCTTTAGTTTTACTCAACCAGACAATACCCAAGAACTTGATAGAATATTCAGGCCCTTGTAATTCTCTTTGATTTCTCACCCATCCTAAACTTTCAGAGTGGGTCACCGTGCTAGTGGTAATCTCTAGTTCTGGAAAATAATTACTGGTTAACATGATATCATTATAGTGCCTTTTCTTTAAATCTTGTGCTACCAGTCCATGGCAGATGGTGGGACTGTGGAGGTGTCCTTGTGGAAGCACAGCAAATGTCCATTGTTGGTTTTCCCACATGAAGGTGGATGCAGTCTGGCTGGAGGGCTCTAAAATACTAAAATAAGCTTTAGCAAGGGTCTAACACAAAGTGAAATTGGTTTGAGTACTCATATCCTGCAACAAGGTAGCTATATTTGACACAACTGCAAACAAAGAAGTTATTAAATTAAGTTTGGTATAATTAATAGTCATTTGCCAGGTACCATTAGTTTTTTCATTGGCCACACAGGCCTATTAAATGACCCTGATAATTTATACTGATATATTGCCACAGTACATCTGCAGGAAGACACCTTTTATTGGACCAGAAGATGCACATGCTTATTTTCCCAGTTTTAATTTCCCAGTCAGACAAGGGCTCATCATCTTTTGATGAGGAATTAACAGGGTCCCACACTTTATGGTTCCAGTCAGGGGAAGCTAGGGTGTGCCTAACTTGCCGTTTGGGCAGTGTATGCCCTCTTACTCCAATCTGTACTGGCTTGCCAGTATTTCTAAACTTTTATCCAGAATGTCTTTCAATTCCACCTGGGTCAATTGCATATCCCTTTCTAACTTCAATTCTTCTTCTAAGTGGCAGACTACCACATTGGCCTTCAAGCCTTTTTCTGTAGCTGCACACAGCCTCCAAGAATGGCCACTTACTGCTGCAGCAGCCTGACGGCTTTCTTTTTTCTCATGAAATCCTACTAGTCCTGCAACCTGTTGTAGGAGGGCTATTAGTCCAGCCCTCCATATGGAGTTATATGCATCTCCATACTCCCTCAGCAGACCCCATTCATCTAGGAGGGTAGCCACCCCTCCCCACATAGGTGTCTCAGGCCACCCCAGTATTCTGCCTGGGGACTTCCCCTTTCCCTTCCCCAAGTTCATGTCATCAGTGGCTGGGATTTCTTTAGTCTCCAGGTTGGCATGCCAATTGTCATGGCCCAAGAGGGTTTTCATTGCCAAAGGACTAAAGAAAGCACTGGATACATTCTGAGACATAAGCCTTTATTATGGAGCTTATGTATAGTGTGGGGAAGTTGAGTCACATTGCCCTGAAATCAAGAGCTTCTCTGAATGGATTCAGGAGCTGCTCTGAATGGCAGCAAGTTCAGAGCACAATGTGGAAATGGTCCACCTGAATCCTATAAGTTTTGATATGTTGTGTTTTTATTGTCATCTGTCTCGAGGTATTTACTAATTTCTCCTGTAATTTCTTCCTTTACCCACTGGTTTTCTGAGTGTGTTGTTTAACCTCTTTATATTTGTGAATTTTACAATCTTATGCTTGTTATTTATTTCAAACTTCATTCCATTATGATCCAAGAAAGTGTTTTTTGTAATATCATTATTTTTAAATTTGTTGAGACCTGCTTTGTGACCCAATATGTGGCCCATCCTAGAGAATGTTCCATGAATACTTGACAAAAATATGTATCCTGCTGTTGTGGGATGTAGTGTTCTATAAATGTCTGTCAAGTCTAGTTCATTTATCATGTAATTCAGCATCTCCATTTCCTTATTGATCCTCTGTCTTGATGTTCCATCCATTGATGTGAGTGGTATATTGAAGTCTCCCACTATTATTGTAGAGGTATCTAGTTCTCATTTCAGTATTCTCATTGTTTGCTTCATGAATTTTGGGACACTCTGGTTTAGTGCATAAATATTTATGATTGTTATATTTGCTTGATTAATTGACCCTTTTATTAATATATAGTGTCCTTCTTTGTCTCTTTTGTTTTACTTTTGAAGTCTGATTTGTCTGATATTAAATAGCTACTCTCACTTTTTTCTGGTTGCTATTTGCCTGAAATATCTTTTTCCAACCTTTCACTTTCAGCCTACTTTTGCCCTTGTGTCTAAACCGAATTTCTTGTAGATAGCATGTGTATGGGTCCTATTTTTTAATCCATTCTGCCAGTCTGTGTCTTTTTTGGGGGGGAGTTTATTCCATTAACATTTTGTGTTATTACTGTAAGGGCAGTACTTTCTTCTACCGTTTTTTCTTTCGGATTTTATATGTCATGTCTTATTTTTTTCCTTTCTCTCCTTTTACCCTTCCTGATAATCTTCATTTCTATGCTTTTCCCCAAACCTCTCTCTCCTATCTTTTCCTATCAGCCTGTAACACTCTTTTTAGTATTAATTGTAGCACCAGTCTCTTATTCACAAAATTCTCTCAGTGTCTGTTTGTCTGAAAATATTTTAATCTCTCCCTCATTTTTGAAGGACAGTTTTGCCAGATATAGAATTCTTGGTTGGTAGTTCTTCTCTTTCAGTAAATATATCATACCACTTTCTTCTTGCCTCTGTGGTTTCTACAGAGAAATCTGTACACAGTTTTGTCAAGCTTCCCTTGTATGTGATGGATTGCTTTTCTCTTTCTGTTTTCAAAATTCTCTCTTTGTCTTTGACATTGGACAACTGGATCAGTAAGTGTCTTGGAATAGGTCTATTGGGATCTATTCTGTTTGGGGGTATGTGGTACTTCTTGAATCTGTAATTTTCTGTCTTTCATAAGAGTTGGGGAATTTTCAGTGAATATTTCTTCTATTATTCCTTCTGCTCCTTTTCCCCTGTCTTCTCCCTCTGGCACACACATAACACATATTTTAATGTGCTTCATGTAGTCATTCAGTTCCCTAAGACCCTGCTTGTATTTTTCCATTCTTTTCACCATCTGTTCTTTGGTGTTGCATGAATTCAAATGTCTTGTCTTCCAATTCACTGATCCTTTCTTCTGCCTGTTCAAATCTACTGTTATATCCCTCCATTGCCTTTTTTTTTTTTATGTGGATACTAGACAAATTTAAAATTCCACATGTGGTCTATATTTCAGGCTCTCATTATATTTCTGTTAGTGCTGCTCTAAATAGAAGAGGAAGGGATGCAGCACTGGTGTGCTTCTCTCTGGTAGTGTCTGTTTCCAGAACCTTGGAAGGAACTTTAATACTTTAATGATAGTTTGGGATTCACAACCCAGTGTACTATGACATGCCCTCTCTATATATAAGCAGTAGTTATCTATTGCTGCAAAACAAGTTACCCCCAAACTTACTAAGTTAAAACAACAAACATTATCTCACAGTTACTGGGGGGCAGAAATTTGGGTGCACCTTAGCTGTGTGATTCTGGCTTGGACTTGCTTTTGGCTGGGGTAAAATCATCTGAAGGCTTAACTGGGGCTGGAGGATTTGCTTCCAAGATGGTTCAGTCATATGGCTTGGCAGGAGGCCTCGGTTCCTTCCTGGCTGTTTGTAGTAGGTGTTAGGTGCTCACAAATGGGCTTCTCCATAGATGCCTTGAGTGTCTTCCTGACATGACAGGTAACTTCCCTTAGAGTAAGCAATCCATGAGAGAATGTGAGTGAGGAGGAACTCGCAGTGCCTTTTATGACCTGGTACCCTAAGTCTACACTGTCACTTCTGCTTTATTCTATCTGTTAGAAGCAAATGTTTAAGTCCATTGCCTCTCAAGGAGAGAATTAGGCTCCACCTCTTAAAGGGATCCATTGCCTTTTTCATCTCTTGCATTAAGTCCTTCATTCCTATAAATTCTGCCATTTGTTTTTTCAAGCTTATGTATTCTTCTTTATGGTCATCCAGTGTCTTCCTTATATCCTTCATCTCTTTTGCTATGTCTTCCCTCAGTTAATTGACTTGATTTTTTAATTCATTTAGGAGATTTGTTTGAACATCTTTAGTTCTTCCTTTAGTTCATTGAATTGACTTAGCATTAGTTGTCTCAACTCCTATATGTCGGTTGAACTATTAGTTTGTTCCTTTGGCTGGTCCATATTTTCATGTTTCTTAGCATGGCTCATTATCTTAAGCTGTCTAGGCATCTGACTTTCTTGATTAGTTTATTCTGGAGCTCATTTCCACTATTTTACTTGTGATTTTTTGGTGGTGGTTGGCTTTGTTCTCTAACCTTTGGTGTTCAGTTCAGCTTATTCTAGACCTCTAACTTAGGTTCTATGTAGTTGGTCAGAGTTTTCCACCTCTTGTTTTTCTGTTTCTTGCCCTGCCTCTATGTAGCCTTTTTGTGAGACATTCACCTCAGATATGGCCAACCCCAGTCAGGTTTTCCCAGCCCAGAGAGGCCCAGGTCTCAGGAGGAGAAGATGGAGTTTCCCTGAGAATGATACCCTCCTGCAAAGCCTTTAGATTCTGTGATTTTCCTATCCTGTCCAGCAGGTGGTGCTTGCCAGCCTGCCTCTCCCCAACCAGTATAAGTAAGTACGGAGCCTATAGTTCTCCCAGTGACCCTGATCTTCTTGGGGGCATGGCTGACTGAAGTTGATTTCTGAATTCCAGCCCCTGGGGTCTGAGTTCCCTGAAGGAGAGCTGCCACTCAGGCAGGACCACACCCCCCTTTTCCTGGGGAAGTTATGCCCTTTAGGGAATTGTCTCCCCCACCAGACATTGCTTTTTCTCTCAGAGCTATCTTCCCCCTGCTCTTAGCTGGGACCAAATTGCAAGTCTTTGAGGCTTTCTGCAATGGGCTATTTAAAATAGCTATTTAAAGAAAAGAGAGAAAAAGATTTTTAAAAAAAGACAAAGAAAGGCCCTGCATAGACTATTTAAAGAAAAGTGCTTTAGATTGATTATCTCTTTCTACTGAATAGTTACTCTGAGACACCTTTAACGCCACATTTGCAATTCTCATGTGCTATTGAAATGCAAAAAGATAAGGAGTTGGAGAGCAATTGAGGAGTAAACAAGAAACCAGAAAAAACAGGCTTTTCAGAGAAGGGCCCTGGCTTCCCGGGTTTGCATATAAGCCTGATTATGTTTGAGCCCAGCCCTTCTCAGCATTATGTTCAGCCCCAACTTCAAAAGTTTCTGTTGTTTTTTGTTTTTTGTTTTTCTGTTTTTGCAAGCCCTATCTCCTCTCTGCCATGCTGACTGCTCCCAGATTCTCCTGTGTCTGGTCTCAGTTTATCTATGGTTGGAGTTTTTGTTCAGCAGTCTGAGTTTTTTAATCAGCTCTGCAACTGGGGCCAGGTTGAGCCTCCCTGCTAGTTCCCAGCATGGACAGCCCTTCCTCCCTCTGGAAACCAATCACAAAACAGTCTGCCATGACTGGCAGGGAGGGGCATGGGCCCCTGGGGCAAGAACTTACAGGTTTCACTGATCACTGCTCGTCATGTTCAAGACTATTGTATGGCACGTGTCTGAACTCAAATTTCTCTGAGGTGTCTGTTCCACACAGTTCCTGGCTATCTACCAGCTGCCCCAGAGGAGTAACTAAAACCCACACTTCACCACTCTGCCATCTTGCCCCACCTCCACCAAAGAATATTTTCATATTAAAGGATGTTTAATATCATTAGTAATCAGAGAAATGCAATTTCACACCCACTCTTTTGGCAAAAAGTAAGAAGGAAAATATCAAGTGCTGACCAGAACATCTAGCAACAAAATCTTCATCTTTTCCCAATGGAAGTGTACACTGGTACAGCTAACTGTGAAAACAATACCTAAAAAATGGCCCTAACAGGCAGTGGTGAAGGGAAATCCTCCCAGTGGGAAGAGTTCCAGGAAGCACACTGTGTCCACATTGAGGGGGAAGGTGCCTGAGTTAAAAAATATATATGTACTTCTAAAGAGCATCTGAAAACTTGCCTTATTGGCAAGGAGCTTGGAATGAGCAGCATTGGAAGATCAGGGACAAGAAGGTCAGGGACAGAGCATATGTATGGACCCAGGGGAGTGAGCACAAAACACAGAGATCCTTTTGTCTCATGTTAATGGCACCAGAAAGCTTCCAATGCATTAAAATTTCTCAACATTCAGATGGACAGACTGACAAATCCTGTGGATAATCATCCAGTCACCATGAACAAAGAGTGACCATTTTGGAAAGGTTGGAGGCAATGCTTGAGTTCCTTCTCAGCAAGACCAATATAGCAACTGACACTGCTGAATGTCCAATGGGCTAGAAGATAAGCAAAGGCTAAGTGCCTCTTTAGGATACCATGGCTCAACTATACCAGCCAGGCATTTTATTGTAGGTCTATTATAGTGGGCCCTTCCACCCTAGGGTTGCATTGCGAGGATGGAACAGTGATATATGTTTACAGGAATTGGCACATACTATGCTTACAGGGTTGCTTCCCAACTCACAATATCTCTCCTAGTACTATCATCTGAAGGCTTGCAGAATATAACATTGCCTCTGCCCAAGGGATCCAGTTTATGGCAAAGGATGTGTGCCAATGGAGCATGGCCATGAGACACATTGATCTTATGTTTTATATCATTATCCAGAATTATATGACTTAATAGATGAATTAAGGTGTCAGCTAGAGAAAAATATCTTTGTAGCTAAGACATTGTCCTTCATGTAGTTATATGTACACTGAACAAGCAGCTGATGAATGATTCTACATCCTTGGTAGCTAAAATACATGATTCCAGGAACAAAAGGAGAGACTGGGCAGGGGGAGGGAGGTGCTGATACCATCATTCCTGGTGACCCACTTCTAGCATTTGTGCTTTCTTAACCCACAAACTCAGGCTCTGCCAAGTTAAAGGTCCCAGATCCCAGGGGCAAATAATTTTTCCAGGAAACACAGTAAGGATTCCACTGAACATGAAACTGAGACTTCTACCTGATGCCAGTAGACCAGCAGACAAAGAAAAGACTTACTCTACTGGTGGAGATAATTGACCTGATTACCATGAGCGTTGCTGCAACACAACAGGAGCTGGAATGAGTAGGTCTGGAACCCAGGGGATTCACTACAACATCTCTTCTTGCTCCTCTGCCCAGGAGAATATTAATGGGCAATTCCAGAAAAGAAGAACTATCAAGGACAAGACAACTGAGGGCTCAGCCTCTTCAGGGATGAAGGTCTAGGTTAACTCTCCAGATAAACAATCTAGACCAGCTGAAATGATGGCTGTGTGAGAGAAATCTGAAATGGGTGATGGGAAGGGATAAAATTAATCAGCTAGGGCTCCAGAATCAGCTGCTGCAGCAAAGACAGTAGCCTGCTTCATTAACCCTATTGACGACTCCTCCCTCTTGGGGACGAAGTGAGAGCAGCTATTTCCCATGAAAATGGAGGCCCCTATTGTAGGACTGGAGACAGACACAATGGGCATGAGCAGATCTAAGTGGTGCAAAGGGTGATTTGTCTCAGATAATTCTTATCCAGCTCTTCAGATTCTCTCAGCCTCACCTGTTTTGAGGACCCTTTGTTATCACCCCAGTTGTTGCTGGGACAACCAACTCTATAAGGCCTCTAACTCATTTTACTCTGGCACTACTTGATAATGTCTTGCCTCATGCTCCCTCCCTATCCACACAGAATATTCCCAGTATCTTGGTCTCAGAGCTTTTTTCTCTTTCTCTTATCTTGGGAATTTAATGTCCTGAAATATTAAAACATATACATACATATTCTCTAACAAAAGTCATCTCATCCCATTGCAATGGACAAATGTTAGGTTAAGGAGATAAAGAAAAATCATCATGCATATGAAAGATGCACAAATTTAAAACAACAAGATATATTTAAAAAATCCAAATAACAACCCCCGCCCCCTTGAAATGTACTTTCTAGGGAGGAAAATAGACATACAGAAAGGCTTTAAAAAATTCACTGTGGTGGCATGTAATGACCAGAATGAATCCATAGGAAACATAACCATTTCTCATGGCTTTCCATAGGTACTCAGGGAGGGAAGCCAGGCAAAATCACTGGGCTTGTAAAATAGCATCTAAATTTGAATATTAAAAATGAGTGTGCAATGCTACCTGTGGATGTCTTGCTAGAAATATCAAAACTGAATCCTATTAAGCTTCCATATCCAACTATCAATTTATAGGAAATACAGAGGACAGAAAATCATATTAAACTGCACTGTGGGGAGCAATCAGCAAAATCTAGACTGTGTGAGTGTGTTTATGGGTGGTGGAGGGGTGGTAAGCTTGTGTGAGTGCCAAGAACTAATTTATTAAGAACAGGCAAAGCTCAATATTTAGGTATACACACTGAAATGATAAAAGAATAAAGAAAAGTAAAGCTGTGATTATTATGAAATCATCTGTCTACTCTTAGATGAGAAGGATAAAGTTGTGATTGGATGGGACATATGGAGCAAGTGGAAAAGTACAATCTTCTCACCCGGGTACTGGCTAAAAGAGTGTCTCATAATAATTCATTATGCTGTATATTTGTTTACTACCACTTCCTGCATTGAATACTTTAACAATGGTTAAAAATTTGTATATAAAAAGCAAGTATAAAATAATAATATAATTAAAATTGGTGAGATCTGGAATATTTAGGTTGCATTTATGTTATTAAAAATAAAACAGAATACAAGGTAAATGTCCAATAGTTAGGAAACTGTTAGGTCAATCAAACCATTAAATAGTATATTATGCAGCCATTAGCATAGAATTTATGAAGTTTGAAAAACATGAAATAATGTGTAACAAAAACTGAATAGGGAAGTGCATATACAATATGACCTCAGTTTTGTAAAAACATGAACAGGTAAAAATGGAGAAATTAAAACAATGACAATATCAGCTACAATAAAGTTGCTATCATTTATTAAGTGCTTACCATGTGCAAGGCACTTTACAGTTATTTAAGTTCATCTCAATGCTATATTAGTTATTCTATTAACGCTTCCATTTTACTGAGGCATAATAAGTTTAAGTAATGTGACCATGGTCACAAAGCTCTTAAATAATGAAGTCAGAATTCAACCCACAGGAAGTCTTTCCAGAGGCTGAGCACATAACCATTAAAGCTACATACAGTGAATCACATGTTACATAAAGACTTAAACTGTTGGGTGATCATACAACCTGGTTTGTCTGGGACAATCCTGGATTATGCTTATGGCCCTGACATCATTATTAATAACTTCCCCTTTCATGGCCCAAGTTGTCCAGTTTTGACAATAAATTATATGATCACCTTACATTGAGACTCCCTCCCAGATCTCATGTTTCTAAAATCTGGACAGGAAAATTGGATCCTGATTCAATTGGGTCACAAGAGGCAAATGATAGTGCAAATAAATGGAATCATCTGGGAACATTTTTTCATTTGTTTTCTCCATCCATCACTCTAGAGTATAATTAATTGAAAATGATGTTTTCTGTTAATTGCCTCTTCTCTCTCTATGCTGGACCCTAAGGAAACCTTCATGAGAATCTTTAGTTGGAAGCACCTGTCTTGCAGCAATGGTCAGTAGGATCCATGCAAATCATGAAGCCTATGGGAAGTGATCATCTCCATTGAATGCTCATATCATGATGTTTGTGTCCTCCAATTTCTGAAAGAATTCTATGACCATCCGGCAATCTAGAAGACACAGGTCAAGGAGAAGGCAGCTGTGTTGGCAGCACCTCCCAGATTTCATCAAGGCAGACCTGTCAGGAGCAAATTATCCACAAGAATATCTGGGTGGGTAAAATCAGAATGGAGGAAACTTGGCTTCCATGCTTGAAACCTTTTTCCCTTTTTCTTTCTTCCTTTTGCAACTCTGCTCTCCTTTGCACTTGACCCAGAGACCTCGTGCATCTAGACTCAACACCTACTTTTATTTTTCATTTCTTCAAAATACTCATGCTCCCTCTCCCCTACCTCAATCGGATTATTTTAATTTTACAGAAAACAAGGTATTTGAGCTGAAAGAAAAATATCTAATGTGGAATTTCAAGCATTAGCCAGTGGGTGGAATGACTTCTCAGTAATTTATTTTCATATTTTTTAAATCAGAGATAATTAATACTTTCACTGAGTCTGAAATAGAGTGTCTAGAGGGTACTCCAAAGAAATTTGATAGTGATATTTTGTATAAATATACAATTTTTAATAACTTTTGTAAATAATGACAATTGTCCTCCATTGCCAGCTTAGCAGATCTAGGGGATATTAATCATTATAACAGTTGATGTAGGGAATGACTTAGTTTATCTACAATTGACATTGGCCCAATGTACCTTTTGATCTTACCTACTCTTATTTTATTTGTTTATAATTTTAAAATGATCCTCAAACTTTTCACAACTTATTCATTAATTTACTTAAATAGTACAATGCTACTGACCACAAAGATAAAAATGAAACTGATGCAAAATTTTTATATAAATTTGCAGATAGTGTAATTGTTAAATGCCCCACCCTGGAGCCAGTCTACCAGAGTGGTTTCCCATCTCTGCCACTTATGCCAGAGGAACCAGAGTCAAGTTCCCTAACTTCCTGTGCCTCACATTAAAACAGGGTTAATATGAGATTAATTATTATTATGAGGTTAATGTGAGAACTAAATAGGCTAATATATATATAAGAAGAATGACTAGGACAATAAGTGCTTGGTAAATATTAGATATTATTATTATCAGTGATGAAGAAAGACATACAAAGAGTAGAGATTTTTGATAATGTACCCTAACAGTTACTGTCAGTTTGTCTGTTTGATGTTTGATGTTTAAAGCCTCACAGTATGTAAACTCTTTTCATGATAAAATTAGACTACCTCATTTCATAATGCCTAAGGCTTTCAGTAAGAATAGTATTTATTTTCATTTTGGAGCCTATTATTTCTGAAGACATTGATTTTAAAGGTTTAGTTAGGACTTAAAGTATGCAATATACCATGAACAAGGCAAATAACCAGAAGTATAAAAAGCTTCAGGAATCAATGAGCTAAATGTTCCTAATTGCTGGTTTTTATGTCATACCTTTATGAGTGGATCACTTTGTTCCTTAAGTTCTCTAAATACAGACTTCTTTCCTTCTTCCCCTTCTTCCTCTTTGCTTCCTTCCTCTCTCCCTTCTGCCCTTCATCCCTCCCTCCTGTCTTCCTTCCTTCCTTCCTTCCTTCCTTCCATTTCTTTCTTTCCCTCCTCTGTTCTTCCTTCCATCTCTCCTTTCCTCTTTTGCTACTTGCAAAGAGAAATGAAGAGAAAATAGCTGTCATGGATAGGTCATGCTTTCCTTTGCTAATTTAAGAAGTTTATGTCGAGCCATAGTTCCTAACTGTTCACTCCAAACAATGCAAACCACAATGACACCGTTTACTGCATGAAAGGCCTAAAGAAAATCAAACTCATTGAAGGCAACAATTCCAGATCCCAACTAACATGTTATGCCTCAGGATTTCTGAATCCCCTGGGTCCTGAAGCTGGTCCAGTAGATGTTACCAGGACAAATAGTGATGCCCACAGAAACATTTGAACATTTTTCTCACCTTAGCTTAAGCAATTTTATCTTAGAGAAATGCTGTTTCTCATTGCATGATAAAAGACATATATATATATATATATATATATATATATATATATATATATATATAAAATTATATTATATATATATAATTTCCTCTCAAATGGGATGGTAATATTTCAATGAATGAAACAACCTCTTAAAATTCTCTTAGTCCCATGAGTGTGGTTGTTTTCCAGCATTAAAGGAAATTTGTTATGGTTCTATAAAGCATAAAGATCTACACACTACTAGAAATAAATAATGAAATTCCCAGTCAGAAATACTTACCTTAATCTTAGTTTCTGACAAAGGCTATAAGATTTTTTCAACAAAAGTGTATCCTCCCCCTAGGGTAGGTGAACCATTGGGGGGTTCACGAGAAATATAGATACCAAGTATGTGTTTGCTTAGTAATAGATACAGCTACATTCAATCATTCTGTTGGCTCTCAAAACAGTTGTTTATACTCTATTAAAAAAATATATCACTTAACTCATTCCTTAAGAAAGACCAAAGAGATACCTTTGTAGGTAATTTCCTCCCACCTGCTGCTTTACAACAGTACAGTAAAGCAAGAAATTGAAAATTCTAGTTGGATGAATTTTAATAACTTGACCAGATACAAGATAATAGACAAAATGCAGGAGGCTTCTGCCACTACTTTGTCTAGCTTCCACTTTTCTTCTTCTCTTTTAAATTGTAGAAATTTGTGTTTAATATGACATCATTCATGAATTATTCAGCTATCTTCTGGCCATACGTTGTGGTGAGTTGCAGAGTTGAAATGCACATTCTTTCTCCTTATTTATTCTAGTTTTTTTCTATCCCATTTACTGCCTGTATCTACATAAGGCTAAGAATTTAAATAGAGTGGTATTTTACAATCAAATTATTTTATCTATTCATCAGTCTTTTTGGCTTAAGTCCATCTGAATCTGAAAAGATTTTTTGAGAAGAGCTAGTGGGCAATGTGCTGAGATCTCTTATACATGAAAATCTTTGTAAGTTTGCTTTCATTCCTGAACAACATTTGGGGCCTCACATTTTCATTGCCCCCAAGCTCTGTAAACCTCACTCTTCTCTCTTCTGGTGTTGAATCTTGGGTGTAGAAGTCCAAGGCTGGACTATTTTTCCCCCAAGGTAACTTAATATGTGCCTGAAGGCTCAAATAATTTTTTTTTTAATCCTTGAAAATTTCAGTAACTACAAATATGTTACCTTTGTTGAAACATAGTGCATTCACTTAATCTAGGGCTTTAATTCTTCTTCATTTCAGGAAAATAATATTAAATAATTCTTTCAGTACTTTCCTCTGCCCATTACTTTTGTTTGCTTTTTTCAGGGACACGAAGTCTGTGTTTGTGTTCTATGTGTGTTATATTTTCAATAATCCTCTTTAATTCTTTTTCATTTTTATTTTGCTTAGTTTTTAAATGGCTATCCTTCCTGTCCTTTACTGAATTTTCATTGGTATATTGTCTCCTCTCCACTCCCCCGCCCCACCCCCCGCTTCCATCCTGGACCTGATTTCTGTGATGGTGACTTTTTTTTTCTTCCTCTTCGTGCTTCAGCTCTGCTCCTCATTATTCATCTCCTTTTATTGCCATTCCTTTTCTCTGCTAAGCTCCTGCATCTATTTTCTGAATTTCTGTTTAATAGAGGGTTTTTTTTTCCTTCAAGTGCCTTGATTTCACAATATGTTTGAAGAAAATTCCTAACTCAGTTTTTCTGATATTATTTCACCTGTTTACTTTTTCTTGTTTTTTTGTGTGTTTTTTTTTTTCACTTTTGCTTGCAACATTTTTGTATTGTATGGTGGCACCTTTTCATGCTTAGAATAAGGCAAGATCTTCCAGGACTAATAATTTGTGAGACAATGTTGTAGGAGAATGGCAAGGAAGTTGCAGTTGCTTCTAATGAAGCTGTGTGTTTGTTTCTTCAGGCTTATGCTTTCCTTTTCTTCAGCAAACATTCTTGACAGATATTAGCCACTTACAACTCACAGGTTGTTTTCTGCTCATTTTCTTCATCATTATGTGTTAACATGAGCAATTTATGTTAATAAAATAATCTACAAATAATCAATAGCTATATCCCCCCCCCAAAATCAGTGAAATCAGTGGCATTGTTTTAGTTTTGAAAATCTCTGTAATGTCTGTTTAATAGAAGGCAGATGGATCCTTATCTCTGCTTCTACATTCAATCTATTACCATATACTGTTTGATTGACATATCTGAAGAAAATCTGGCCTCACATAGATATGCAATTGGAAAAGCAGGAGCCCTTTAATAGTCTTTTATGAGAGTTGTGTATAATATTCTTTGATACTAAGCCATAAGTCAGAAAGTGGTAGTTTCTTAAAGGTTAATTGCAATGCAAAATTTTATACCATATCAATGAGCTTTTGTACTCAATCACATTAAAATCCACTGGTCTACCTTGCCTTTGAATTGATCTTTTATCCATGTATAATTTTGACCTTGAAGACAATGTGAAAGTGACTCAGGGAAACTCAGCAGTTGGACAACTGCTGCTCTAGCAAATATACTTAGTATTGGAATTTGGGGCATTCATCATATGTATATTTTTATATTAGGCATTACCAAACTGTTTTCCAAAGTAACTGTAACAGTTTGCACTTCCATCAGCAGAGGATAAGGACTCTTGCTGTATGTTTTAGTCAACACTTGACATTTTCCTACTTCTTGGTTTTTGCCAAAATGAGTTTGAAACTGTATCACTCTGTTTGAATCACATTTGCTTGATTATTAATGAGATTTAACATTATTTAATGTGTTTCATTGTCATTCATCTTTCCTCACAAACTTCCTATTGATATATTTTGCCCATTTGAACATCTGTTTACCTTTTTCTTTTTTGATGCATAGGGATTCACTATATTCTAGATACTAATTCTAAATACTATTCTGGAAACATTCTAAATACCATTCATCAGTTATCAACATTTTGACATGTTCTTCATTTTTGTGTCTTGTCTTTTTATTCTCTTTATGGGGTTGGTTAGATGAATACAAGTTACATGTATCAATGTAGTTAATTTTATCATTGTTTCCTTAACAGTCTGCACTTTCTGTCTCATTTAACAAATACCTCTCTACCTTGCGGCCATAAAATATTCCCACATATTTGCTTCTAAAAGTTTCACATTACCAATCCATTCCAATTTTGAATCCACCTTGAACAGGTTTTTGTGAATGATGTGAGGGAAAGATCTAATTTCAATCTTTTAAAGATATGCAATTGTCCCAGAATTATTTAAAATTCCGTCTTTTGTCCACTGATCTGCAGTACCACCTCTGTCCTCTATCAAGTGTCCATAATTGTTTAGGTCTCTTTCTGGACACTCTATGATGTTCCATTGGTAAATTTGTCCCTTCCTATGCCAATACAACAAAGTCTGCATTAAACATAGCTGTATAATAATAATTTTTGTGATCTGGTACGGCAACTCCATCTACCTTCCACTTATTTTTTCAGGGTGTCTTGGCTATTCTTTGCTCTTTTGCTTTTACTTTTATTTTAAAATCAGATTTCCAAGTTCCACACCAACCATACAAACCTTTAGTAATTTATTTGGATTGCATTTGATTTGGGAAATACTGACATTTTTAAAATATTGTTTTCTAATCCATGAACACATTTTATCTCTCCATTTATTTGGGTATTCTTTGGCATTTTAATAAAGGTTTATAATTTTCTCCCTCTGCATGTTTCCTGACTTTTTCAAACTTATTCCTGGGTACTATTTTAAATGATACATTTCAATTAAATTTTCTAACTATTCTTGCTGAAGTTTAGACATTGAATTGATTTTTAAACACTGATTTGTGTGTATATATATGAATATGTTGATGTTGCTAAACTCTTATTAATTCTAATGATGTCTGTACATTCTTTTGGATTTTTCACAGACACTCAGATTATCTGAAAATAATGATTAAATTCTAACAATTGTTCTGTAATTTCTTTCAAGTTTTCTACAAAGGTAATCAGACATTCTGGAGTTAACAAAAGTACACTTTTTTCCTATCTTTCCCTCAAAAGTTGAAACTCTCATAGCTGTTGTTGGGAATGTACAACCTGGTGAATTGTATGGTTTGTGAAGTAGCAACAAAGCTGTTAAAAAATGGTGCAACCATTGGGGAAAATAATTTAACAGTTTCTTTACTTACCATATAACCCAGCAATTCCACACCAAAGTATTTACCCAAAAAAAAAAAAAAAAATGAAAAAAATACACAATGACTTACAAACAAATATTCATGGAATATTTATTCATAATAGCTAAAAATTAGAAACAATCCAAATGTCCATAAGGGAATGGATGAATTCACTTATTTATGATTACAATGGAATATTAGCCATTTAAAAGAACAAACTGCTAATGAATGCAACTACATGGATAAATCTCAGAAACATTTGGTTGAGTGATAGAAGGCAGACACAAAAGAGCCCATTCTGTTTGATTCTATTGTTTTGAAAATCTAGAGACCAAAGTAATACAGAATGACAGAGAGCAGATCTGTGGTTGCCTAAAGCACAAGGGAGCATTTTGGAGTGAAGGAAAAGTTCTAAACCTTGATTGTAGTGGTAAACAGATTTGTCAACTGAACACCTAAAATTGATATGTTTTATTGGGTGTAAATTATACTTCAGTAAAGTTGATTTTTAAATTTCATTATTTTTCTTCCCTCATTACACTGCCTAGAATCTTTAGGGCAAAATTTAACATAGTATGTGATAGTGAGCTTTATTTCCTTGTTTTGACTTTTAGCATAATGCATTTAATATTTTACCAGTAAGGATATAATTTCTTGAAGCTGAGTATAAGATAACTTTTACAAGGTTAAAGAAGTTCCTGAAGTGCATTGTTTGCTAATTTAAAAAAAAACGGACTTTAGTTTTATTAAATCTCTTTTATGCATCTACTGACATCTCATATTATTTACTTCTTTATTCTCTTAATGTAATGAATTATATAAACTGACTTTCTAATATTAAACCAACTTCACTTTTCTGGAATAAACCCAACCTGATCATTATGTAGTATTATTTTTAAATACTGTTTGATTTAGCCTCCCAAAATTTCATTCATGCTGTTTCTAATCTATGTTCAAAAGTAGGATTGGCTGCAATATTTATGATTCAATATTCCTTTTTGATAACCTCACATGATGAATTGAAAATTTTTCCAAACTTTCATACACTAGAAAATTCTGTGTATGTTTGGGTTTATTGTTTTCCCTGAATTCTTGGTACAACTTGCTGATAATGCCATTTGAGCCTGGAGTTTTCTTTATGAGAAGATTTTTGCTACTGATTCAAATTCTTTTATATCAATAGTCTTTCTTTCCATTCTTTTTATTTTTTCCTTTGATCTCAACAGATCTGTTGTTTTTGTCATTTCAAAGAACCAACTTTTGATTTTCTTGAATTGTTTTAAAATTCCTTTTACTTATTTGGTTTATTTTGTGATCCTTCCTAATTATCTAATTTTTATGCTTGAATCATTAGTTTTCAGTCTTTCTTCTTTTACATGCATTTAATATGCAATCATTTCTCTTTAAGTACATCTTTAGTTAAGATTTGATAAATAGTGCTTTTTACTATATTTAATTTTAAGTATCTTCTAATATCATTATAATTTATTCTTTGACTTCTGAATAGTTTACAGCATTAGTTTCCAATTGTGACATTTCTTTAATTACCAATTTGTTATTGATTTCTAACTTAATCACACTGTAATCAGAGAATGCTATTTGTATTTCCAAACCTTTGAAATTTATTAAATTTTGCTTGGTGGCCTGTATATAGCCAATTTTCCTAAATGATCAGTGTTTGCTTAAAAATGATGCATATTCAGCAGGAGTTTGGAGAATAATTAGTGTTGATCAAATTTCATAACTTATATTATATCAATATCCTATATCTTTACTGAATATTTTTTCTAGTTAATCAGTCAATGAAATGTGTTGGATTCTCTCATGATGTTATTGGGTTGGTCCAACTGTCTTTGAAGTTGTCAATTTTTGCTTCATGTTTTTGGAGACATGTTAGTTCAAGTAATAATCTTTGTTAAGATTGATCTTTATAGATTCCTGGTGAATTGCCCTGCAGTCTATTTGTTTGATAAATATCTAGCTATACCATCTTTTGTTTGGTTAGTATTTGCCAATATTTTATATATATATTTTAGGTACTTTTACTTTCAAATTTTTTGTGTCATAGGTTTTACATATGTCTCTTGAGAACACCATTATAGCTAAATATTTATTTTCTTGTTTATCCTGAAATATTTTTTACTTTTATCTGGAGAATTTATACTAGTTCTATTTATTGGTATCACTGATATAATTAGTTTTCTAACTTTTTTCCCCATACTTTCCATTTTTCCTATCTTTTCTGTTTTGTTTTTCCCATGTCCTTTCTTCCCTTCTTTTGGAATGACTAATTTTTCCCCATCCTTTGTCTTCCTTCTGTCTCTGAAATTGATAAAAATATATTTCTAGCTTTTTGGTGGTTAATCATGAAGTATTGACACATACTTTTTTATCACAAGGTTAAATTAATCAATATTTTTCCCCTGCTCTGGAACAACACAGAAACTTTAGAACATGTTTTTTTCTAACCAGGTACCCTCCTCAGATTCATATAATATTTTTTCATGTTTTTAACCTTTGTTTATTTTTCCTCACAGTGCATTATTATGTTTACTTTATTTGTCAATATTTATTTATTTAAATATTTGCTAATTTATTTGTCCTTCATTCCTCCTTATATCTCAGAACTTCCATCTGGGATGAAGTTCCTTCTGTCTTAAAATATTTTTAGTGAGGGTATGCTGGTAACAAATCTCTTTTATGCCTAGCCAAAAATGTCTTTTTTTTCACTCCCATTCTCAAAAAATATTTTCACTGTTTATAAAATCAAGGCTGATATTTAATCATTTTTTATCATTTCAAAAATAGTCTATGATCTTTTAACTTCCAATGTTCATAAGATTTTCATAAACAGAAGTGCTTCAGAACTAAACTAGACAGATATTTTCTATCTTCTCTTTACTTATGGCCCTACTTTATATAGCAATTACTCTGTGCATGGCTGGCACTGTACACCCATGAACTAATGTACCCCTCAAAAAATCCTATGAGATAGGTTCTATTACACCCATTTTACAGATGATATAACTTGGGCAAAAGATATTAGACAACTTGTTCAGAATCACAGAATTTGCAGGTAGCAGAGCCACCATCCAAAAACAGCTGTGTGACATCTAAGTCCATGCTTTTACCTCTTAACCCATATACAGGAGTTAAAATTCCATTGATGGCCTAAAATTTCTACAGTAGCTTTTAAAAGGTGCTTTTTAAATGCTGTTGTGCGTTTTGTTTTTGTTTTTGTTTTTGTTTTTTGTCTTTTTGAGAGCTGATGGGTTTTAAAAAATAGATCCTGATGGGTTAATGATGAAGGTGTAATTATCCCCTTTCACTTGTGGGAAAATTAATGTACAGAACCATTGTAGTTATTTAGGGGCAAAATAAAACAGGGTTATTTCCTGTAAAATGGCTCAATATTTCTCTTTTTTTTTTTTTTTTTTTCTGTATTCACTGTGGGTAGAAGGTGGTTTATTTCAGCAGAAATTGAAATAACAACTGAACCTAAAGATTCATTCTCTTCTTTCCTTACGGATCCCAAGATCACCAATACAATGACAAGGGGAAGAAACAGTACAATTACCAGGTTCATCCTCTTAGGATTCTCTGAATTCCCAAAGCTCACCATTGTCCTCTTTGCAATATTCCTAGGGATCTACCTCATGACAGTATCTTGGAACGTGGGCCTCATCACCCTAATCAGGATGGACTCCCATCTGCACACACCCATGTACTTTTTCCTCAGTAAACTGTCCTTTCTAGACATTTGTTATGTTTCTACTATAGCCCCAAGGATGCTCTCAGACTTCTTCAAGAAGCAAAAATTTATCTCTTTTATGGGGTGCACCATACAGTACTTCTTTTTCTCTAGCCTGGGCTTGACTGAGTGCTGTCTTCTGGCGGCCATGGCTTATGATCGATACGCTGCCATTTGTAAACCTCTGCTCTACACAGCCATTATGTCTCCCACCCTCTGTGTGCAGATGGTGGCAGGATCATCTATAACTGGATTCTTTGGCTCATTTATCCAACTCTGTGCTTTAC
This sequence comes from Choloepus didactylus, assembly GCF_015220235.1. Classification (NCBI taxonomy): domain Eukaryota; kingdom Metazoa; phylum Chordata; class Mammalia; order Pilosa; family Megalonychidae; genus Choloepus; species Choloepus didactylus. Next base: position 18,248,940 of record NC_051312.1, read on the forward strand.
TTCAGCTCCATTTCTGTAGGCCAAATATCATCAACCACTTCTTCTGTGACCTGCCCCAGCTGCTGACCCTATCCTGCTCTGACACTTTTTTCTTTCAAGTCATGACATCTGTGCTTACAGTCATCTTTGGACTCACATCTGTCCTGGTTATCATAATATCCTATGGTTATATTGTTGCCACTATTCTGAAAATCACTTCAGCTGAAGGCAGAGCCAAGGCTTTCAACACCTGTGCTTCTCACCTGACAGCAGTGACCCTCTTCTTTGGCTCTGGTATATTTGTTTATATGTATCCTAACTCTGATGATTCCTTGAGCCAAAACAAACTGGCATCAGTCTTATACACTGTTATAATCCCCATGTTAAATCCATTGATCTACAGCCTGAGGAACAAGGAAATCAAAGATGCCCTAAACAGATGGAAGAAGAGAATCTTCTTTTGGTGCTACTAATCATGGAATTTATTCCACATATATAAACAGTGTAGGAGAAATGACAAGCATGATATTGATTGTAAACTCTCCTAAATGTTAGCAGAATTACAGTTGCTACACTCTTGTAATACAAGCCCAAGATTGGCATAAAACCAGGTAAATGCACAAGAAGTTTCTGTGAGCTCAACATCTTCAGCATACCTTAAGTTTATCCTAAATAAGTCAATAGGTCAAGAAATCCTCAGGTTTGATGGTGTGTCACTTCAACTTCAATCTTCTATCCCCACCTAGCATGACAATACCTCAATGACCAGATATGCCACTACTGATCAAGGCTGCCAGAAGACTAACAAGCATCCTCAAAGCATCTCGTTTTGGATAGGGCAGAGATTACTATTAGCAATGAGAAATATGTTTTTTTTAAATAATTTTCTGGCTAATCAGGTTTGTTTTCACTCTTGATCTATTCTTTCACCTCTGGACATTGTGGATAATTTCTTCATTTATGGCTGTGTTGAAAGCAAAATAAATCATCCTGGATGAAAGGTTTGTTTGCTTCACATCAAAATAAGAAAGTGTAACATGTCTGCCATATTTAAGATTTTGGTTGACCAGGAGGCTAGACAGGTATTGCTAGAGCATTTTTTGTCATTCTCTGATTTTGACACTTCAAATATCTTCATGTTGCTTTTTCTGTTTGTTTGTTCAGTAGAACAAGTCTTTATTGGGCAGTTGCTTTTCAAAAAAATCAACAAATGGAAAGTAGATGGAAAAAAATAGCTATAATGATATGAACTTCTGGGATCATTAAACATTCTAAATTTGGCTGTTTCCTTGGAACCTTGGTAGGAATTGCCTCAAGACAGAGAAATATGGAAGAGATTAAAAATGCCAACCAAGGAAAGGAAGCCAGGGCACAAAGCACAGTCCTGCTGTCTATCTTCCGGTAGGATTGTGATTTCTACAGTCTTAGGCCAGAAATTCAGGAATATTCTTAATAAATTATTCCTGGTAAAAGGCATTATGTACATTTAACCTTTTGTTTTCAGAAGTTTAAATGCCAAACACCCATGTGTGCTCACGTAGTAAGAACATAAAGCAAAACTTTTGGACAACTGTAAGCACTGAAAATTGGAAGATCCTGTTTCTAAAACTCCATTTCCCTGGAGTAAAATCCAACTTCATGGAGCTTGGAGGTAGAAGGCAAAGTTCCTTTGAAGAGCAGCTGATTTGCAGTTATTGGATAGAATTTTGTAAAGAACAGTTAGATATGGAACTGCAGGTCTAGATTTCATCTAAGATCTTTTTCTGCACTACCATTTCGTAGTGATTCCATTCAGACCTCCCTCAAATTTAGCCTGAAGACCAATAACATCAGCTGACTTATGTAGTAGGGGTGAGGGAGAAGTGTAACTTTTTAAGTGTCATTCATTTTGCTTGGTTGGATGCTTAATGTTTTATGATTACAGATTATTAAGATCTCTGAGGACAAGTAGTGCTTGAAGTCAGTGTTATAGCTGGCAGAAATGCTTTGTTATGTAAAATTCAAAATACTCTAAATTATGAAAGACATAATCCTCAGAAAAATGTGATATGGCCCTTGAATCCTATCTCCACAGAGAACCAGCATCCCTTTCATTCTGACTTTCATATTGTCTGTGGATATATAGGACACATTTCCCTTGCAGGAATTTCTCATGAAAAACAAAGGTTTGGGGATTAATTAGTCATGCCAGAAGCTTAGAAATTAAAGAATAACTCCAGGATAGTACCATTTGTTTCTTTTTTGTAACTACTTGTGCTTAGCATTTTTGCATTGATGATATTTTTAAAAGAACACGTATATTTTTAAAAAATGTAGTACTAAAGAAAAAATGGTCTGCATCTATCAATTCTATCATACAATATTTTAATGGATTTCAGGGCTACTTCAGGCATTTAGCATCATGAATGGAAATAGAAGCATTCTTGGATGTGGAGTACTTAGTCATGGTCTAAGAGGCTGTATTTTTCCTTGCTGTGATAGCAGAAGAGAAGGCGGTTAGGTAGCTTCTAGAGTCTGAGCATAGGCTAAAGGAACCCTAACCCAGCTGATTTGTTGCTCTGTTCAGCACTAGCTCATTTATTGTAGATTCAAATTTGGGAAATATATACCTGTATCTCATTTTGCATAATGCTCCTAATATATTACTTTTTGCAAGTAAAGGTAATAAAGTGGGGTTTGGAACTGGTCCCTAAGTTTCCTAAATTGAGACATATCCAGGGGGGTGGACCAATTGATTGCTATATCTATACCAGGTCTGCTTCTAGAAGATTAGCATTCACTTGACAAGCAAGTACTTATTAGAACTGTTCTCATCTGAAGGCACGATCACAGTGTCCCTGTAATTTTAAAAGCTGTAACATTTAATGAGTCACTTTCATTGAAAAAATAAAATTGAATATAATTATACTTTCCAGGAAATTCTGGAATGTGCATTAAACATGGCCATAATTCAATCTTGTCCCAAAAGCCATTAGGATTGAGTCCGACAGAAATTGTTTGAGAAAATAGGCCAAATATTTGCTATAAGCAATTGTGGACAAATGGATTATCATGAAAAAGCAACTGCCTGGCAATATTTGGAAGTTGTGACACAAATTCAGGCCCATTTTAATCAGACATCCATTCAGATATTTTTTAAAAAGAAATATCATGTTGTCAGCAATTTGTCTTGGCCTTCAACATATGTCCTATGTTGAATTATGTCTTGACTTAAAGTAGAAAACTAAAGGCAAAGACTTAATGAGCCCATGTGTTTAACTGTGTGCCCATGTGCCAATTAACTGTAGACATAATTAATGCTATGTAGCAAACCATCCCAAGATTTAGTGGCTTGAAACAACAATCATTTGTTATTTATTAAAAGTCAAGAGTCGGCTGGGTGGTTCTACTGATCTTGGCTGGACTTACAAATATGGCTTTGTTTAGTTGATGGGGCTGGTCTAGAATTAGCCTATACTGGAATGAGTAAGATCTCCAACCCCCATCTTGCTCTTGTGAAAACCCCGTCATTTTCTTGTGTTGGTGGCTGTTCTAGAGAAGAAGCAGAAAATGCAAATATTTCTATAACATTCTGCTGGAGACATTTGCTACTGTCCAAAGAAAATCAGAGGGCCAAGCCCAAAGTCAGTGAGAAAGAATTCTGCTAAGGCATGGATACAAGGAGGAGGGAAAAATCAAGACCATTGATAAACTGTCTAATACAATTATTGCTCTTTCCAAATAACCAAAGGAAAAGTTATACAAATAACCTTGGGAAATTTTTTAAATTCGTATGTCTATGATATATTTATATATCAGTGCTAAAATCCAGAGAAACATGCCTCCCATGACAGAAGCTTACAGGGATTTCTGCAAGATAGAATGAATGTGGAAATCAGAATATGAGAAGGGATGATCAACCAATGCAGCCTTCTGTGAAAGAGAACACCCTCCCCCCGCAGGGAGTAACAGCTGCAATTTTGGAGTAGTGGAGCCACAGGTCATTTGGTGTGGTACATGTGGATGCAAGTCTACTAGTCTACCTGCCACAGGGAGGGAGTTCCTGAAACTGGCACATTAAGTGGTTCATAGGGGTGCTTGCTCTCGGGGCTGTGTCAGCTGCCTCCCCAGGATGTTGGTTATTCTCAGAGAAGAAAACCAATCTTTTAGATAATTTTAGATTGCAAAAAGAGATATTAAAAAGAAATCTCCTGCTTGTACATATCTTCCAATTACAGCTCTCTTCCTAATCCCTACAGAAAACTAAATATATTTATCTGACAGAGGGTGGAGAGGGGAGACCTGAACATTTCCTTTTTCTTGAATGATTCTGAAATAGTGACACAGGGACTGACACACCCCACCAGAATACACATTTTAACTCTCAATACTCTACCAGTATAAACTAACCTCTCTAAGAGTAAACAGAGCAGGGTTATACATTATATGAAAGGGCTTGAGAGCTCAAAACAATAACACACATTTAAATAGTTAGAGCATTTTTCCTGGGAGAAACCAAAAAAAGCTTAAACATTCTCAAATTGGTATTCTTAGCAAGATGTCAGAAGATATTGAATCCTAGAAAGGAAACAACTTGAAATAAGTCAAGATTAATTTCAGATAAAAACACAGAGTACTGAATTTTTTTTTGAGGCAGTGAAAGGCAAATTGGATGTTTCAGAAAACTGAACATCAAATTAAAGGACTACCCTCAGATCTTTCCTAAGAATTCAGTGGGAAAGTATAAAGAGATCGATATGATGAGCCAGATGATGAAGCTGAGGGTTGGTTCCAGTAGATCCAGTATAATGTCATAGGAAGTTCAAAAAGCAATAATGAAACAGATGAAGACAACAAGATTATTGAATTTTAAGAAATGTGATTTCTTTGAACTGAAGAAAGAATATTGAAAACTTTGTTTTAACCAAGAAATTTGTTAAAATTGATTTGAGTCCAAATCCCAAAAAGATTTTTTTGGACAGGGGGAGTGGAAGGAACTTTGTAAAATGATACTATTATTCAACTTGGAGAATAAAGTATAGCAATAATGAAACATTTTGAATAAGTAGTTAATAAGAAATGACTTCTCTTCCTAAGTATTCAATTCAGACAATAATTTAAACAATGTGGAAAGATTTAAAAACTGAAAAAATAATTGTGCATGATATGTCACTTTGTATAAAAGTAGCTAAAAATGAATACATCATTTATTTAAAAATCCTCTTTGCCTTCTGGTAGCAAAAATACATAAAATAAGTTGTCCTGTTTCAAAAAAATTAAATTTTTAATAAATGAAAAATCCACAAATTATTGAGAGAAATATGTCAATTTAGGATTCTGATATTAGTTAAATATTTCAGAAAATAAAATAAGTGTGCATTTCTTTCATAATACATAAAATATTGCTGCCATGTGGATTGAAGTGTAATGAACAAAATCCATTTTAAGTCACAAGTATATGCTATAAAAAGTATAGATGAATAAAATTGATGAATGTACCCATGAAAATACAAATGAATGTAATTTGTAAATGAGAAAGAGCTTAACAAGTTTAATTAGTGAATGAAACCAAAAAGAAAACAATTTGGTACTATGAAGAATTTAAATTTCTGTCTGCAGATAATGCAAATAAAATCAGAGGGCAAGCAGCAATTTGAGGAAAATCAAGCAATGATGATCTATAAAGGGTTAAAATTTTGATAGCAGTTTCATCCACTCTACTGAAAAATAACAAACTATTAAGAACCCTATAAAAGACCAAATTATGAAAGAGAAATTGAGTCTAAACAAATAGATGAAAAATAGCTCATTAAAATGATCAAATAAATTCAAATTACAGCCAAGTACCACATTTTACCTGCCAAATTAACAAGAGCAATATAAAGTAATTATAGATATTGACTAGAGATTAATTGTTCTGGAAGAATATATATTCCATTTTTAGGCCTGAAAACCCCTAACACTCACCATAAAATTAATTATATCTTCTTCCTTTTGGGACAAAGAGATGAAGTTGACCAATTTGAATAAGTGAATTTTACCAAGCTCACTGTACTCATTTTTCAGATGATCAATTTCATCTCTTGTAACAAATGTACTATGTAATATTTAAGAGATTTCTTTGCCAAGAAATACCAATTTTCCATTAAAGTTAGTTGCTCCTAAATGATAACCAGGATATACTCATAGAACTCACATCAAATGAGATAGTTGCATTTTCATTGCTGTCTCAAGAGATTTTTTTTAAAGGTTGAAGTAGGTAGACAAATGCATCTGGATTTGAATTGGTAGCCCGGTGTGGGCAAAGCCAAAAGGTTGAAGGGCCCAGAAAGGTTTATATAGTTGGTATTGCATCCTATTGACCCAGCAGCAGGACTCATCCTGGAAGAAGAAATAGGGGAAGACCTAGCCAGCATTCACTCAAACCACCCTAAAATGGGGTCGGTTGTTATTCTGAAGAAAACGGCATTTACCACCAGAGTAATTAGTCCAAAAGCATTTGTTAGGGGAATTTACAGAGAGCTGAAACTACCTTGCAATAGATATGAGAAGCGAAGAATTTCACTTGAGTATGCCCATGCATACTCAGATTACATATGGTTGGGGAAAAAAGGGGCCAAGTCCCAGGGGCTTGTGTGCAAGTATTGGTAAAACAACTGGGTAAGTGGTTTTTTCTCTATAAACAAGATGCAGTCTGGGTGGGCTGCACTCAAGGTTGCAGCAGCCAAAGCTTGATGTGCTTCCAGGGTGTTATGAGACGAGATGTTTGAGGAGGAGGGCAGGGACAAGGTCTACCCTTGGTCAAGTAGGAGATGCTGTATGTATCACAACAGTTGTGTGAAAAGAAAGAAATACAAGAAATATTGGACTCCAGGAATTGTGGGTAATATCTGAATTTTGTTTAATGTTGTTTTGCATAGGAAATAAAGAGGCAGTAGAATGAAGATTTGGCAGGTATCTAAGTCTCTTGGTATTTGGAAGCTCATATATAATTATTTACCTTTAATCCAAATTAGACCTATCCCAGAGAAGAGTCAACACTGACTTTAGAAGATCCCCAAAGCACTGATGAAAATGCACTCATATACATTTAGGAAAATACAGATTTGCACAATTTTTCAGGAAAATAATTGCATATTATAATTTACCCAGTAAAACTACTTTAAAAAATTGATTACAAAGAAGAATTTTAGAATACATACAAAAATGTGTATCATAAGAGAGAAAGCCACCATAGCATTAGTATCTGGGATGTATCTAACATCATAGACCAGGCCAATGAAGATGCTAGAAAACAGAAAAAAAATAGAGAAGACCAGAAGTGCAACCCCTTCCCTCTAACATAGGCAATCACATAAACAGACTTACACCTTCACTGTCTCCTTCATAGCAGGGTAATAGATACAAGGCTCTAGGTGGATCTAGAGACCTATCAGAAGATGTGAGTAGAGAGGCTTTGAGAGGTAGAGATAGAGAAAGAGATGGAGATGGAGATGGAGAGGAGATGGAGATGGAGATGGAAATAGAGATAAAGATATAAAGAGAGAAAGACTGAGAAACAGAAACACTGGAACTATGAACAACGACCACCTGTATTAAATATTAATACCCAAAACCAGACAAAAAATCTTAAACTGGATTGAGTCTGTGGATTGGATAAAAATTCTTTCCTCTTTTATTGTGAACAAGAATGGGGCCCAGAACCAAGGTAAGTGTTTTTTATCAGAAGCCAATATTTAAAACATGTAACAAGCAGTAGAGTACTGATTCCTGAACATTCACAATGGACACCACCTTTTGGAATTCTCTCATGATTTTTCCTGTCAAAAGGTACTAAGAACATCTTCTGCACATTTATTATAAACCCACCAGAGAGATTTTTATTTGGAGTTGATGACAATAACCGCTGTCATACAGCCCAGTAAAGAAATGCTTCCAAGCAAGGCGTGGCTAAAAAACAAGTTGTACTGTTATACACCGAACCACAAAAATGAGCAATATAAAATTCTTCAATCGCCGAATCCAACTGGTATTCACTTAATCTATCATTTATGTCAACAAAATTTAGTAGGCACCTACTAGAGTGCCAACTGTTGAGAAAGATTAATTTCCAATGCAATGTGATAAAATGCAAAAATAAAATCACATGCAAAGTATGTTACATTTTTTAGTCCTGCCTATAAAATTCAAGGTATAAATTGACCCTTAGACCCTTATGTTAGTCAGGGTTCATCAGAGAAACAGAACCAACAGGATATATATTTGTATGTAAATTTTAAGAGATTTATTGTAGGAATTAGCTCACACATCTGTGGGGATTAACAAGTCCAAATTCCATAGAGTAGGCTGCAAGTTTGGAATTCTGCTGAAGGTTTCAACGAATTTCCCAGGAGAAGCAGGCTGGCTGAAGTAGAGATAGAAATTCTTTGCGGTTGCTGAAATCATCAGTTCTCCCTTTAAGATCTTCAAATGATTGCAAGAGACTTCTCTCATTGCTGAAAGCAATCTCTTTTGTTGATTGTAGATGTAATCAGCCCTAGGTGCAATCAACTGACTAATGATTTAAATCCATTAAATACCCTCACAGTAACAATCAGGGTAGTGTTTGCTTGACCAAACAACTGAACACCATAACCTAGCCAAGTTGACAAACAAACTTAACCATCACAACCTTTTTAACCAAAGTGGCTCATAACCCTTACATATAAAAGAATTTATATTATAAGGAGTTACCCCAAGTCATTGAAAAAATCAAATTGTTTTTTAAATTAAATGGCAAGCTAGTTAAGAAAAATTAATACTCACACTGTAAACTAAAATAAATTCTGGATTGTTTGAGGAATTAAAAAAAATGCCAAGTCAAGAAAAAAATCAAAGAAAAATCAGTAAACATTTCTCTGGCTTCATGAAAGGGAAGAATAATCCTTAAAATCAATGCATACATTACAATGAATTACAACAGAAAGATGTATGAATGTAAAAAATTATGAATGTAAAAAAAAAGATGTATTAAATGGAAATGGAAAACTAGGAAAACACATTTGCAATGAGACAGTAACACTCCTTTCTAGAAAATTATTTTATGGATATTATCTGAAGTGTTGAAATATTGCACACTGGCTTCAGAATTATTTTCATAGCAAAAATTTAGATTCCACTTAGAATTCAACAGAAGTGACTTGTATAAAGTGGAACATCATATGACCATTAATACTGAAATTTATGCTGAGGTTTATGAATCATTTAAATAATATATATGATAACATTTTGGGTGAAACAAGTACATCATGACATTCCATGTCTAATGGAAAAAACTAAAAAAATCAATCCTTAATGAGAGACTCTAGATTAAGATGATATCTTAAGGTGCATTTCCTAATCTAGTGACTACTTGGTCAAAAAAAAAAGCATTTTGAATTTGACGGATCCATAGAGTAAAAATGGAATCAGTAGGGGAAATCTCTCTCATTTTGCTACAATCATTAAGGAATAATTACCCAGACAAGTTAATTGGCTATCCTCTGTCCACCTTGGACCCCAAGGAGGCATTTGAGTTACCCAGGTGAATACACCTCTCTTAGCATGGCTGTCCAGGAGATTCCATGACCAAAGCAGAGTTTGGAGGAGAAAAGATTCTTTCATAGGAATTCTCCTTTAGAAGGCAATTGAAAGTAAGTATTCAATGACTTTCCCAGGGATCTGGGGCACATTGAGAGTCTGAACCTGGAGAGAGGTTTTGATGCTACCAGATTTCCAAGACTCCAATGGAGTCAACACCATCAGCAGCCACCTAGCTCACACTCACCTGGGTTAAACTGGCAAGCAGCAGAGTAAGATTGGTGTTTAAGGACCCTGAGCCCTGATTTGGTATCCTCCCTCCTGCAAACAGCCATGTCTTTCCAGCACCTTTGTATATGCAAACATTTCATTTACCAACCCCCACACCATGTCATGTTAAAAAATATAAAGCTTATCAACAGCTGCAGTTATTAATAATCAATTCACTTAATATGATTAAAACAATATTTCAGAGTGTCCATTTGCACAGCATAGTGCTCAAGGGAAAGAATTTTGGAGTTTATTAGACCTGGTCCAAAAATCTCAATATTGGCACTCACTAACAGCTTGACCTTGGACAAATTACTTAGCCTCCCTGTGCCTCAGTTTACACATCTGAAAATTGGAGAAAACAATGCTCATATATTATGTGGCAATAGATAAGATGTATGTGAATTGTTGATAATTGTGCCTGCCACAAAATAAGTGATCAATAAAGAGTAATTATTTAAATCAGTAAAAGATAAACTTTATTATCACACTGAGGTAATATAATTTTAATCCAAAGCAAAAAATCTTTACATCTTAATTATCCTGTATTAGTCTTATCCTGTATCAAAATATAATCTTATTTACTATTAGGAATATTATGAATAGCTCTGTATTCCTACTATTCAAGACCTATAGCATTTCGGGTGTGTTTGGAAATAACTGGTGTACAAAGTGGTTTTCATGTATCCTTAACCTTCTTTTAGTTCTTATTCTTTCAGAAGCCATGTTTGCTATAACTTGGAAAATTCCTTTGAGTTTCTAATTTGACAGTGTTAGCCACTCCTCTCCATGCATTTAGCACCCTTAGGAAATTGATTACTTCATGGTCCATCACTGTTTCTTAAGATTCCTGCTTAGAAAGTTTAGCTTTCCCATGTTAACGGTTGTTAGCCAACCATTAACATCTCTTATTTCTTTTAATTGTTTAGTACAGGAAGAAAGATCCAGGAAAGCCACTGTCCTTAGACTGTGTTTCCACTATAAGAGAAAATCTTTGAGAGATAATTTTTACAATTAACTATAAAAATGATTAACAATAATAAGAACCCATGACACCAATACAGAGTAACAGAGTAACATATAAAGTAACATATAATAACTTTCCTCACAGCTCTCTAAAACACACTGCAAAGTCTGGTGAGAAGTGAAATGGTTTAGTCAACTAAAAAAATTAGTCTACGATGATACAAAATATTCAATATATTTTATTTGCTTTTCCTGAACTAACCAATTATCTTGAGATTTTAGAAAAATGACTTCACAGTTTCAGAATATTTTTATCAATCCTATTCACCATTTGATAAATGCTAGAAAATTTTTATTGGCAGCATTTAACTTTGGGTAGATGCCCAGAAAGGCCAAGACTTCCAAACTCACACAATTGTAGTAGAAGTGAAGGTAGAAATGAAATGTATATTGATAAACACAAAATATTCATTCCCCACATAATGCTGTGACTTAATTCATTTAAAATACTTATTGAAGATATTCTGTGCATTTTTAAGGTATTCAATGTTTTTATCATAAAGTAGTAGAAAGATTCAACCACATCAAGTGCCATGTTCAGTGCTGCTGGCTAAGAGCCAGTATTCAGAGCAAGAGAAGAGAAAGCGAAATCACAGGTATAGGAAAATGTCTCCAGCATTCAGGAAATTAAAACCTAGCTGGGGAAATCACTGTATGTTATCTATGTGTAATAAGAATGAAAATAATATAAGATAAAGTTCTCTGCAGTTTTGTTATAAATTGAGTCATGGTGAGGAGTTAAATAACAGAACATTTATTGAATGCCTATTCTGTCCCCGATAATTTTCTAATAATAGCAGTCACCTTTAAAGAGCAACCTACTTTGTGCCAGTCATAGTGCAGGATGCTTTACATGTATGGTCTCATGGTAGATGGCCACAACACTACAAACAATCAACACATCCCTGTTTTAGGAGTCTGAAGTAACGGTGGTTCAGAAACATCCAGTAACTGGGTCAAGGTCACACAAAGGCTCTCAATCCAAGCCTTAGGGCAGGCACCAGAAAGGGGGACATAGTCACTGCAGGGAGGGTGAAATTCACCAGTATTTATGGCAATTTACCAGCCTCTGCTTTCTGCTGCTCCCTTCATGCTGCACAGAGTTCCCTTAGACTCCAGAGTTCCAAAATATTTGATTCAGACAGTTCCTGCCAGTTCAATGGTGGTTTTGTGGAGGGACTGATTCCTGGAGCTTCTACTTTGCCATCTTTCCACAACCGTCTGCCAGCAAATGCCATCTTGAAAAGAACAGTGTTGGAGAATTTACACTACTTGATTTTAAGACTAACCATAAAGCTACAGTAATCAGGACAGGTATTGGTGTGAAGAGTGCTAGATCAGTGGAAAAGAATAGGGAGACCAACTATAGAGTGACACTAACATGGTTAATTATTTCATGACTAATGTGCCAAAACAATTCAATGAGGAAAGGCAAGTCTTATAAATGAGGCTAGAATGACTGAATAACCAAATGGAGACAGTAGACCACAATCCCTACCCCAAATTAACTTGAGATGGATCATAGGCTAAAAAGTAAAACACAAATTTGTTATTTATTTTAAGTTTAATTTGTGTATGGTAGAAATAAATCACTGGGAATTTTTTTGTCAAAAAGTTATATGACTTCTAAATACAACCATAGTAGTAAACAAACAATAATAATGGAAATGTTTCCAAATAAATGAAGACTAAATGAGTTCATGGTTGTTTTACCCAGACATATGATACATCATATATAAAGTACAATTTTGTTGCCATAAATGATGCTGTAATGCTAAAAAACGCAGTGTTAATTGCAAAAGTGGACTGGGTAAGGAGGCAAGAATGTCATTAAAACTTAAGCAACATTGACTGACATGCAAAACATAAAGAAATAATTTAATAACCAAAAAAATTTGAAATGAAATATATCAAACTAAAAAGCTGACAAAAACAGTTGTTCAATATTTTACTTATAAATATCTGTGCTTTATGAGCTTCTTATAAAAAGTAACATTTCAGGTTGCAAATAATAAAATAAATATATACAACCATTGAGACAGTTAAAAACTGAACCAGAGACATTTGTTTGAAAATGGTTGAATCTGTGGCCAAAAAGGTAGTTCAAGTGCCACTTTCCAATAACATACATTATGAGCTTCACAACTGTCTAATGATAGGGAAGATCAACTCATAAAACAAATAACTCTGGCAAAATATCTTTTTATTACAACTTGATGACTGCCCAGATGTTGGTAACATGGAATTTCTTTTAGTTAATGTGCGGTTGAACATGATGGAGCTTTGAAGGAATTATTTGTGTTTTTTTTTTTCAACTCCATTACCAACAAATGCAACTAGCTCAAAACTGTATAAAATATGAATTGCATTATCAACTAAATTGTGATGGTGAATATTCTTAAAAAGCAGCTATAAAGATAGGAAACCTTTTTTGGATAGTTACCTCAGGCAGTTTCACTATTAAGTAAATCAGAGCACTGCTTCATCATCGAGAAATTCCTGCCACAAAAGAGTCAGCTGAACTAAACAATGTGATTGATAGCATAGTAAAATTTGAAAATTTGTTAAAGGATAATGTTTTAAATTTGAGATTATTCTAGTTATATCATAACAATATGGAAGCTGTTCATAATCAACAATTATTGCACACTGAATTACACTTGTTATTGAAGGAAAAAGTTCTGTTGAAAATGTTTGAACTCTGGAATAAATTCTTAATATTTCTGTAACAGAAGAAACCAGTTTGATTCTGACTTTTTAAAGATGCCATTTAGACACCCAGACTTATTTTGTCTAATATATTTTGTGTTTTTCATAATCTTATTATTAGCATGCAATGAATGAATGTAAACTGTTTCTCTGTGGCAGATAAGATTAAAGGTCAAAAACAAAAGCTAAAGCCCTCAGGAGAAAGTAGTTTCTAAAGATTGTGGTTATGTTGTGCCCCATAATTAAACAGCCTTTATCAGTCAAGTCATTGATGAACTTGATATTGCTCATCTGAGAGAAGTTGTCACCTTACAAATTTAGTAGAATGTTTTAAATTTTATTTTCTTTCAAAAGAAAAGCCATGCATTAGAAATTCATGAACATGGAATCCATTTCATTCATCAAAAGGTAATTTAGATCTGACTAATCTTTTACAGGACAAATTCTGGGGATTGACTACTGATGAAAGAATGGAAATTAATTTTGAAGATACAGCATCAATTATTTAATTTTGAATAAAACCTTTTAAAAATGAATATTCTACAATTGCTGTAGTTGCTTTAAATCTCTTCTTAAATTCCTATCAACATGCATCTAAAACATAGTGAATCAACTATGAATGTTATCAAAGCAGAATATGGAAACTCCTCTGGGGGTAGCATTGTCATCAAACAAATCTAGATATATAAGTTGACAAGCAAGAAGTAAATATATCTAACACATTAAAATTTAAATATAGATAGATAGACAGATAGATAGATAATGTATAGAGTTCTTTCAGAGTTTGCATATAGGCATCGACCTTATGGAATTGATATTTCACTGATAATTTTTTTGGGTAGTTACTGTTGTCAATTGAAAAAGTTATGAATGTACGAATGACTCTTTTTACCACCAATATGCACAATTTCAGTAATATGTAGCTATAGATTCAATCATCCCTTTTTAACTTGTTTTATGTTTGTTCCGAATATATATATATATATGCAATTTTATCTTCATTGAATCAAACCTAATAACAACCTGAGTTTATATTTTGAATGTATTTTTTAATTAATTTTTCAAGAACAAAAATTTTTTATTTCAATTTCGTTTGATTGAATCAGGAAATAAATTAGATCCATATAATGCAATTTTTGTTGTGTCTGTAAAATCTCTTTTAAATTATTGATTACTGTTTTTGTTGGTTATGATTTATTTTTCATTAAGGGAAGTTGTGGTGTTACAGAAAAGTAATGCATAAAATACAGGGTTACCATATACCAATGTATTATTAACACCTTGCATTAGTTTATTACAGTTGTTAAAGTCAATGAAAGCACACTTTAAAATCTATATATACTCCATTGTTTCTTTACCTTAGGGTTCACTATGGTGCCCAGTCCCAAGAATTTTTTAAAACTTTTGCTGTGCATGCAACCTAAAATTTCCCTCTTAACCACATTCAAATATATGATTCCATGCTGTTAATTACATTCACAATATTATGTTTCCATTATCACCGTCCATTACCAAAACAATTTCCATCATCCTAAAGAGAAATGCTGTACAATTTAAGCATTAATCCCCTATTCCCTAGCCCTACCCCATTCCTTACCTCATTCCCTAACTCTATAAATTTGCTTATTCTAACTATTTCATATCAGTGAGATCACACAATATTTGTCCTTTTGTGTCTGGCTTATTTCACTCAATATGATGTCTTCAGGGTTCATCCATGTTGTTGCATGTAACAGAACTTCATTCCTTTTTACAGCTGAATAATATTCCATTGTGTGTTTATACCACATTATGTTTATTCATTAATTAGTTGATGAATACTTGGGTGGCTTCCATCTTTTAGCAACTGTGAATAAAGTTTCTGCAGCCATCAGTGTGCAAATATCTGTTTAAGTCCCTGCTTTCAATTCTTTTGGGTATATACCTAGAAGTGGGATTTCCATGTCATATGGTAGTTCTGTACTTAACTTTCTGAGTAAAGGCCAAACTGTCTTCCATAGCAGTTGAACCATTTTACATTCCCATAAGCAATAAATAGTCATTCCTATTTGTCCATATCCTCTCCAACACTTGCAGTTTCCCTTTAATACCAGCCGTTCTAATAGGTGTGAAATGGTATCTCATTACGGTTTTTTGCATTTCCCTAATGGCTAATGATGTCAAGCATCTTTTCATGTGCTTTGTGGCCATTCATATATCTTCTTAAGGGTAATTTCTATTCAAGTCTTTTCTCATTTTTGAATTGTGTTGTCTTTTTGTTGCTAAGTTGAAGAATTTTCATTACATATCTGCATATTAAACCCTTATCAGATGTATATATTTTCTACCATTAGGTAGGTTGTCATTTTGCTTTCATGATGAAGTCCATTGAGGTCCTAAAGTTTTTAATTTGGATGAGGTCCCATTTATCTATTTTTCTTTTGTTGCTTGTGCTTTGGCTGTAAAATCTAAAAACCATTGCCAAACACAAGATTCTAAAGCAGCTTCTCTGTGTTCTTTTAGGAATTTGATAGTTCTGGTTCTTATTTCCTGGCCATTGCTCCATTTTGAGTTGATTTCTGTGTATGGTGTGAAGTAGGAGTCCACCTTCATTCTTTTGCATATGGACATCGAGTTTTCCCAGTGCCATTTATTGAAGGGGCTATTCTCTCCCAATTGAGCAGACTTGGCAAACTTGTCAAAAATAGCTTGGCTATAAATGTTGAGGGTTTATTTCTGAACTCTCAATTCCATTCCATTGATCAATATGTGCTTTCTTGTTGCAGCAGTTCCAATCTGTTCTGAATACTGCAGCTTTGTAACAAATTTTAAGATCAGCAAGTGTGAGTCTTCCAATTTCACTCTTCTACTCAAATGGCATTGGCAATTCAGGGCACCTTACCCTTCCATAAAAATCTGATGATTGACTTTTCCATTTCTGCAAAGACGGATGTTGGATTAAATGGGATTGCATTGAATCTGTAAATTGCTTTGGGTAGAATTGTCATCTTAACAATATTTAGTCATCCAATCCATGAACAATTTATATTTATTTAGATCTTTGATTTTTTTTTAGCAATGGTTTGTAGTTTTCTGTGTATAAGTCCTTTATATCCTTGGTTTGATTTATTCCTAGATTTTGATTCTTTTAGATGCTATTATAAATGGAATTTTTCTTGATTTCTTCTTTAGAGTGTTCCTTACTAGTGTATAGAAACACTAGTGACTTTTCCATATTGATCTTGTACCCTGCCACTTTGCTGAATTCATTTATTAATTCCAGTAGCTTTGTTGTAGACTTTTCAGAATTTTTTGATCATGTCATGTACAAATAGGGAAAGTTTCACTTCTTCCTTTCCAACTTAGATGCCTTTTATTTCTTTCTCTTGCCTAACTGCTTTAACTAGAAATTCCAGTACAATGTTGAATAATAGTGGTGACATTGGGAATCCTTGTTTTGTTATGGATCTTAGAAGGAAAGCTTTCAATCTTTCACCATTGACTATGATGTTAGTTGTAGGTTTTCATATATGCCCTTTATCATGTTGAGGGCATAGAGCATTTCTATTCCTAGTATTCTAAGTGTTTTCATTAAGAAGGAGTGCTGAATATTGTCAAGTGCCTTTTCTGCCTCAATTAAGATGATCATATGGTTATTTCCTTTGTTCCATTAACATGGTATGTTATATTGTTTGATTTTCTTATGTTGAACCACCCTTGCATACTTGGTATAAATCCCACTTTTTCATGGTGTAAATGGGCTGTTGAATTTCATTTGCTAGTATTTTGTGGAGGATTTGCATCTATATTCATAAAGGATATGGGTCTGTAATTTTATTTTGTGTGGTGTGTTTATCTAACTTTGGTATGAGGGTGATGTTGGTCTCATAAAATAAGTTAGAGAGTGTCCCTCTTCAATGTTTTGGAAAAGTTTGAGCAGGACTGTATTAATTCTTATCAGAAAGTTTGGTAAAATTCACCTGTGAAGTCATCTTGTCCTAGGCTTTTCTTTGTAGGGTTTTTATTATTATTATTATTATTATTATTATTATTATTATTATTATTATTATTATTATTGATTCAGTCTCTTCTTTAATTATTCCTTTATTGAGATATTCTATTTCTTCTTGAGTTAGTTGAGGTAATTTGTTTCTAGGAATTTGTCCACTTCATCTAGATTATCTAATTTGTAGGCATACAGTTGTTCATAGTATTCTTTTGTAATCCTTTTTATTTCTGTTGGATTGGGAGTAATGTCCCCTTTTCCATATCTGATCATGGTTATTTGGATCCTCTCTCTTTTTCCTTCATCAATCTAGCTAAAGTTTCATCAATTTTATTGATCTTTACAAAGAACCAACTTTCCAACTTTTGATTTTGATTCCCTCTATTTTTTTAAACTCTCAATTCCATTTATCTCCACTCTAATATTTGTTATTCTTTCTTTCTGTTTGTCTGGGTTTAGTTTGTTCTTCTTTTTCTAGTTACTCCAGTTGAGATGTTAGGTCTCTGATTTGAGATTTTTTTTTAATGTAAGCCTTTAGAGCTATAAATTTCCTTCTCAGCACTGCCTTTGCTGCTTCCCATAAGTTTTGTATGTTGTATTTCAATTTCATTTGCATCAAGAGATTTCCCAATTTCCCTTATGATTTCTTTTTAACCCATTGGTTATTTAAGAATGCATTGTTTAATTTACATGCATTTGTGAAATATCCATTTCTCCCTCTGTTATTGATTTCCAGCTTCCTTCCATTGTGGTCAGAGAAATACCTTGTATGAATTCAATATTTTTTTAATTTGTTGAGACTGGTTTTGCTACCTAAGATATGGTCTATCCTGGAGAACATGCAATAAGAGGAATAGGTATTCTGCTGCTGTTGGGTGAGGTACTCTCTCTATATATACATATGTATATGTTAGGTCTAGCTGGTTTACAGTATCTTCCAAGTCTTCTATTATTTCCTTCTTGATCTGTCTAGATTTTCTGCCCATTATTGAAAGTGGCATATTTAAGTTTCCTACTACTAATGTAGAACCATCTATTTCTCCCTTCATTTCTGTCAATATTTTCTTTATATATTTTGGGGCTGTGCCGTTAGGCACATATATATTTATGATCATTACATCATCATCATCTTTTATTAGTATATCATTACTATCTTTGTCCCTTATAACTGTTTTCTTTTTTACTTAAAGTCTATTTTGTCCAATATTAGCATAATTACCCCAGTTTATTTTGACTACTACTTGCATGGTATATTTTCTCTGTCCTTTCCCTTTCCACCTCCTAATGTCTTTGAATTTAAGGTGAATCTCTTGTAAATAACACATAGCTGTGTCATGCTTTTTTTAATCCATTCTGCCAATCTATGCCTTTTGACTGGAGTATTTAATCCATTTACATTTAAAGCAACTACTGGTAATGAAGGACTTTCTTCTGCCATTTTGCTATTTAGTCTTTCTAAGTCTTATCCATTTTTGCCCCTAAATTCTTCCATGAATGCCTACTTTCCTATTTATTTGATTTTTGTATTGTATCATCCTGAGTCTCTTCTCATTTCTTTCTTGATATATTTTTCATATATTTTCTTTGTGGACATCATGTGCTTAAAATTTAACATCCAAAATATACAACAACCATATTTGATTTGAAAACAACTTGACTTCAATAGCATACACCTTCACTGTTCCTATACACCTCTGTCCCTTTACATTTTTTGTCCTTGTTCCAAATTATATCTTTGTGCATTGTATGTACAAAACCATATATTTATTTTTAACTTTTATGTATTTGCATTTTTGCATCTGTTAGAAGTAAGAAGTGGAATTACATACCAAAACATACATTACAGTATTACTGGCATTTGCAATTATCTATATGGTTGTCTTTACTGGAGGTCTTTATTTCTTTATGCCACTTCTAACCACTGTCTTCTGTCCTTTCCTTTCAGTCAGAACTCTCTTTAGCATAGTTTGTAGGGAAGATCTAGTGGTGATGAACTCCCTCAGTTATTGGGTTATTGGGGAATGTCTTAATCTCTCCTTCATTTTTGAAAGACAGTCTCACTAGAATATAAAATTCTTAATTGACAATTGTTTTCTCTAAGCACTTTAAGAATTTTAACCCACTTCCTTCTTGCCTCCATGTTTTCTTATGAGAAATAGGCACTCAGCCTAACTGGGTCTCTCTTGTACTTCACATGTTGCTTTTGTCTAGCAGCCTTCAGAATCCTCTACTTGTCCTTTGCCTTCCAAAGTTTGAGCATTGTGTATTGGGGTGTCTTTCTCTTCAAGTTTATCTTATTTGGTGTTCTCTGGGATTCTTGAATTCTTGCATAATTTTCTTTTGCTAAGTTTGGAAAGTTTTCTATCATTATTTCTTTGAAAATTCCTTCTGCCTTTTTCTCTTTTTCTTCTCCTTCCAGAACTGTCATAATGCATATATCAATATGCTTGATGGTATCCCACAAGTATCTTAGGCAATTTTCACTTTTTATAATTCTATTTTCTTTCTGCTCCTGAGCCTGACTCATTTCAATTGTTTTGTCTTCGCATTCACTGATTCCTTCCTCTGCCAGATCCAAACTGCTGTTGAAACTCTCCTGATAATTTTTAATTTCAGTTATTGTGGTCTTCAAATCCAGTAGTTCTGTTTGGTTCCTTTTTCATAATTCTATCTCTTTATTTAGATTGTCCTATTGTATATACATTGTTTTCCTCCTGATATTCTTTAGCTCTTTCTCTGTATTTTTCTTCATCTCCTTCAGCATATTGATTGTTTTCCTGATACCCCTTTGTTCTTTACCTATTTTCCTTCATCTTTTTGAGCATATTGAAGATCATTTTTTTTAATGACTTGCTTCATATATGCACAGTCTTGTCTACTTCATTGATGTGTTCTGGCATTTTATCCTCTTCCTTTGGATGGGCTATCATTTCATGCTTCTTTTTTGTCTTGTACTCTTTTGTTGCACACTGTCCATTTTAATATTTTAAAATGTTAACTCTGGGATTTATTCTCTGAGATGTCTGTTCCTGAACTTTGTATCCAGCTAGTGATATGACAGAAATTTTTTCTTGAATATCAGGAGGTAACAAAACCCTGCAAAACTAAGGAAAAAATACTTTTCACAGTCTGTGCAAATTGACTTTGCATTGGCTGGTGATCTCCTTCGCAGTTCAGACTTCTTATCAAAAAGTCAGCCCAAGGAGAATGCAAAGTGCAGTTTCCTCCCTGTCTTTTCTGGGTCTTTTTCAGTGTCTTGTCTTGGCTTGTGCTTGTAGTGGGCTTTGGAGCTCCCCTGTTTACAGGATTTTAAATGCCCCCTCTATTGCTCAGGAAGCAGACTTTCTATCCTGGGTTTCTATCACAGGACATAAAGTAAGTAAGCCTTTGCCCCAGGTTGTCCAACTCAATTATTTCTTAATCTGCTTTCTCTGCCTTAAGATGCTTTTGCCTGGAGGACAAATTCTCAGAGGGGAACACACTGGAGAGGAGTCAGTCTTTCCCAGCAGGAACAAAGTCAAGGACCCATAAATGGAGTGCTGGTAGACCTCAAACTCCTCTAGGTTGGGGGTGAGGGAAGGACCAGGAATGGAACCAGGAGCTTCTCCCATGGGTTCCCAAAGATATGCTTTTTTGATTCAGCATCTGCCCAACAAATGAAGTCCTTCAACTGTCAGTTCTGAAGAAATGTACCATTTTTAGATCCCCTCTGCCATATTTGTCTGGGGTGGTTGAAACAGTGGCCACTCCCAGAGCTGGGACCCCTGTGATCTGAAGTAGCTAATCAAAAGCAATGACCAGCAATCAGGGTGCACATCCCCAGATCTTGGGGAACTAAGTCTTTATGTCCCATTCTAGTACCAGCATGCTGCACAAGCCACAAGGTTGGGGTTGGGTGATGATAGCCTCAGCCTAGGGAGAGTAATTCACTGGTATTTACTGTAATTTATCAGCCTCTTCCTCCCACTCTTCTCTGGATTCTGCACAGTGTTCTACTGGACTCCAGAGATTCAAAATAGTTGATTCAGACATTCCTGCTTGTTTAATAATTGCTCTGGTAGAGAGACTTATTCTTGGAGATTCCTACTCCACCATCTTCCCTAGACATATTGGAGCACAAGTGGAAAACTCACCTTCAGTTGGCAGTCAAGTCACCTGAGCCTACATGACACACCCTACCTGGATTATGCTTTGTGTCGAGTCTAGGAGCTATTCTTAGCCTTATATCCAGATGATTTTCTATGTTTTCCCAAAAATTTTATAGTTTCATATTTTACATTTAAATTGATGATCCATTTTGAGTTAATTTTTATATAAGATGTGAGATTGAGGTTGAGATTCTTTTCTCCCCCCTATGGATGCCAAATTGCTCTGGCATCATTTATTGAAAAGGCTGTCTTTCCTCCTTTAAGTTGCTTTTGAAACTTTGTGGTAAATCAGTTGGGCATATTTGTGTTGGCTTATATGTGTATCCTCTGTTCTCTTCCATTAATCTATACCTTTATCGCTCATAAATATCACATAGCCTTATTTACTATCGCTATATAATAAGTCTTGAAATTGTGTAGACTGATTCCTCCCACTTTATTCATTTTCAAAATTGTTTTAGCTATTCTAGGTACTTTGTTTCCCATGTAAATTTTATAATAATCTTATCTATATCTATGAAAAATCTTTCTGAGATTTTGATACAAAATGCCTTAAATTTTATCAATTTGAGAAGAATTGACATCATTTCTATACTGAGTGTCCAAATCCATGAACACAGTATGTCTCTCTATTTACTTAGATATTTTATTTTTTTCATTAGTGTTTAATAGCTTTCAGCATACAAATCCTATACATGATTTATTAGAATTACACCTATTTCATTTTGAACCATTGCAAATAATATTTATTTTTAATTTAGATTTCCATGAGTTTGTTGCTAGTATAAAGACAAACAATTGATTTTTATACATTGATCTTGTACCTACAAACTTGCCAATTTTTTTATAGATTTCTTGATATTGTCTGTGCACAAAAATAGAGACAGTTTTATTTTTTCATTTACTATCTGTATCCCTTTATATCCTTTTCTTGCTTATTGCACTGGCTAGAATTTCCAGCATTGTGTTACATAATAGTGGCATGAAGAGGCATGCCTTGTTCTCAGTCTTAGGGGGAAAACATTCTATCTTAACCAATAAATATAATGGTCACTGTAGATTTTTTGTAGATGTTCTTTAACAAGTTGAATAAGTTCCCTCTTTTACTATTTTTGAGTTTTTCTTAATGCTTGTTGAATGTTCTTAAATGCTTTTTCTCCATCAATTGTTATGACCATGTGGTATTTCTTCTTTAGCCTGTTAATATGGTGGATCGCATTGATGGATTTTTGAATTTTGTTGTGAATTGATGGATTTTTGAATGTTGAAGTCGAATAACTGCCAATTGGTCATGGTGTTTAATTCTCTTTACACATTGTTGAATTCTTTTTGCCAATATTTTGTTAAGGATTTTTTTACTTTATATTCATGAAGATTATTGCTCTGTAGTTTTCTCTTTATATAATATCTTTGTGTGGTCTTGGTATAAGGATAATATTAGCTTCATAAAATGAATTGGAAAATGTTCCAGCTTCTATTTCCTGGGAGAGATTCTGTAGAATTGGCTTTAATTCTTTACAGGTTTGGAATAATTCTCTGGTGAAGTCTTCTTGGCTTAAATATTTCCTTTCTGAGAGTTTTTAGGTGAATTCAATTTCCTTATTGCTAAGGGGCTATTGAAATTATCTATTTTATATCAGGAGATTTATGTTAGTTTATGTTTTTTCCAAGGAATGTTCCATTTCATCTAAGTTGTCAAATTTATGTGTGTTGGATTGTTTGCAATGTTCCCTTATATCTTTTTACTGTCTGCACAGTAAGTAGTGATATTCCCTGTTTAATTCCTTATATTAGTGAATTGCATCTCTCTTTGTTATTTTCCAGTCTTGGTAGAGCCTTGTAGATTTTGTTGATCTTCTCAAAGAATCAGCTCTTAGTTTCATTGATTTTCTTTACTGTTTTTGCTTTCATTTTCATTAATTTCTGTTCTATTATTATATCTTTCCTTATGTTTGCTTTGGTTGATTTTGCACTTCTCCTTGTAGGTTCTTGAGTGGCAGCTTAGGTTTGTGACTTGAGATTTCTCCTCTTTTCTGATGCAAACAACTTAGAGTTATAATTTTCCCTCCCAGCACTCTATGTCATACATTTTGATATGGTTTTCATTTTCATTTGGT
This sequence comes from Choloepus didactylus, assembly GCF_015220235.1. NCBI lineage: Eukaryota > Metazoa > Chordata > Mammalia > Pilosa > Megalonychidae > Choloepus > Choloepus didactylus. The sequence continues at coordinate 18,272,711 of NC_051312.1, forward strand.
TCAGTATATAGTTTTTACTTTCCTTTGAGCTTTCCTTTTGATCCATGGGTTATTTAGAAGTGTGTTGTTAAGTTTCCTAGTGTTTGGAGATTTTCCTTTTATTGTTGTATTTTTTGATTTCTAGCACGATTTCATTGTGGTCAGATAATTCACCAGTATGACTTCAATTTTTTAAATTTATAGAAACTGCTTTTATGACCAGGTGTATGGTCTATCTTGCTATATATTCCATGAGTACTTGAAAAGAATTTGTATTTTGCCTGTGTGCAGATTGTTCCATAAATATCAATTTGATACTGTTGGCTGATGGCATTGAGTTCTACTATTTCTTTGCATAAATGTAATTGTCCTATCAATTATTGCATGAGGAGGGTGATGTCTTCAACTATAATAATGAATTTGTCTATGTCCATCTCTGTTGATTTTTTTCTCCAAAGTCTAATTTAGCTGTTATTAACATTACTTTTGTTTTCCTTTGGTTAATATTTTCATTATATATCTTTTTTCCATTCCTTTATTTTTAACATTCCTGTATTATTATATTTTAGATGAGTTTCCTATAGTTAGCACTTAATTTGGTCCTTTTTTTTTTTAATTCAGTCTGTCAATCTTTGTCTTAAAATTGGTGTATGTATCAGTTTCCCATGGCTGCTGTATCAAATTACCACAAGTGTAGTGGTTTAAAACAACACAAATTTATTATCTTACAGTTCTGGAGGTCAGAAGTATGAAATGGGTCTTATGGAGCTAAAATCAAAGTGTTAGCTGAGCTGTGCTCCTTCTGGAGCCTCTAAGGGAGAATCCATTCATTGCTTTCTCCAGCTTTTAGAGGCTGCCCTTACTCCTTGGTTTCCTCTGCTTCTATTATCACACCTCTTTTTCTGACTGTCACATTCCTGCTTCTCTCTTTTAAAGACCTTTATGGAGTGCAGCTGTGAGTGACGTTTTGAAGAGGAGCAAGCTTGCTAGAGAGGAACGTCCTGGGAGAAAGCCATTTTGAAACCAGAACTTTGGAGCAGACGCCAGCCATGTGCCTTCCCAGCTAACAGAGGTTTTCCAGACGCCATTGGCCATCCTCCAGTGAAGTGCTTCAATCATCTTTAAGAGTGTGAAATGTTCCAGAGACCAAGAAATTTTAAAACCACTGAGCTAGTCTGTCATGGGTTTAAGAGGGAAGTCTCATGATCAGATTTTCACTGTGAAAAGACCATTCAGGTTGTGGTGGGGTGACCAGATGGATGAGGAACCAGACTGAATGGAGTAAGAACTGTTAAGATACTGTTGCAGTAGCACAGGTAAGAGATAAAGGACTAAGGTGGAAGAAAGTGAACAGAAGTATTAAGAAGAAACAATCATGTCAAGGAGAATTTATTCATTCAACAAACATTCGTGGAGCTCTTACTACATGCAAAGCATCTGGACACCTGGAATTCATCTGTGAAAAAAAAAGACAGACAAGTCTCAGCCCTCATGGAGCCTATATTCTAGCACTGGGAGATAAAATAAACAATCAATATTATAAGTAAGAAAATAATATATAGATCATTAGGGATTGATAAATGCTTAAAGAAATTGAGAGAGAGAAGAAAACTAGAACAGAGTAAGAGAAATTAAGATTGCAGGGATAGGGGCATGAGTTGTTTTTAATTTAATTTAATTTTATTTTATTTTATTTTGCTTAAATATATATTTACAGAAAGGTGATGACTTTCAAAGTATGATTTAACAAGTAGTTATAGAGCAAATTTCAAAGAATGCTATGGGCTACATTTCCATAATTTCAGTTATTTCCTTATTGTGAAATATAACAGATATACAGAAATGTGATAAATTTCAAAGCATAATTTAACAAGTAGCAATAGAGCAAATTTCAAAGCATGTTATATGTTATAGTTCCACCATGTCAGTTATTTCCTTCTAACTATTCTAGTACTCTAGAAACTAAAAAGAAAAATTATTTATTAAAGATTCAGTATTCATAATCTTTTGTAAAAAAAAAAAAAAAAAAAAAAAAGACCCTTATGATAACATTGAACCCAACCAAATAATAACCCAGAATAATGTCCCCACCTCAAGATCCTTAACTTAATCACATATGCAATGTAACATATTCAAAGGTTCTGGAAATCAGGACAGGGACATCTTTGTCTTAATCACAATGTCCTACTAGCCATCCTACCACAATGTAGTTAGGCCATTTACATTTAATGTAATTATTGATATGTTATGTTTTGTCTCTAATTTTATTTTTTGTTTTCTGTATATTCCCTCTGTCCTTTTATTTATGTTTCTTTTTCCTTCTTTTCTGTAAGTTATTTTAACATTATTTATAATTCCATTTATCTGTCATGTTTTTGAGTGTATCTCTTAATATAGCTTTTTTAGTTGTTGCTCTAGGTATTAAATAATATATTAATAATTTACCATGGTCTACTGGTTTTGTCATTTTACCAGTACAAGTACAGTGTAGGAATCTTACCTCTTTTTACATCCTTTCATCCTCCCCTGTTTATAACATAACTGTCTTAATTATTTCCTCTATATACAGTTAAAGCCACATCAGTGTTATAATTTTTGCTTGCATTATTTTCAGTCTATTTTGTCTCTGCTGTTCAGATTGCATAATTTTTCTTATTCTATGTTCCAATTCACTGATTCTTTTCTCTAGTCCCTCCATTTGTCTGTTGAGCCCATCCACTGAGCTTCTGACTTTAGTTATTGTATTTTTCAATTAAAATTTCCATTTGGTTCTTCCATATGTCTTCTATGTGCTAAGGCTTCCTATTTTTTTGCCAAAACTTTCTATTTTTTTCTTTTGTTTCAAGCATTTTTCATAAATGCCCATAGAAGCATTTTAATCATGGTTGCTTTAAAAATTTGTCAGATAATTTTTTACATCTCTATCATCTGAATGTTGGCATCTGTTGATATCCTTTATTCATTTATTGTGATATCTTCCTGGTTCTTAATATGACAAATGGTCTTTCAACTGAAATCTGGGTATTATCATATTGTGTTTTATTATATTACTCAAGATATTATTCATACCTTCAGTTTTGACTTATTTTCTCTCACACTGCTCTGGCAGGAAAAGTGGGGCTCTGCATCATTACTTCCAGGAGGAGGTAGAAGTTCAGCTTCCTTACTTGGCCTGCCCTTGAGGGGAAGTGGGTCCTCATTACTTCTAGGCAGGGCTGGAAGTTCCAGCTCCCCAGATAGTCTCCACTGACATCAGGGAGGAGTGGGCAATGCTACAGGCCAGCAAGGATGAAAGCCTCAGCTCCTTACTTTGCTTTATCTGATGCAACACTGACAGGAGTATTGAGGTGCCATGTGATAGCCTTGAAAGCGTGAAAATCCATACTTCTCACTTAACCTTTGCTAATTTGGGTGTGGGTGGGTCATCATTTTTTCTATGGTATTCAGCTGTAGTTGAATGCTATTATATGAAAGTTTTCTGCTTGAAAGGCTGCTTGTTTCTTGGGCTTTTGACTAGAGAGCAGATTTTTCCTGGGATGTTTTTCATTGTCTGCACCCATTGGTATTTCTGAGTTGCCAACTTCTTTAACTCCAAGCCAGGGATATATGGGGCAAAAGGAAAATTCACCACTGTGCAGTCTTAGGTCTTAATGTCCCTAGATATTTGGCTTTCTTTTGTCTACCTTTCACAATTTTTTTATGTTTCTTTTATGTAACATTTCCAGGGATTTTTGGTATTACCTAGTGGGAAAATAGGTAAAACTATGTCTACTCCATCTTCCCAGAGGCAGAAGCCCTCCCTGAAATTTTAACTGGCTGGTTGTCACTTTGTCTTTATAGAGACATTTGAAGAGATGTTATGCCTGCTGAAAAATAAGTGATTTCACCTTCTCATAAATGTATTTGATGTATGTATTTTATACATAAACATATAATCAGATGATAAGAGTATATAATCATGCTGTTATTCCACAATCTTTAACAACAACCACAGAAAAAAACTTGCCTTGCCCAACCTTTCCTTGCTTCTAGGTCTCATTTTTCTGCCCCCCTTTCAGCAAATCTCCTTGAAGAGCTGTCTATACTCTCTATCTTCAGTTCTCTCCTGTCTCACTTAAACCCACTCCAATCAGGCCTTCAGCCCCATTATTTCATCAATACTGTACTTGCCAAGGTCTGCATTGATGTCCACATTGCTAGGTCCAATAAGCAATTCTCAGTCTCATTTTTCCATGACCCATCAGCCCCATTTGGCCCAGTTGATCCCTCCCTCCTCCCTCAACACACTGTCCTCACCTGACTGCCAGGACATCACACTGTCTTGTTTCCCTCCTACCTCCATGGGTGTTGTTCCTCAGTCTGCTTTGCTGAGACTGTGTCCTCCCTGACCCCTATGCCTAACTCAATCCTTGTCCATTTTCCTTCTCTTTTTACACTCATTTCCTTGATCATATCATCCAGCTTTCAATGCCATCTAGATGCTGACAATTTCCAATTTAAATATTTACCATAAATCCCTCTCCCAAATTCCATATTTCAACATCCAAAAACTTACTTAATATTTTTACTTAAATTTCTACATTCATCTTGTCTACATTTCTAAAAGTGAACTGTTAATTCTCCCCTACCACCTTTGAAATCTTCTCCCCCATTCCTTTTGCCCACCTCAGTCAATGGCATTTCTATTCTTCCGGTTGCTCAGTCCAAAAACCTTGAGATCATTCTTTAACACTTTCATTGATTCATGATCTGAATTAATCTATTCAGAAATTCTATAAGGTCAACCTTCAAAATATATCAAGCAACTGATCATTTCTCACAACTGCTAGTGATGCTACTACTACCCTGGAAGGGACCACCATCAGTTCTTACTTGGATTTCAACACTAGACTTGAAATTGGCCTCTATCTCCTCTTCATTCTATTCCAGTCACACTTTCAGTCTTTGAATATGCCAGATATTCTTGGCCTCAGGGCCTTTGCACAGGCTGTCCCTTGTGCTTGGAATATTCCTCCCTGTTATATATCTTCCTCATCTCCTTCAAGGTGCCATGTTTTATTGAGGGTTACCCAGCAACCTATTTAAACCTGCAACCTGCTCTCCCTCTCCCTCGCACCTCCTATTCCATTTGCCCTGCTTGACTTTTTCCATAGCACTTAATCAGCTTCATACTATGGAAGTTATTTATTAAATTTGTTATTATCTGTTCTCCCTACTTTGGTATGAGAATTAAATGACTTAATTTACTTCTGAAAACTTTGAATAGTGCCTGAAACATAGCAAGTGTTAAATAAATGTTGGCTTCTGTCATTATTATTTGATGTTATCTGCAGAGTATTTTCATAGGTCTTACATTGAAGTTTCTTCTCCATTTATTTACTGAAATAAAAAAAATGAACCATGTTTAGATTAGTACATGGCACATAACAAGACCTACATAAGTATTTTCTATAATTATCATGATGATGGTGATCATTATCTAAGCAGATATGACAAGCAGTTGGAGAGAGAAAAGTAAAATATCAGGATGGACTCAAACATAAAAAAAGATTGATTACTGTGTAAGCTGGAGCTAGTAAATGGGCAAGTAATAAAATATCAGGAATTGCATTACAACAAAAATATTTGTGTTGAAAGTTCTTGTTTTTTTAGGAAATTTTTTTAAAATATTCTAGAATATTTCCTAAAATACATCTCTAAAAATGTTACTGCATTGAAATATATGATCATTTTTATGACTTGATTTACTTATTGCTAAAAAGAAAAAAGACATTTGTAGATATTTAAGAAAAAAACATGCTTTTAAATGTTTTAAAATTGAAGAAATAAGTGTTATAGTTTCTATTTGGTAAACAGCCTAGGATTAGGTATAATTTTTATCCTTGTGACCTAATTTGATTTTTTATAGTAATCTCATGAAGTTTATTATGGAAAGCATGTTCAAGTATTGCAATTCATTGCTAATGCATTGGCTTTGTGTTGTTTGTGTATGGGAATTTGAAACAAAGTGAATATAGAGCAAGTGAAATGAATATTGCATTATGTTTGTCTTTTTACTGACTCATTTCGATTGCAAGTGATAGGTTAGATCTATTACACACAAGAGTATAAAAACACCCATTAACACTGTTGACCTAAACATAAGCAGTTGCTAATGTATTTTCAATTGACCCTACTGCTTCTTGGTGGATTCAGGCTCCTTTCAGATTCTAAGTGGTTAGTTGTGTTGGATTTTCTCCATTTCAGGAGCCAAGAGCTATATATATTAGGCTCTTTCCACTCTAGATACATTTGTCTTACTCTCTGTCTGGTTAAAGGTGCACTTTAGCTGTTTAGAGAATGTAATTTCCTTTTTAGAGAGCAAGTACTCCCTCTACATTGTTACAGAAGAGATACTGGAATAAAGTACAATTCTGCAAATATTTATTGCAGAGCTAAATTGTTTAATTCAGTTACTGAACTAAGCTTAGGAGAGGTACATTGTTACATTAATGGACACCAATAAATCACATCTCCCTTTATCCAGGTCCTTGTGTTTTCCCTGTCCACACTAATTTTCTGCTTGGCTATGTGACTTTCTTTGGTCAATGAAATATCAGCAAATGTGATGCAAGTGGAGGCAAGAAAAGCACTTGTTTCTGCTTGCATTACATTGGGGCTTGCTCTCTTGGAAACTGGATATCACAAGTTTTAGAAAAACCCAGTATGAAAGGCCATGTGGAGAGGGACTTCTAGACAGCTAATTATTCAAGATGAGGCCTAAAAACAAGTGAGCATGGTCCACTTGGACCATCTGGTCCAACCAAGCCGCTAGCAGACTCCAGCTGTATGAGGAATCCAAATGAGGCAGTCCAGTTAGCCAAGTGAATCATAGCAAATGATAAATCATTGGAGTTTTAAGCCAATAAGATTGTAGTGGTTTGTTGTGCCACTATAGATAACCAATATATTAGGTGCTAAAGAAATATTGAAAAAATACCTATTCCTGCCTGAAGGTACAGTTTAAAGTCTAATTGGAAAACCTATAGAAACTACAACAAAAAAGGAACAGTGAGATTCTTACTGTACTAGAGAATTATACAGGTGCAGTGGGAAAATAGAATAAAGAGCTCCTAACTAATTATAGGGAAATCTTTCTAGAGTAGGCAAGAAAATATGCTTCCCTTTATATGTTGTGTATTTCCCTCTTCATATTAAATCACCTATATTCTTTGCTTTCCTTTCTGAACATATATGAAGAGCAATAATGAATTGTCCCAGGATTATTTGAAATACTTATTTACTCTTCTTTCTACTACCTCTGAAATGATAGTGCTACTTGGTGCCTTGCAGATGTTAAATATGCAACAAACACCAAACATATTATTTGCTGAACAACAGAGAAACACTGTGACTCATAAACAGTGATTTAATTTGGGCTTCCTTATTAAAGAGAAACAAAGTAAAAAGTTCAGCTCAAGGGATTTAAAATTTATTTAAGAAATATAACATTTTATTTTATTAAATTAAGGAAGGAAAATAGCTAGAACAGGAGAACAATTGCCTGCATCAGAAATGAGTGTTAAGCCACTTTTGGTACTTTATATTTTTCCCTAGGGTATAAGTATATGAATAATTCACTACAGAACATCACTACTGTTTGTTACTTCTGCAAAAGTTTAGAAACAGTGTTTCCAACAAGTGTTCATCTGCTTTATTTTCAAACTTCTAAATTTATTTTTGCACACATTTAATTTTTTTATATATGGTTCTGAAAACATTGTGCTGCAGTGATAACCCATAGGAAAAATTCTAAAGCTGTTACATTTGTCGTTTAGAGGTTCAATCTGTTTTCTGTGCTTGACATTGTCCTTTTGATATCACTGGTGAGCTGATTGCTTTAGTGCTTGACCAGCCAATCCACTTCCATGTTCAAAGGAAAGTGAGGGAGTAACATTTATTCTACTGTTCTGAGTCTCTGATTTCTAATCACAGCCAATTAATTTGGTTGTTGTATGTTTAGTCTTGAATGGACAATGCAAAGTGGGAACAACCAACAAAAGGAGACTTGAAATAGAAATAATTTCAGGAATATATATGAAATAACCTCTGTATTTATTTTTCCAGCCTTGTAACCTATCTCTACTGCTGAGTGTTTTTATTCCTATCATTGAATCATCATCATCAACCACCCTTAGCTAAATATTTTTATTTTATTTCCTCACTTGTCAGTGAATTAGAAAAAGTATATAACAGTGGGTACTTGACTTTATGTCTACCTTTTCATTTAAAAAAGAAAACAACAGATAGGGAGGAGTGTAATTTAGTCAGTCCCCTGGAAAAACTAATAAACAAACAGGAACTACTAGTAAATAATTTGGAATAACTGCTGGGGGACAACCATGACTGTCCACACATTGTACACCAACCTGGATTGGGAGGAATGCCTGAGATTGCAGCATAGAATCTGCAAGTAAAAGCTGTGGAACTGCACTGAGAGCCCCCTTCCCCCATGGCAGGCTTTGCTGCAAAACCTCACTGTGGTAGAAATTAGCAGCACTCTCCAAGTGAGTGAACACAGCTCAGCTGAGCTCCAACTGGGGTTTTAATTAACAAATATGGACTGCTGAATACAAACTATAAGCCCCCAACAGGCAGACAGAGGCTTTTAGTGACTACTGACCTTAAAAAACCAGAACACTCATCTGTCCTGGGAGGGGGAGCACAGAAGTCTGATGAGTGAAACTGGGGAGTCTTGTACTGGCTCCAAAAGGGGGCTTCCTGTCCCTCTTTCTCTCTTTCAACCTGAAGGGCTCAGAAAAGACAGCCACAGCCATTTTCAGTTTGCAGTGCTCTGACCCAGACAGGGGTGGAGATAACAGAGTCAAAAAGACTACTCAAAGGCAGATGATAAGCCCTAATGGGGTGTATCTTCCTTAAGAGTAAGGATATTGAGCCCAGCTTTCCCTTCAGAACCAGACCCCAGATCCTGGGGGAAAACAGCCAATACCAGGTGAGAGTGATGGGCTGACAGGTGCCACATGCTGGGCAGGTTAGGAAAAGCACAGTGACTGGAAACCTCACAGGAAAGTCTGTCATTCCTCTAAGATACACCCTGAATATAACCCCATTCATTCTGGTCTGGGAAAATCTAACTGGGGTAGCAAAGGAAACCAGATGCCTAGACAACAGAAAACTACAAAATACACTACAAAAATGAAGATATGGCTCAGTCAAAGGAAGAAACTTACACCTCAATCAAGATAAAGTTGAGATATTGTTTCACTTTAATGAAACAGTCTATTAAAGAATTTTGAAGAAATATGCTGTATCAAATCTAAAACCAAATCAACGAGTTCAGAGAAGATATAACAAAAGAGATGAAGGCTATAAAGAAAACACTGGGTGAACATAAGATAGAAATCAAAAGTTTCAAAAAACAACTGGCAGAATCTATGGAAATGAAAGGCATAGTACAAGAGATGAAAACCCAGTGGAGACAGAACATCAGATCTCAAGAGGCAGAAGAAAACACTCAGGGATTGGAGAACAAGACACCTGAAATTCTACACACAAGAACAGATAGATAAAAGAATGGAAAAGTAGGAGCAACACCTCTGGGAATTGAATGACCACATGAAACACATAAATGTATGTGTCATGGGTGTCCCAGAAGGAGAAGAGAAGGGAAAAGAGGCAGAAGCAATAATAGAGGAAATAATCAGAATTCCCCATCTCTTATGAAAGTCATAAAATTACAGATCCAAGAAGTACAGCATACCCCAAACAGAATAGATCTGAATAGACCTGAATAGACCTAAGCCAAGACACTTAATTATCAGATTATCAAACATCAAAGACAAAGAGAATCTTGAAAGCAGCAAGAGAAAAGCAATTCATCACATACAAAGGAAGTTTGATAAGACTATGTGTGGATTTCTCAGTAGAAACCATGGAGGCAAGAAAGAAGTATGATATATTCAAGATACTGAAAGAGAAAAACCGCCAACCAAGATTCCTATAGTCCTTCAAATACAAGATAGAGTTTAAAATATTCTCTAACAAACAGACAATGACAGAGTTTGTGAACAAGATAACTGAGCTTACCCTTTCCATCACATTCACACACCAGGAAATACTACAGGAAATACTAAAGGAAGCACTACAGGCAGATAGAAAAAGACAAGAGTGAGAGGCTTGGAACACAATTTTTGGTGATGGTAGCACAACAATGTAAGTACACTGAACAAAGATGACTGTGAGTATGGTTGAAAGAGGAAGTTTAGGAGCATGTGGGACACCAGAAGGAAAGATGGAAAGGTAAAGACTGGGACCGTATAACTCAGTGAAACCTAGGGTGCTCAATGATTGTGATAAAAGGTACAAATATGTTTTTACATGAGGGAGAACAAATGAATGTCAGCCTTGCAAGGGTTTCAAAATAGAGTGATATTGGGGGAAAAATACAATCAATGCAAACTAGAGACTATAGTTAACAGAAATTTTGTATTATGCTTCCTTTAATGTAACAAAAGCAATACATCAAAGCTAAATGCCTATAAGAGAGGGGCATAAGGGAGTGGTACGGGACTCTTGACATTGGTGATGTTGTCTGACTTTTATTCTACTTTAGTTTAATTCTATCTTTCCTCTTGTTGCTTTTTTGCTGTCTTTTTTTCTTTCTTTTTCTTTTTCTTTTGTCTCACTACCTTCCTTGACTCTTCCCCCTTCTTTATGGAAGACAGTAGTGATGGTGGTGAATACATAAATATGTAACTATACAAAGAACCATCAATTGTTTACTTAGGATGGAAAGTATGGTGTGTGAACAAAACCATCAAAAAAAAAATTGGGTTGACAAAGAAACCTTGAGGGCACTATATTTAGTGAAATAAGTCAGACAAATAAGGACAAATATTGCATGTTCTTACTGATAGGAACTAATTATAATATGTGAACACATAGACATGAAATATGAATTAATAAGATATAGAATGAGGCTAAAGAATGGGGAGCAGTCACTTTTTATGAGCAGTATGTTCAAACAGATTGAACCTAAGTGCTTGGAAGTGGACAGAGGTAATGGTAGCATGTTATTGTGAGAATAACTAACAGGGCTGAATGGTGTGTGAATGTGATAGAAAGGGTAAGCTCAGAGTCATGTATGTCACCGAAGGAAAGTTGGAGGCTAAAATATGGGAATGTATAAAACAGTGAATCTTGTGGTGGACAATGTCTGTGATTAACTGTACAACTATCAGGAATCTCTTTCATGAACTAGAAAAAATGTGTTACACTATAACTAGAAGCTAATAATAGAGGGGTATATAGGAAAAAATATATACCTATTACAAACTATATACTACAGTTAACAGTATTTTAACATTCTTTCATCAACAGTAACAAATGTACTATACCAATACTGTGAGCTATGAGTCAATAATGGAGGATTCCTCCTTAGGGGAGGAATTGAGTTTTCTTTTTTGTCTTTATTTATTTTCTGGAGTAATGAAAATGTTCTAAAAATTGCAAAAAAAATTAATTGTGGTGATGGATGCACAGCTGCATGATGGTACTGTGAGCAACTGATTGTGCACTTTGGATCTTTGGATGTATGGTATGTGAACAATCTAAATAAAATAAAATTTAAAAAATTTTAAAAATACATAACTGCCAATGATACAAAAGGACCAAAAACAAACCAACTTCACTGACAGCATTTTCTAAAATCTCAAAAATAATCTTATGGCCTCAGGATGTGTATGACACATATGTCTGAGGACAGACACAAACATATCACAGAAATACTGCAAGAACTGGTTTTTCCAAAATATGTAATGAAATATAGATTCATTATATATTTTGTGGATGGAATCCTTCTATTGCCAATGACTATGTTTCAAGCATGTGTAATATATGATTCAGCTCTTACTGTAGGAACACTTGTGGCCTGGTCAGGGATATTGAGAGAGGGTACTGAGCCAATGTACAATTTTCCCTTTCCACAAAATTAAATAATCCTCTTATTGGGGCATTAAAATCACAATAATGTCTTAGAATATTAGATCACTCTTCTTTTAATGTTCATTCCTACCATTATTACTACTCACTTAAACATCAAAAAAAAAAAAAAATCCCTGTGATACAAGGATAATAGCTATAATTACCTCATTTTAAGGAAGTAAAAAGGCACAGAGAAATTATTACAATGTGAGACAGATCCGGGAACCTAGAATATGTTTCAATAGACCCAGGTGCTTCAGTCAAGTTTAATAGTTTTCTTAATATTATGAAGATGTTTAGTGTTAGCTCTTCTATAATTTAATAACTGAGCAGGCAGGAATTTTTCATCTGTTGTATTTCCCAAATTAATATAAAAATGAAATGCAAAAAAAAATCCTGTTTTATTCATCTTGATGAGCTCTTATAAAGGTCTTTTGAAGGCATAAATATGAGACCCATCAAAGAAATCTCAGAATTGAAAAATGAGGAGACATTTTTCTAACCAGTTATCAAAATGCTTTATAATTAATAAATTATAAAATATTAATATTATAAAACATTAAATGATAAAATAATATTGTTATAGGTAATTAGTAAAATGCGGTGCAGGACTGGACAGATGGCACATGGGCTGATAGAAAATGGACTACAATAGGGAATTAATAAACAACCTCATCATAAGGGTGACTTTAATAAGTGGAAAAGTCATCAATTAATTGTGTTGGGGCAAGTGACTATCAGTTTGACAAAATAAAACAAAACCAAATCTCAGATTTATTCCTTACATTATGCACTAAAATTTCCAGAAATATTAAGTGTAAATATAATAACACAAAGTAACTAAAGAAAATATAGGAAAAGTTTATTGTCATGTGTGAAGAAATATTTAACAATAAAATACCAAGGTCAGGAACCATAAAAATCACAGAAAATTTAGTCTGGAAAAAAATCTGTACAGCAAAATACAATACAAACAATATTGATAATTAATGATAAACTTGGAAACAAATTAGTTAGCAACATTTTTGAGGGACAAAGTGTTACCATCCTTCATACATAAAGGGTTTCTATAATTAATACTGAACAAACCTACTGGACAAATAAGCACAATATACATGTGAGAAAATCACTAAAATAATTGCAATTTTAAAAAAATGAACTAGTATTTTTACCAGTAATATTGTCAAAGATTAAAACTAAATATTTTAGGCAGTGTTGAAAACAGGATGGCAAGGGATATTATCATAAAATTTTGATACTAGTGTAAATTGGTACAAACTTTTAGACAATTTAACATTTGTGTGTTTATATGTGTGTGTAGAAATAAATTTGCAAGACTATAACCTAAACTATTAATAGCAATTGAGAAATGGAATTCCAATGATTTTAACAAATAATTTTTATATTGTTAAAAAAGTTACTTTGACTATGGATATATTTTGTCCAAAGTCATGAGACCATATTCAAAACAAGAAATTTTCAGAGTATATAAATAGTCAATCATTAATCCATTGATTTTTCTCAAGACTGAAGAAACTTCAAGACAATAGCTGGAGGAAGGAACAATACAACAGTCACCAAATTCACCCTTTTGGGATTCTCAGATTTTTCCAAGCTCAAGATAGTCGTCTTTGAAGAATTCTTCAGGACTTACCCCTTGACATTGGCCTGGAACCTGGACCTCATCATCCTTATTAGGATGGGCTCTCACCTAGACACACCCATGTACTTCTTCCTCAGCAACTTGTTCTTAGATTTATGCTATGTTACCTCCACAACCTGCAAAATGCTCTCAGACTTCTTCCAGAAGTATAAATCCATCTCCTTTATAGGGTGCACCATGCAGTACTTCCTCTTCTCTAGGCTGGGCTCTACTGAGTGCTGTGTTCTGGCAGCCATGGCTTATGGTCTATATACAGCCATTTGTAATCCTCTGCTCCACACAGCTATCATGCCCCTATCTTCTGTGTGCATATGGTGGTTGGAGCCTATGTAACTAGTATCTTTGGTTCATTGACTCAACTGTGCACTTTACTGCAGCTCAATGTCTGTGGACCAAATGTTATCAACCACTTCTGTGACCTGCCTCAATTATTAGTTCTATCCTGCTCTGACACCTTTTTCCTACAAGTCATGAATTCTGTGATAGCAGTGATTTTTGGCATGACATCTGTCTTAATCATCATGATATCTCATGGTTATATTGTTGCCACCAAGGCCTTCAACAACTGTGCTTCTCACCCAATAGTGGTGCCATTCTTTTTTGGATTAGGACTTTTTGTCTATAGGTGTACCAGCTCTGATAATTCCTTGGACCATAACAAGATGGCATTAGTCTTCTATGCAACGTGGAATCCCTTGATTTATGGTCTGAGGAACAAGGAAATCAAAGATGCCCTTTAAAGGTATGGGAAGAGAATGTTTTCCCATTGTCACCGGTAACTAAAGGTCTGGAAGCGTAGTGACCCTTGTGAACTGAGGTTTCTATACCATGCAAGGGAAATGCTTTTAGCATTCATTATTTAACTTCACTGATGATCTGGCAAGATTGCAAGTGAGCCAACCCATCTAAATCCAAGACTGGCTCAGTGCCATGCAAATACTGTGGCATATTTGAGTCTTGACATTGGACTCTCCTCTCTTACACTCTGATTGACCTTGCAAAGCAGTTAACGTATCAATTTGTATGGAGCAGAAACCTTCAGTTCTTCAAGGCTTGACTCTTCTCTTTCAGAACCCCAGACTTCTACCTGTGAAGAATGGAACTAAGCACAAGACCATTGTTCTTTCTTATACACAACATCAAAGCAGCATTATGACCATGTCTCCTGGACCTCGAACCCTCTGGGTGTCTAGCAAGATTCCCATTGATTGTGTTGGGATATGGAGAGAAGGATAACTTTACTCTTTGACCTAAGTGCCAAAGAAATCTGCCATAGGGAGTTTGGTCTAGAATTTGTTTCCTAGGATTTTATTTTTAGAACCAAACAATACTTTGTAAGTGAAAACAAAGGGAAATTTCTATGTTACCATCCTAATCTGAGAGAACTAAAGTATAAAGGAAAGAAATGATCATTTGAACTCTGAAATATACTGGGAAGGTTAAATTTCCAACAGTATGACAGTCAGAACTCCATAAATGTACCCACCACTGCAAAACAACTAAAAATGTTGGATAAAATATATTTTAGAAAGTATTTTAAATGTATTTCTGAGCAGGCAAGAGAAGGAAAAAAAAAAGGAAATTGCTAGCATCCAAATACAAAGTAAAACCAGAAATCCAGAAAGATAAGGCAGCTCTGAAAATCACTTTTGCATTGGGGAAATCTTCTCAACTCTAGTAATAGCAGATGAATGGCAATATCTGGTAATATTTGACAGCCATGTGGGACTTGGGGAAAGGAAGACAAAGCTTGGGGGCTTCCTAAGACTCTAGTAGGAGAGCCAAACATAAATATGAGAGTCCAAAGAACTATACCTCAGTGTGAGAGGAAATCAAGGAAAAAAATCTTATCTCACTAAAAGTAATTTTAGCTGTCTCAGGCATGGCAATATCAGATCTATCAAGACTTCAGAAATGACAATTTTCTGAATGAAATATAAATTAAGTGGGACTAAGTTCCAAAAGAAAATGGGGAATTAGAAATATAATTAAAGAACAGGAGAATAAAGTTTACTGAGGATTTCTGCTTTGGAATGTATAATTAATTATATAGATATATCTAAATAACCCATTAACTGAAACAACTAACATGTTAGATTTGGAGGGAAATAATCTTTTAAAATTTATTCCAACTTACCAAAAATGAGGAAAAGGTAAGGCCCCACATGAAGTGAAACAAGGAACACAGGAAAATAAACACTTCCAAAACAGCTTTCACTTTGAAAGAGTACTGCTGAAAGCTGGAGACCTTGAGCTTTCTGCAGCAACTGCGTAAGTCATGAGGACTCAAAAGATAAAGCCAAGGGCATGTCCTGGAGAGTGATCTGCACACAAAGCCCTCTGTGTATGTGAGCAAGAATCCCCATAGATTATGTTCAAGAAAAATAAGCAATTCATAGTAAAAAGAAAAAAAATCATGAATATGCATTCAAGCCTCCATAACTGAGAACCAGCTGAAAAACAAATGAACAAACAAAAAACCAGACCTGCAAAGCCTTCAGATATTGCAATAATCAGAAAAGAAAAGAGTACAGTTAGGGTTAGCTATGGTAAAATAGATTAAATATCCCCCAGAAAGAGATACTCTGTCCCCAAAGGGAGAACCCTGAGAATAAGTGAGTCAACATAGAGCTGGATTTTTCTTGAAAAGACAATCTTAAGTACTTGCATTAGGTGAAATAAACCCATTTACATTGATGGATATGCCTGATTAGCTTTAAATCATCCCTATCATATTATTTTATGTTATACTTACTGTTTATGTTACATTTACTATATTTCTTCTCCACATGGCCTGTTTGCTTGCTCTCATTTGTGGTTTGTTTGTTTGTTTGTTTGTTTGTTTTTTTTTTTTTTTTTTTTTTTTTTTTTGCTGTTTAGAAAAGTTTTTATTTTTGTTATAACTTCCTTAATCTCCTTTTCCTTACTTAAGCTTTTAATCATCAGACTATTAGCTTTTTTCTTCCATTTTTAAATTGCATTCAGAACATAATATCATTTGCCTATTATTTTCCATGCAGTTTTTCCACCTGTTTAAAACTTCTTTTGTTGTTGTTGGATGAAGATTATCCTTTTGCACTTTCTTCAGGAAGATCTTATGAGTTTAGCATTCCATTAGTTCATGCACATTTAAAACTGTGTTTATATAGTCTTGACACTTGGAAGTCTGCTTGACTGGATGTGAAATTCTTGGCTAATGCCTTATTTCCTTAGGTTCCTTGGATATTTTATTTCATTTTTTTTCATTGTATTGCTGTCAAGATGTCTGGTGACAACCTAAATTTCCTTCCTTTTTAAAATTACTTAGTCTTATTGCCACTTTATTTTTGAAAGTGTAAAAGGTCTAGTGGGATATATGTCAAAGTAGAATGTTGTAGGTCAATTTTCTGAGTTACTAAAATTATAAAAATGAGCATTGCAAAGAGGAATTAAAAGAGCCAAGAGAATTAAAGCAAAGAGGTAAAAGGATCAGAAAGAAAAGAGATAGATTTAAAATATAGGCAAATAAGATGCAACATGCATATATTTGGAGTCCCTGAAAAAGAAAAAATAATAGAACAGAACTAACACTTAAAATTATAACCCAAGAAACTTCCTGAAAATAAACAAAAACCTGATTTATGAAGGCCAAAAATCAAAAAGGTAAATAATAGACCTAAAGAACATAATAAGTTAGATCTTACAGACCCATACTAAATTTTTCCCTCAAGTGCATATGATTCTCATAAAAATTGATGCTACGTTAGG
The DNA here is from genome assembly GCF_015220235.1 of Choloepus didactylus. NCBI lineage: Eukaryota > Metazoa > Chordata > Mammalia > Pilosa > Megalonychidae > Choloepus > Choloepus didactylus. The sequence continues at coordinate 18,290,082 of NC_051312.1, forward strand.
GCACAAAGGGGTTAGGGAAATATAGGGAGAGTTTAATTTTAAAAGACTGCACAAAAAGTTTCTTCATGGTGACAGATCAGTTCTGTATCTTGATTGTGGTAGTGGATATGCAAATCTAAAAATGTGATAAAATGTCATAGAATTTTTGGGGAACTCCCCCTTCCATAGTGAAAGTGAGTTATTGCACGTAGCCGCCTACTTGACCAGGACAGACATTAAAGGTCATCAGACCACCCCAGGGGGATAAAGAATGTACAAATGGTATCATAAACAATGCATTAAAACTCCCTTCCCCTGATCACTGTTGATAACCTACCTCGAGACCCCTGTGTCATGAGACTCTGCTGAAACTCTGTTCTCATACCCTGTGGAATGTCCTGTAAACTCTTGTAAGCTGCCCTTTGTACTTCCCACCCTTGGCAGAGCACTAACTTCCATTTTCCCCAGCTGGCTGCAACTGCGGGACCATCTCCTATTTGTAGGTCTTAATTAAACTCATGTCTAACTCTCTGCCTGACATATTCTTTGGTCTTGAGGCTGAGCTGGGGTGGAACAATTGGCAAGCCAACCAAGAGTCCAAAGAGCTACCCACCATAGCAGGCATGAGTCCTGGGAAGGAAGTATCCGTGAAGGGAATTCCAAATTGGCCTGTGTCATCCATGTGTGAAGGGGTGGCTGTCCTCCTGAACAAATGGGGATCACCACATAAGTATGTGGATGTCCTGAAGCTCTGGCAGGGTTGTTGTTTTGCAACAAATAGCAGGACAACTAAATTTGAGTCAGAAAAAATTAGGCTACCAAATAGAGACAGCCATAGCATGGCCCCTGTTAGAAGACTTACAGATGACTACTGAGGCAGAACAGGAGGCAAAAGCTACTATATGCCATTTAAAAGAGAAAGTAAAACTAGAAAGAGGTATGTGCCTTGCCCAGACAGAAATGGAGTCTCTAACTGATCACCTGCTCTGAGTGGCAATCATTTAGAGACTCTGGCATACAGATATGCCTGAGTCAAAGGTTGTAAGTTGCTTTGGGTTCAAGTTCAGAGGATTTTAGCTGCTCCAGGATGGAATCCCAAAGTATGGGACCCCACATACTCCTCCTTGGAAGAAGAAGGGGAGGAAGAATGAGAGGTAAAGGAGGACAAAGAGCCTGAGTAGATGCAATCCATAATACAACAGAAATGGAAGGCATCACAGGATCAACCCCATGGAGTTCAGCAATTCCAACCTCCTGAACAGAAATTACATTTACATGTTACTTTGAGATATTACACCACTGCTGAATTGGACAATTTAGGGTAGTGATATTAAAAAAAAAAAAAAAAAAAAAAAAAAACCTAGGGAGTCCCTACCTGATTGGCTTCTGAGGTTATGGGACACTGGAGCAGAGAAGTTAGTGCTATTTGGATTGGAGATGAGTAAATTGGTGTCTATTACAACCTACCCTTTGCTATGACAATGCTTGTAAGCCACCTCAGCTAATGCAAAAACTGCCTCCTTATTGATATGGCTGGTTCACAGGTGTAAGGCTGCATGGCCTAATGAAGGGGTTATACCACACAATACCCCCCACTGGAAAAATATGGAAGAGCTCTTGCAAGACATGTTAAAAGGCTGGAAATGAAACATGTCATTTATGCCACAGATTTTTTTAGGTCCTGACACTGAAATTTTTACCACAGAAATGAAAAACATGGTATTGCATACTGCCCCCAACCATTACTATGCACCTCTCATATCTATCCTAAGTCCACTAGGAGGCTAGCCCATTTCCTTTTCCACTCAGGCTATTGCTAACCTTGGAGAGTCTGAAAGACTGCAGAGAAAAGGGGTGGGGGTAAGAGCAATGGGAAAATCTCCCTGGGGGCATGATGGCCCTAATTGGGTATCCCACAAGCAGATGTGGGTGGATCTCTTTGCTTCAGGCACAGAAATAGAAGCTATAAATAAGCAACCTAATGCAGTCCCAGTAAAACTATGGAGCAAACTGCCTAAGGACCAAAGTTTACTAAAGTGAACTCCCAAGCCACTGAGGGAGAAGAGAAGTCAGGAAAGAAACCACCATTCAGACCCTGGGCCCCAGAACCTTCTGCTCCCCCAGAAGAGGTATGGCAAGTCCTTTTCCCTCTTCTGTAGTGGGGAGGTCAAGATCCCCAGGTGCAAATGATAGCCAGGGGACCCCTGGGATTGGAGGCCACATGTAGAATTTACCATTTACTAGTCCCCTACTAACAAGCAGCAAGTGTTAGCACTAGTAGATATGGGAGCTGAATGTAACTTCAACTATGAGAATGTAGCCTGATTCCATGGGTCAGTACTGGCTATAGATGGATATGGGGGGAAAAACAATCCAGGCAAAATGGTACAGTCTAACTTTACAAATTAGGAGATAACCCCCCCAAGTGTATACAGTGTATATTTCCCCTATACCGGGATACATTTTGGGAACTGATCTTGCAGAGAATGCCACATGGCAGACCACTATACGGGAATTCCTTCTCCAGTGTAGAGTGATCAAAGCCATCTTAAAGGGGCAAGCAAATGGTTCCCTGTAAAAATACCCCTGCCTCAGAGGATCATGGCTATAAAACAATATATACTTCTGGGAGGGCAAGAAATCTCAGCCACTATCAAGAGATGGAGTGGGTGGGGATAATACCCACCCATAGTCCTTTCAATAGTCCTCTATGGCCAGGATGAAAGCCTCATGGAACATGGCATATGAAAGCAGATTATCAGGAGTTAAACAGTGGCATATAACACCATCAATATATGCTGCAATCCTGAACATTGCTGGTTTATTACAAAAATTAGTACCCTATTGTGTCAATATCATTTTGTTTTGGGTCTTGCTAATGCTTTCTTTAGTATCTCCCTAGAAAAATCAAGCCAGCCTGCATTCACCTTCTCTTGGGAAGATCAACAGTGGATTTTACAGTGCTTCCCTCAAGGCTATGTACGTAGCTCAAAAATCTGCCATGGTCTCATGGCAAAGGAATTAGCTAAGTGGAAAATCCCACAAGTGTAACTCTATTTCACTACATTGATGATGTCATGTTAACTAGTAACTCTCTTTCAGAATTAAAAGCCTCAGGCTCATTGCTATCTCATTTTGAGAGTCAGGGATGGGCAGTCAGTGGTGCCAAATTGCAAGGCCCTGGCTGCTCTGTCAAATTCTTGAGTGTTGTATGGTAAGGTAAGACAAAAAGTATACCTTCTGCTGTGGTTGATAAGGTGCAATGTTTCCCTGTGCTGCAAACACCAAAGTAACCAATGGCTTTCTCGGAGTTGTTGGGGTATTGGAGAACTTTTGTTCCTCGCTTAGCCCAAATGTTAAAACCTTTTGTATGTTCTGATTAGGAAAGGCTATCCCTGGGAATGGGATACCTCTCAACAGGCTGCTTTTAAAAAGGCATAAAGGGTAAAAGCATAGGCACAAGCATTGAAGGTGGTGTAGATCCAGACTGGCCCTGTGAATTGGACATAGCCAGCACTGATATTGGCTTTTAGTGGGGTCTGTGGCAAAGACAACATTCTAAATGAATGCCCCTTGGCTTTTGGTCACAATTATGTAAAAGGATAGAACTGAAATACAGCTCCATGGAAAAGTAATTGTGTGCTCCATATAATGCCTTATTGCAAGTGGAGGGACTGATGTAAAGATGCCAAGTCATCTTGAAAATAGCCACCCCTATTCAGGGATGGATAACAGACATGGTTTCTAAGCCACACTCTGGCAGTGCCCGACTAAGCACACTGACCAAATGGAAAGCCTACCTGCTACAGCATAGGATGTTCAATACCAGCCCTCTGAGTGCAGAAATGCATGAGATTCTTGGACCAGTGTCCTATATAGAAGTTTCAAAAGCTAAAGATTCAACACCTGAAATAGCTTTGAAATGCCCACTATAGAAGGATACCTTCCCAAGTCTGCCTGGTATGTTGATGGATACACTAGCAGGCAGCCTCCAACATGGACAGGTGTGGCAGTGCAACCTAGTACTGATACTCTATGGTGGGAGACTGGTGCTATGCAAAGCAGTCAATGGGCTGAGTTAAGAGCAGTGTGAATGGTAATGCATGAACCAAGAGACATACTGTCTGTACCTACAAAGGCCTTATGACCTGGATGGCAACCTGGAAGCAGGAAGAACGGGCAGTCATATGTCAACCCCTCTGGGGACAAGAATTGTGGGAAGATACCTGGGGCACATGCCAGCAATGAAATGTAACTGTTTGTCATGTCTCTGCCCACACTCCCAACATGTTATCCAGGAATGTGGAAGCAGATGCACTTGCATGGGTTCAGAGCAGCATAGCTGAAACTAGGGAAGTGGTGGAGTGGCCTCATCAGAAAAGCAGACAGTGAGGGTATCAAACCCTGTGGAGTCTGGCCCAGCAGTTCCAGCTGCCAACCATGTGCCAGCAGCTAGTGGACATCACTAGAGAGTGTCCTTCATACTCCCTGCATCAACCACGTAGGCTGCCACATGAGATGGGACACATCGGCCAGTCACAAATCCCAGTGATCTGGTGGCAAGTGGACTACATCGGTCCCCTTCTGCTCTTGGAGAGGGTGAGGTATGCTTTTACTGCCATGTATACAACTACAGGACTCTTGTTAGCTTTCCCAGTGGGGAAGGTGAACCAGGTGGCCACCGTACACTACCTGGAAAGAATGAGCACTATGTATGGCATATCTAAACAGACAGACAGTGATTGGGGGACCCTTTTTCAATCCTAGGCCATGGATCAGGACATCATGTGGATGTTCCATCTGCCCTACAATCCCACAGGTGTGGACCTTATTGAAAGAATGAATAGTTCATTAAGGGAACAGCTAGAGGATGATAAGAGCGGACTAAAAGGATTTATCAGGCCCTAACCCCACCTAAACTCCACACTGCAGGCTGCAGCCCCAGCTCCTATTGAAATGCTAACAGCAGGACTGATGCAGGTGCTGAGAATTCACATTAAAGGGAACAGCCATTTTACAGCCTAAAAGGGGGAATGGTAATAATTTTTTTCCCATGCCTCAGACCATAGGAAATGGGGGAAATGAGGTCAGCTGGCCTTGGTGCTGGCCTATGTAGCTGTGTGGTTAGGAATCCTGGGTCCCTGGGGAATAGGAGTTACCCAAAATATTGTAATAAGACCTCAGCTTGTTCAGAAAATGCCTGTTAAAATCTTTATCACCAATCCAGGGCCTCCTGTTCCCACAGGAACTTTATGCATGACCATGTGGACCCTTCTTTTGCCCAGATTAATAATTGATGTAATGGTAGAGGATTCCCAAGAGTTGCAAGGGAGAATATCCAGTATTTAAAACCTCCCCATCATGTTCCTCTGCCTGGTACCTTGCTATCAACCAATGGAACTCTAGCATGTATATTGTTAGATCAACAGGAATCATCCCTGGATTAGAACAGATACAAATAGATGCACAAAAATTAAATGAATGCAAAACTGGCAGAGCCATGACTGGCCAGTATTGCCTGGATTCTAGCAATCTCACACCTGCTATGCTGTGCTGTGGTCCAGATAGATCATTGAGCCACAAGACATACACTGCACGAGTCTATGTTCTTGGGACAGAAGGGAACCAAAATAAGGAAGGAAGGAGGATGAGAGGGGAGGCCCCTTTGTTCAGAAGTAAAGAAAAAGAAATTCGCTGAGGTTTGCTTTAAACCATATCTCTTCATGCATGTGATATATGGCTTGACTTGTACAAATTGCTATAAATAGATTGTCAGTAATATGTCACATGGATGTGAAGAAGACCAAATTAACCAAAGAATAGGAAGTAGCATGTAAAATGGAACACGACGTGCATCTATATATGGTATATTTGTTATGAGACTCCAAAATGTGAAATCTTTTAGACTTTCATCAACCACTAGAGGGAGATCTATTCCAAGTTTCTGCAGCAACTGAACATAGACAAGGGATAGGGTTTATTTAATGATAGTATTGATACTGGTTTTCATGTTTGTAACTCTTTATACTTTATAGCCATGAGTAGTTGGTCTTCATGCAAGCTTTGATGTAAGCCCCTTTTTTGGGGGGTGAGGAAGCTGAAGCTCAGGCTCTCACTTGCTTCAGGTGAGCTAACAAATGAACAGTAGACAAGGAACTGTAAAATTACTGTACATATACATGTGCACCAGCATCACCTATCAGGACAGGGTGTTAACATCCCCCCCCCACAATGGCCCAGACAGGTTTCTCTTTTTCCCAAATAGTTGCTACTGCAGCTGGAATTGTCCCCTCAAATATCCTGGCATTCACATCTGAGAGAGGCTGAATACCTCTGCTCTGTGCCCGGAAGATATGGATACTTCTCTTCATCCTGAGGGTTCACAATCTCTTTAGTCAGCCCCTTTTATCTTTGGATTTTTCTGACTATAAGAAAATTCCTTCTTGAACTAAATAACAAGCTTATACTAAGTAACTTCAACCTATTAATTATCATCTTTGAAAGGGACATTTAAAATATTCTTCCTTCTTACTTTGCAAGATGCAAAAAAAGTTGACATTCTGCTTGAAGAGGTGGGTGAAACCAAATGACCCTAATATCCTCTCTTACCCTGTTTGGAGTAAGATTCTGGGCAGAGAACCCAGCTACACTATACACAGACTTCTGACTTACAGAGCAGTGAGATCATACATATCTGTTGTTTCAAGCTGCTACATTTGTGGTAATTCAATCTGTAGAAATAGAAAACTAATAACCCTCATTGCATGTTTTATTTTGCTTTTCTGTGAAACTATCCCCTTCAAACTTTGAAGCTGATATCCTGACTAAGCTATTTTTTTCAAATTCCTTTTGTAGAAAAGATGTCCTATTCAATTCAGGAAACAGTCACTGAGAATCCCTTTGATGCTCGGCGTTGTGCTAGGCATTGGAATAAAAGGATAAATAAGTTGAACTCTAAAAGACAACAAAGAGAATAATACAAATAAACACATAACTATAATCTGAGGCAGAAAGCAATGGAGGCAAGGATGAAAGAACACAGTACAAGCTCTGAGAGTTCAGAAGAGGAAGAAATCACATCTGGTTGAGGATATCAAGAAAGGTTATTTGGGGATGGTTGTGGGGAATATGATAGGGAATCAAAAGAGGCATGGAAAAGGATTTTGTGTGGTAGTGAATGTCCTTGTGGTGGAAGTCCACATTTGGATGTATTATGTCCCCCCAAACGCCATGTTCTTTAATGAAATCTTGTGGGGGCAGATGTATTAGTGTTGATTAGGTTGGAATATTGGGATTAGGTTGTTTCCATGGAGATGTGACCCACCCAACTGTGGGTAATGCATTTGATTAGATTATTTTCATGGTGGTGTGGCCCCACCCATTCAGCACAATTCTTGATTGGTTTACCTGAGCCCTATAAGAGCTCAGACAGAAGCAGCTCAGTGCTACAGCTTAGAGAGACATTTTGCAGAATGTCATTTTGAAACACAATCTAGGAGCAAGCAGACACCAGCCATGTGCCTTCCCTTCTAACAGAGGTTTTCCAGGTACCATCAGTGTTTTTCAGTGAAGGTACCCTACTGTTGATGCCTTTGGACATTTGCATGGCCATAAGACTGTAACTTTGTAAACAAATGAACCCCCTTTATAAAAGCCAATCCATTTCTGTTATTTTGCATAATGGCAGCATTAGCAAACTGGAACAACATTTAGATAGCTCAGTCCATTAACAGCCTAAACCTGGGAGTGGTATCAGAAAAAGAAGAAAATGGTGATGGGTGGTGGTCAGAATCGTTTAACACTAGGATGATGGGTTCTGAAATTTGAGAGGGTCTGAGAAGCAAGTCATGAAAACCAAGAAAAGACTCATTGAAAGTTGCAGAGTAGAAAAACAGGAAATTTGGTGAAGGGGAATTTTTAGTTTGAGATTTTAGAAGTAGAGCAGTTTCCTGTCTTGGTGAGTTCAGAGATGGGGCTGACAAATCATGTGACTGGGGTGGCTTAGAGTTTGAAATTGGTGGAGGTTTAAAGGTTAAGACAGTGTGTGACCAGGGTATTTGGAGGGTCATCAATCCTGAAGCCATCTGATTTATCTTTCTGGTTGCCACCATATTGACACAGTGCCCTTAATATAGAGGGCTAAATAAACATTGATTTGAGAAGCATTCAGAAGAATTGACTAATCCCAGTGGGTAAAGTCAATATAGAAATGTTTCCTACATTAGTGAGCTGAAAATTTAATCTTCAAGAGAGGAAATAGATGAATGGGCAAGAGGCTACTCCACACCATTCTTAGCCATGTGTGGCTGCCCCTAAGCTGATTGCCCAGACCCATCCATTGGTGGTCAACTTGAGAAGAGTAGGAGATGTCTTGAGAGCTCAATCATGGATATAATCTAGGCAGTGAACACAGGATACCTGGTTTCTTTCTCTCTCTCTCCCTCTTTGCACCACATCCAGAAAACTCATACATATTCCTTTAAAGACTGATTAATGATTCAGTGACATAAACAGATACTTGATAACCTATATCTATCCTCTCTTCTCCTCTTCCTTCCTCAGGCCATCAGCATGCACAGAGACTGAAGTCTCCCCTTTTAATCTGGTTTTTTTTTTTTTAATGGGCTCCCATAGACAAGGACTTTCCCACCATCTGGGATCCAGCTGGGCAGCTCACCCCAGTGAACATTCATCAACCTAACTGGCTGCCTCTAACCACAGCTGCCTCTTTTCCTTGAAATTGAGCCCTGCCAACAAAATGCTACTTTCAAGATGCAGCAAGTTCAAGGTGGTTGTTCTTTTCCCAAGTCACATCAGGTCTGGCTCATTTTCAGGTCTATTTTAAGGGCGAATGAAGTGTTGCAATGGCGAGAGTCAATTGGATGTATGATTCACAATGTCTTGTGCTTGCACGCGCTCCTAGTCTTGGGCTTCTTTAGGAAAAGTTTAGGGGTGGGTTCTCTCAGTGGGGTTTACCACAGCAATGTGGCTGCCTAGCAGAGGCTTTACTCCCCCCATAGTTCCAAATTGGACCAAAGGATCAGAGTTTGTTCAAAGAATAGATGATAGGCATTGTGTATGGAGGAACACAGCTGCCTGACAGATGTGGTTGGCCAATGATTTTCTAGGTTTGCCATGCTGGTTTATAGAGCTATTCTAAGGCTAAGAATAGATTTCAGAGAATTTCTCCCATTTACCCTGGATCCAAGAAAATAAATAAACTTTTATTATTTTAAATGAGTTAAAACAACTATTTACAAAAGCATACAAAGTCAGCTTTAAGAAAAAGTATAAAGTCCCATAAGTTTGTCCTTTGGGCCACCCCCTTCCATTTTAGGCTCCTCTTGCCCTAATTCTAGGTTCCTTGTTCTTCCCATCACTGCTGGTTTCAGTGTTCTCACTCAGTGCTGGTCTCTCCTGATCAGAGGCACAGGCTAATATTCTGGCTCTGTCACTAACTGGCTGTGATCTGGTGATCAGCCAGGGTTGAGAACTACTGCTGCAGAATCTCTCTCTCTCTGTGGTCTTCCCTTCAGTCTCCAAACCTGTTCTGGTTTCCCCAATCTTGAGAACTCCTTCACTTGACGATGACAATCATAATAGCTTCTTTTCTATTTCTTTCTCTTCTGTCCCTGCTAAACTGGCATCTTACTGTCCTGAGCACCTGGCCTTATATAAATCCCCTCTGAAACCCACCCAAGATATCCCTTATCTGGGATTGATGGGATCCACCCCTACCATTCTACTGAAAATGTGCTGTGAAGATCAGACCTTCCTTCCTTTGTGCCATATCCAGTTGGTCTTTAATCATAGTTTTTCCTCTTTGATTCCTATGTCATGTTCACCATGCACCACTGGGTTGTGAGGGCTTTGAGGATCAGGCTAAAGAGTTTGGATGCCATTAGGTAAAACATTCACAAACAACCACAAACTAATAAATATTCTTTAGCAAGGAATGACAAAATTGGATCCGTGCTTTAGGGTTAATCTGCAGATTGAGGAGGAAGGATTGAATTGGAGAGAGTCTAAAGGGAAAAAACTGGCTGAAGGGTTGTGGCAGATCATGAATAATCAGATAAAATCTACCTAATAAAAGAGGGCTGGTAGAGGAGATGACACAAAAAGGAAGCCTCGTTGATTCTATTAGTGATGTTTTTATTCTGCAAGTATCAAAGGAAAAGAGAATCCTTTCTGAAATTTTGCCTTGGGTAGGAGGAAGGTAAGAGCTTTAAAATGCCATAGCCTTTAAGCATCCTAGCTTTATGCCCTTCACTTTGCAATAAGAAGGAATAAGAAACAAGATTTTATTTTTGTCTAGAAAAGGTTAATTGTATACAAATTATTGCATTGGCCATGGTGATCTTTTCCTGGATACCAGGCCTTAGAGAGATGCCAAGAATGAACACATAATGCCAAGAGCTGGGAATTTGAGGAAGGGGGATAAGGATTTTAGCTTCACAGCAGGAGACACTGCCCTAGTAGAAGAGAGATGGGTGGGGTTGGGGGTGGAGAAGGGACACTGCAGCAGATTTTTCTCATCTGGATGCAAGCTGAAGAGCTGCCAACGTAAACAGGGTGTGACCACCGTCTTTCACGAGCCCCTGGAAGAAGCCACAGTGTCCTGTGGGCTTGCACAATGCCCACTTCCTTCTGTTCCTTGCATGTCCCTTCCTCCAGACTCACAAATAGACTTCCCTTTTTAAGTTGGATATTTGGTAAATCAAAAACAAAACACATACGCAAGGGGAACATGGTCCTGGCCAAAGATGGTTTGTCTCAACAGCAAAAGATTATTTTTCTTTTAAACTCCCTGCTCAAAGCTCTTTTGGAAGAGGGCTCTAAAGTGATTTTTTCCCTTTCCATCCATTTTTTGTGTCTTTGTGAGGGTGGTGGGGTATAGAAGACAGAGTATGGGCTTTGGATTCTGGGAGACCTTGATGTAAATCTCAGCTTTACCACAAGCTCTCTGTGTGACCTTTGGCAAGCTACTTCTCCAAAATTCCGTTTTCTTATCTAAAAATGCACTTAAGAATGTCTTCCTCTTGGGACTGCTTGGAGGATATCATTGAAATAAAGTATGAAAAATGCCCAACATACACAACCAAATATGTTAGTACCTGTCTGAGCCCTTTCCTCTTTCTCTTTATTTCACAGAATCACAGACACTTAGGATTTTAATTAAGGAACCCTTAAGGCAAACTAATTCAAACTTTTAAACCCCTTTCACAGAATCATTGTCAAGTGTACCGTCTTCTGCTTATATACTTCCAGTGATGGGGAATTTACTCCTTTCCACGACATCCACACATTCTCTTTGGACTGTTCTACTATTTTCTTCTTCTCCTCTTTTTGCTTCTCCTTCTCTCTCTACCTTTCTCTCCATCTCTTTTCCCTCTTTCCCTTTCTCTCACCCTTTTAATCCTAGTTCCAATCCTTGGAGTCACCCAGAAGAAAACCTTATATTCAAGATGTTCTGTAAAATATCAAGTGCTTTACAAAGGTGATGGTTGTCTGAAATAGTTACATATTTTGGAGCCAAATGCCAATTTTGGCTTTCACTGCCTCTCGGGATAGCTTATTGGAACCAGCCCAGGGAGGGCAAGGAATATAATGTAAGCAGGGACAACAAAAATCAGCTCCACCCAACCAAAGTTGACAACTTCATTACTCCCAATCCCAGACAGCCAGTCAAACTGCCCTCAGGTTCTTTCTGGGCCATGTCCTACCCCATGATCTAGAGAGGTCCAGATGGTACCCTGGAGAAAACTGGCCTCTTTTTGAAACTCCACCAAGTCCTTCCCTTGGTGGCCAATTTAAAGTGGCAACATCTAAACCTTCATTATATTTTCAGGGGAGACCTGTGCTCCAGATATCATCAGCGATGGGTTGCCTTCTTGCTCTAGGTGCATGGTCTTAGCCTTCAGACCGAAACTTCAGGAGTTGTAGGTGAGTCTGCCCTTTTTTCTTCCTTAGGAATGGTTCCTGATGAACCTAAAATCATGAAGTGGGAGATTTAGAAAGAACCTTGGAGGTAGGGAGGATGAAGCAGGTTACACACTAAGCCCCCCCCCCCCCCCCCATCTTCACTGCTCTAGCTTTAACCAAGGAACTCAACTTTACCTATTTTATATTCTGGAATTCTGCCTAAGAATTTGTTTTGTTAAAATGGTTCCTGCTACTTACAAATGGAAAGTTTAGTTTAAATGAACTAGAAAACACTGATTTATGCCATTCTGTTTATCTGTGTTTGTATATACATAATTTATCGCATAGATAGGAGATGAGAAAATTAAGATTTAGAGAGGCCAATAATTTTCTCCACAGTTACATAGTAAAAAGGTAGGAGAAACTGGACTTAAATCTACATTATTTTAAACTTACCAGCTGGTGATTTTTATGCTTTTCTAGGCACATGGGTATGTTCACATGTGGTCTGCAAGTAAAAAAACATCATCGTCTAGTTTCCCTGAGTCCTCTCTAGCTACCATTGAGACCCCAGGATTTAGACTAAGGTAGAGGAGAAAGATCTATTACTGGAGAATGAGACCCAGGTCCTAACCTTGCCTCTGGCACCAACCAATTGTGAGGACACTCACTCTACTTTTTTGGCTTCAATTTCATTATCTATAATGGGGAAAGCCTAGACTAGCTGGTTTCTAGCTCTGATATTTTATTATTTTATTATCTTAGATATTTCCCCATAATTTTCTAGATGTGATCAGAAATAAGATAATGGATGTGGAAATGCTTCATAGACTCAAAAAGCAAAAGTAAGTGATGGTGATTACTCAAATCAAGCACACTAAAATAAAGAAATGTGTATGTAAATAATTGTTATTCTTTTATAAGGAAATTTAATGTATGTCACGTACTCTATTTCTATATCTTTACTCTCTGGCTATTCAAATCAAAAATCATATTTTCCATGTAGCAATCATATAAAATAATTGGCAATTAGCTTTTATCACTGTCTAAAAACATAAGAAACTAGAAACCATAGACTTTGGGGGCTGATGAAGAATAGTATCATAACAGAATCTTGCTAAAATATACCTTTGGCAATAACTGTAAATGTGAGAAATAAGGGAGGGAGCTAATTGTCTGGCCATATATGGTTACTTTTCCCTGCACTGTGTTAACTCAAATCCTCATTAGCTTTCTCCCTGGGCTTTGAAACAACTTTCTAATTGGTCTTCCTTCCATCCCTCTCCTCTCACGCCCATCCGTCTTCTATTCTGTTCTCAGTTATATTGTTAAGCACATATTTGATGAGTACCTCTTTGCAAAGAAACAAAATTCAAAACAAAAACAAAACCCAAACTTCCATTTTTCCCCTTTTGCCCATAGATGAAAGGCCAAACTCCTTATATTTATTTAACAAACATTTATTGAACACCTACTATGTGCAATGCACTGGTCTAGGTGATTGAGATACCTTAAGGTACAAAAGAGATGAAAATCTCTAATAATACCTGATGTTGTTGAGTTTATATTCTAGTAGGGGGAGACAAACAATCAACAAACAAGTCAATTATATGCAATGTTGGAAGGTATAATGAGTGCTATAAAAATAATAAAGCAAGGTAAAGGGGACAGGAGTCCAGAAGTGGGGAAAAAATTGCAATTAAATATGAATATATGCACACATATGCAATTCTTTATACAGCACATGCAATTATATGTACATATACATAGAAATGTATATATAAAACAATGTCCTTGCAACTTTGCGTTCAAGGACCTTTCACAATTGGTCCCCTCCCCTATCCCTCCAAACTCAACTTCTATATCCTTTCTTAATCCTGTTTACCCTGTGCTCCTGCAATGTAGATATTTTTGTGGTTATTCAAATTCTATGCTCTCCTGTCCTTTTTCAAATGGTCTTCCCATCTTTAATCTTCAACTCTATGAACAACCCCCACTCAACCACCTCACAGACCAAGTTTTCATTCTTGTAACTCCTTAATCATCTTTGGAAACCTCCACAAATACATCTCCCTGAAGCTTTCCCCTGCTGTGTCCAGGCTCCAGGGAACTGTATAAATTTTTCTCTTAACAAAACTGTCGGATTGTATGTGACATTGTATTGTGATTTATCTGTTTTTTTGTTTGTTTGTTTGTTTTGGTCTGTCTCATGCATTCTGCTAAGTATTTTGAACTTAAAAATGTTTCATTAATTTCTATATCACCAGGACATAGCTGTTTCCAACACTCATGGTACAAAATGCTTGATCAGTTAATGATGTTTGTGCACAAGGAGCTTTAGCATATCATGATGTTGAAACTTTTTTTTTAACCACATTCTTTAGTCTCTAAGGGAATGCCAATTCTCCACAACTTGATATGCATGGAGGTTGCATCCCATAAAACCTGGTCAGAACAATCTATGATGAAAACAAACACAAATTTGTGACATATTTTTGTCTTAAAAAAAGAAAAGAATGTCTAGCCTACTTCTGAATGGATCAATGTTTCAATCCAATGCTTAGAGGGATTTTAAAAAGGAGCATCTAGAACAAGCACCACTAAGAACTTCCACTGATAAAAGTGACAATGTTGACATCGAAGTTGCTGTCCAGATGATATGAAAATGCCAGCATCAGTTATCAAAATGCATAAACTGATGCATTATGATCTCCAGGAAAGACCCTGCAATGTTGTAAAGGGAGATTCTGCTTTGGAGATAGGACATTTGCCTTCCAGTGTCTCCTCTGACTCTGAGAGCCTATGGTTCTATAATAGAAGAAAATGGTTTCTTCACCTGGAGTTTCATTGCCCCAAGAATCTCTTCTGGGGTCTCTGAAGGCTGCAGAGAGTTGATACATGGCTGTGGAAAGGAACATCAGCATGACGACCCAGTTCATCCTTCTGGGATTTTCAGAGCGTCTAGAGCTGCAGATTGTCCTCTTTGTGTTGTGTCTGGGGATCTACTTCACGACTCTGGTTTGGAACCTTGGCCTCATTGTTCTAATCAGGATGGAGTTGCACCTTCACTCCCCCATGTATTTCTTCCTTGGTAACTTGTCCTTTGTTGATATCTCATATACCTCCTCCATTGCCCCCAAGATGCTCTGTGACTTCTTCAAGGAGCAGAAGACCATCTCCTTTGTGGGATGTGCTGCTCAGCTTTTCATCTTCATTGGGATGGGAGGCACTGAATGCTGTCTCCTGGCAGCTATGGCATATGACCGTTATGCTGCCATCTCCAACCCCTTGCTCTACACAGCCCTCATGTCACCCACGGTCTGTGTGGGGATGTCCATTACAGCATATGCTGGAGGGTTCCTCACTGGGTTGGCCCAAACCAGCTCCATATTCCAGCTCCATTTCTGTGGATCTCGAGTCATTAACCACTTCTTCTGTGACCTTCCACCCTTGCTGGCCTTGTCTTGCTCTAATACCTTCCTCAGCCAGGTGGTAAATTTTCTCTTCGTGTGTGCAGTTGGTGGGACATCAGCACTTGTTGTCCTGGTTTCCTATGGTTATATCATTGCTGCTGTCATGAAGATCCATTCAAACCAAGGGTGGACAAAGGCTTTCAATACCTGTGCCTCTCATCTGACCACAGTGATTCTCTTCTATGGCTCTGGTCTCTTCTCGTATCTCCATTCTAGTGCTGGCCACTCAAAAGACCAAGATAAGGTGGTGTCCATGTTCTATGGAGTTGTGATCCCCATGCTGAACCCTGTCATCTATAGTCTGCGGAACAAGGAGATCAAAGAGGCATTGAAAAAACTCAGGAAGAAGAAGCAGATGCCCTCTTTGTGTCTTCTAGTCCTTTGAGTTTAAAAAAAAAAACCCTCATAGTTTTGCTTTTTGTAAAATAAGCATGATAATAAGAAAGAGGCTCGTGGAATTTGAATATTAAATTAAATGATATTTCAAACAAAATCCTCAACTTACATGTCTACTGCATAATTAATGCTCAACAAAGGTTTATTTTCTTCCCTTTCCTTTTTTTTTTTTTTTTCTCATGGAGTGATAAGGCTTCAATTTTGGTCATTTGCAATAGAAAATAAATATCCTTTTCCATGATATTCCTTAGCTGTAGGGCATCAGGTGCTGGGTTCAGGATATCATGCCTTTGGAGCCAGCAGGGGCATGGCCCCATGAGCACAGCCTTCTGTAGAGACCTATTTATAATACAACATTGCCCACAGAAATTCCTTCACCTATTGTGACAAATATTCTATTCTGCTTGCCTTGAATTCCTACCCTTCCAAAAGTTGGTACTGATGAGAAAGGCTGACTCTGGATTAGGAAATGAGATCCCTAACTGAGTTGGGTTCAGCAATAGTCACTCAAAGTGCCAAGAAAGCAACAGGGTACCTGTCAACCATGTCTGAGAAGAGTCAAGGGTCACATTTGCAGGGTCATCAAGTCCACTGGGACTAGAAGTAGCAGCCAAATCCAAAGGATCAAATGCCGTGAAGTCACAATGAGCAAAGAACAAGGACAAGTGAGGAGCTCTAAAAGAAAGTAGAGTACCAGGAGATTAATTTTCATGCCTGAAAGTTTGCGTGACTGGGTGGGACTACCTGGTTCAGGGAAGCATGGTCAGGGAAGAGAGGGTTCCCTTGGTAGCTGTGATTCCATACCTTCCCCACAGATCAGTTCTCTCACATGGACTTGTATGGATTCTTAACTCACTCTCTGTCCTCAGACCACCCCCAATTTACTTTTACTTTATGCACTGGATTTTATATCCTGTCTACTGTCTTTCTGGAATGTGACCTGTCTGTTCCATTATTCTGACACCCATTTTTTTTTTCTCATGCATTATCTTAAAGGGAGCCCCACTCCACTACATGGTTTGAGAAAAAACAACCAAGCCAGTGAATTTGCAGCAGAACTAAATGTGGTTTAAAAGATGATTCGTGAGCAAAGCATTTCTGAGTTCCTGCTGCTTTGCTGATTGTGTATATAAGCCATGATAAATCATGACAACCACACCTGAGACACATCAATTTTGGCTATAACTATTTTGCCTCAATCCCTCCTGCAATTCATGCTGATCTCATTTGATCTATTCTCTGACCACTTGGATTATTGGCAGTTTATGTAGGAGAGAAGCAATTAACTGGGGATTCCTTTGAAAAGCCTTCCTTGATCCTCCAGAGCAGGTTAAGTGTTCTTTCAAAGTGTTCCCATAGCATCCTCTGTTTCATCTATCAGTACCTATTGTTTTCCCTTAACTATAAGCTGCTCTCTATTGTTTCCCCAAAGCACTGAATACAGCTGAGGACAAACTAGATGCTTAATAAATATTTGTTTGATAAATGACTAAATAAATCTAAATTTACTTGGTAGGTAATTTAAAGATTTAATGCCAAAGGTAGGTAACTGACACTTACTGAATGTTTATCATATGCCAAGCACTGTGCGCAGTAGTTTTAAAAGTTGTATGTCAATTCTATGACATATATACAGATTCCTTGTGAGGAATACCCTCAATTTCAGTACCTTCCCGCAGTCCCCAAGAGGTAACAACTATTATTGTTGATATGTGAATTTCCAGACTTTTTTGTTTATTAACACTCATATGTACCCATTGAAAATATGTAATACTGCTTTATGTCTTTCTGTACTTATTTACATAAATAATATACTGAATGATCATTCTATACCTTGCTTTTCTCATTTGACATTATTTCTTGGTGTTTTGTTTCTTGCTTAATATAGATAGATAGATAGATAGATAGATAGATAGATAGATAGATAGATCAATCTACCTCAGTCTATTTAGCTTCTACATAGAATTTATATATCAAAATTTATGTTCCTATTCCCCCATTGACAGTTATTTAGGTACTTTCCAGTTTTTGCTAGTGTAGTACAATGCAACATACATACTTGCACATACCTTTTGATTCTAATGTGCAATTTTTGTAGTAGAAGCTGAGAAGTTTAATTGCTGTCTATAGGGCATTTTTTTTTTTAAATTTTAATAGATGCTGCCAAATTCTCTCTAAAGTAGCTGCTGTACGAATGACACTGCTGCCAGCAATGTAACAGCAGAAACTGTCTCCCCAGACCCTTGATGATGATGGATATTATCAGACTTAATTTTTTCCGACTTGATGGACTTTTTGTGTGTAATCTTCTAATCCTTGAACTAGCCTCTTTATTGTCCTCTTTTACATACAATGTACTATGCATTACAGAGAGGCTTTTTATATATACTATTTCTTTCAGTTCTCGCAATCATTCTGTGACATAGAGATTTTCATGTTCATCCAATAGATAAGACATGTAAAGATTCAGGGAGGAGGATAAGTAATGCACCCAAGGGCACAAGCTAATGAGTTAGAGGTCCTGAGGTATACCCACATGACACTACAACCACTAATTGACAATACACATTCTCACAAGTATGTGTGGCATCACTCAAAGAAGAAGACAATATTAAAGCAGATTCCATCAAAAACTGCCAAAGTATTTTCTTAAGTCAGGCATGATTTACCTGCAGAGTTAAGGAGAACAGGCTTACTTCTGTTAAATAGCTAGAATTTGGTTCACCAAGATCAACACTTAAGTTATGTTTTTGGAGTGATGAGCTTTATTTAAAACAGCATTATTCAGAAATGGATTTCTCAGTGGAACAATTTCATAAATGCTTTTATTCCCAAATGACCATGAAACAAGAAAGAAACCAAAATGTTAAAATAAAAATGGAATCAAATGAATAAGGAATTAATAATGCTTTCCAAAGGTAACAATCCCAGTTTATAGCAACTGCATTTGTATTCAGTTACAGGCATGACCAGCTGTGCTGTCTGCAAGCTCTGACAAAGGAGAACAGGAGTGAGCTTCTGCCACTCAAGAAATGTAACAAGATACTAGTGTGGGGAGATAATAAGGGAAGGCTTGAAGTTCTCAAGTCCACCTTCGGATCAGGCCAGATCAGGAGAGAGCTTGGCAGGCAACACTGCATTGGCATCCGCAGGGAATTGTTTATCCTGGATTGTTTATATTACAGGACTCTAGGATAAATCCACTCTGACAACTGCCTTCTTCCCAAGAATTTTTCTGTATGCGTCCTGTCGACACTGAATTGTACCACTGAACATGGAAACCTAGACCCTTTCTACATCGGCTGCTGAGAAGTCGAGAATGAAATTTGTTGCCCATTTGGAGCAAGAATTTAGGTCACTATGCTGTACCCTTTAATTCTTGTTCCTGACTCAACTCTGTGTACCAACATTTTTCTTTCATCTTTCTTTTAATTTATCTTGTATATTTTATTTGTCTTTGCAAGGTGCTTGCTTAAAAACTTTAAAGCAAGGTGTAATAGAAAAAAATGGCTTTACCCACCAGAGTAATGCATTAGAACAGAAATTAATGAATTAGTCATGGTTTTTTTTGGTTGCAAATGTCAGAAAACTCAATCTACTGCTACAAAAGGAAAATAAATTATAAATGTCCACTTTAGAAAACTAATTAGTCTAGGATTTAGAATAATTGTACTCTGGTTTCTTACTCAAATTATATGTCTTTTAAGATAAAGTGGATGTCCCAGTGTCCTAATTTATATAATGGAAAAATTAATAGCTGTCCTTCCATTATATAAATTAGCTGTACAAGTTTGAGTGAGGCTCAAAATAAATGATACATGTAAAAGCAATTTTGTGAACCATAAAATGAATGCACCTTCTTAGTATTCAAGTGTCAAGTGAATTCTCAAGTACATTTTGAACAGCTCTATATTTGGTGATTGAGGGGGTCCAATTTAAAAAAGAAGAAAAATAAATGTTTGTAAGAAACCGCAGACCAGCAACATAAACTAATTTATGGCATCTCGTGTGTAATCATGAAAAACTGCCCCTGTGTTTTCAGGATTATGATTTTGGTAATCCCATTTATGACATTTAACAGAAATACAGCCGCTTTCCTGTTAAAAAAAAAAAAAAAACTTCTGAAACTGCCGAAAAATGTAAACTGTTAAAATTCTGCTTTGAAAACATACAACTCCTAATGAAGACCAGCAAAATTGGTTTCTAGCACCTGCTCAAAAATGCTAAATCCTTGAATCCATTCCCAAATAAAAGCACAAAAATAAATTGTACTTAGGTAAAGGAAGACCCTCTCTCCCTTATTCATTGCTCAAGATTGGGTCAAGAGAATGTGAAAAACACGCTGACAAATACTTTTACCTTCAGTGAAACAAATATATCTGTTGCCTGCTGATGCACAAATGCTATTTCACTACTTTTCAATATACTGAGATTTAAATATAATGATGCACTATTTTTCTTACTAACATTTCACTGAAGAAAGAGGATATACTAAAAGAAGGTGACCATTATTCAAAATGAGCACTCCATAGAGTGTTATTCAAGAATACAGCATGGGCTCACGAAATGCAGAATGAGTAGGCAGGTCTTAGGTGACACTCCAGGTAAATTTTCATATTTATTTTCACTCTCAAATATTGTCAGTTATCTGAAAAAAAAAAAAAAAAAACCACTCAGGAAATCTTACCTCTCACCCTTCTGAAGGCACTAAATGGCTTATGTATTTGAGCCTTTGGCCATCAGTTACCATGACCAAGGTAAGCTCAAAACCTGTCCACCAAATATGCCCGCATCCTAATCCTTGGAACCTGTGATTCTGTTTCTCTGTGAATGTGATTAAATTAAGGATCTTGATAAAGATTATCCTAGATTATCCAGGTGGGCCCAGTGTAACCACAAGTGTCCTATACAAGGGAGGCAGGAGGATCAGAGTCAGTGGGAGGAGATGTGATGATGAAAGCAAGAGGATGGAGTGAGGCAAATAGAAGCAGCCTCTAGAAGCTGAAAAACACCAAGGAAATGGACACCTTGAAGCCACTAGAAGGTACACAGTCCTATTGATGTATCTGACCTCCAGAACTCTAAGATGATAAATCTGTTGTTTCAAGCTCTAAATGTGTGCGAATTTGTTACAGCAGCAGCAGGAAACTAGTACAATGACGTACACAATGATCCCAATCCATTCCCCTTGGCGCATCCTGAGGGATCTTTTAAAAACAGAAATTGTATCATTTACTCCTGTGGGTAAAACCCTTCATTAACTTATCACTTTCTTTAGGATGAAGTCCAAAACCCTTTCCATAGGCTATCATTTACAAACTCACTAACTTCTGTTCTTGCCACACACACCTTCCTAATCTATAGTCATCCTGGGCTTCTCCATTCTCGGTCTCATTCTCTCTCTTTTACTTTCTCTTCCTCTGGGAGGATGACTCTGACCCTTGGACCAAGTTGGCCTTCCTCCATGTTTCCATAGATCCCTGTACCCCCTTTTATGTAATGCACCATGGTTCAATGTCTGTCTCCCATTAAAGTATAATCTCCATAAGGAGACAAAGTAAGTCGTGCCTGACATATAACATTTGCTCAATAAATACTTGTTGAGTAAATTAATAATTTGATTATATCTCAGAACATTTTTAGAGCTATAAGTGGACTTCCAGAGATTAGTCTATTCTACTCCCCTCATTTTACAAATAAAGACTTGAAGCTCCAAGTGGTGCAATAATTTGCTAATGACTCACAGCTGGCTAAAGAAAACTCTTCTAAGTCTTAGCCCAACAATCTTTCCATTATCTCGCAACAGCTGGCCGTTGCATATCAACAACTTCTCCAAAAGGAGATGAAAGTTTCTAGAAGGAAGAATGCAGTAGAGTCTGAAAATCCTTCACAGTTCAGCAACTCTGATTTCCTGTTTTCAGGGAAATCATGCTACTCCTGCTCTGCTCTATGAATTTTATAGCTGTGAGAGTTTTCTTCTTCTCATCATAATTAAAATGCCTCAACTGGAAGGAATGGTAGAGAATGTACATGGGCTGGCCGTTTTAAACAGCGTTCTAGGGATCTTCATGGTTCTGGGCAGGCCTCCTGCAAAAGATATGAGGCATAAGAGGCAATCCTCTTTTATATGTTTTATATTTTAGTTTCCATGAGAGCTCATATTTGAAAATAAAGGGTCTACTGCTAAATAATGTTTATGATCCACAAACTTAATGCAATTCTCCAATTTTATGAATGAGGAATTTAAAATCCAGAGATGGTAAGCAATTTGCAAAACAGTGGCAAAACTGGGATTCATACTGAGTTCTCCTGACTTCCAGTGTCCTAGCCATGCACTTTTCTTTCCATGCATTCATTTGTACCATCTCACACAAACACACACTCTCACATATACTATGAAAGTGAAGAAGGTGGGTAGAATTGGCTCTTTTTAACATCATACTGCCAGTAAAGTTCGTCTCCAGACATTTCTCCAACCCAAGACCCTAGTTTGCTTCACTTTCCCTTTCTCCATCTCGCTTATTCAGGAACAACCTACTCTTTTTCCCTCACCTTGCTCTCAGGAAAATTTCTGTTTTTGTCACACATTGAGAATAGCAGTTCTTCATCTCCTTCCTTGGGGTACATGGAGAAGGAAAGAGACTATGTTTGAAGCCTGAGTTCTCCCTACGGAAAGAAAGTTCTTGCCTCTTTAAAAAGTTGTTTTGGACTTCAGTTAAGGGGATGCTTTATTGGGAGGAGGGGTGTGATAGTAGGAAAGTTTGTTTCCCAAGGCCTTGATATTACACTACATATGTTGCCACCCATTAAATTTATGAAAAAATTGACAACACAAAATAAATGGCTGCAGAGAATCTGGCTGGCTGAGCTGACACATGGAAGCCCCACCCCTGCCCCACTCCCATCCCTTAGACACATTGACATAGACACATTTTTCCAAATGCAAAGATTCAAACTCAAAATCAGGAAAAGGACATCTCTGAGTGCTGGAAAGAAAGAAATAGCTCAAAATCAGAGCAGTGCTGAAGTTCTGTAGCTAAGGGGTTTTCTGAGCCAGATATAGACCTAACAACAGGGTACAGGGGCTTTAAGGGATGTGAGAGGGGGTTCAGGCCCCCAGTCCTGTGTAGAAGTATAAAGACAGCTAGAACTGTGCTGGGAGTCAGGAAGGGCTGCCTCAGCCATGAACTGGAGCTGAGAAAGTCTCCACCTCTTGCCTGTGGAAAACTGCTAGGATGATTGCCATCTTTCAAGAACTATCAGAACCCCAGACCCATGTTCATATAGATGTGAAGTCTTAGTTCATATTGACCTTGAACCAAAAAGTTACTATAAATATGGGTCCAATATGAGTGTAAGACCTCAATAGAGGCAAAGCTAAAACCCTTTTGGAGGAACAACTCCACAAACCAGAGCAAACAGGCCTCCCAAAGCAAATAACCCCAAGGAAAAGGAAGGCAAGAGTCATAAATTACAAACCGCAATAAGAAAACAACTCACCAAAAGGAAGTGTCAACAGAAAGAACAAATGAGAAAATTTGCATGCCATGACCTGCATATAGCAAAATATTCTTTAAAAATTTAGTAAAAGACCATAGTCATCGCTTTCAGTTGAAGTGAGTGGTTGTAATTGCATCGCAGACTCATATATTATGCATCATGCTGGAAAGAAACTTGACAAACCCTCTTAATTTATATGTGGGGAAACAGAGACTGAGAGAGGGGAAGTGACTTGTCTAATGTCACTAGGAAGTTAGTGGCAGAAATAGGAATAGAATCTAGGTCTCCAGATTCCCAACCTTGTGCTACCTACTTTTGCTATCCCACATGCACTAATTTTCCAAAGTGGAAATTAAAGATCTAGCTTTAAGAGAGTATCAGGAGGAAAGCAATATGAAAAGACCTATCCAGGACTAAGGAAAATGACCCTGGTTCTTATGCGCAAAGCTCAGATTTGGCTCTCTAATAACTGAGAATTTTAAATACCACCCTCCTATCTTCCTTTTGCACTATGCTAACCTGTTCCTCCTTCCTGCTCTTCCCTAACTTTCCTTAGTCTTTCTCTTGACTGTCATCATGAAGGACATGTCATCTGAATTGGGGCAGTCCAGGTAATGTGATAGTTTTTCCTTCTTCTTCCACCTCTGTCCTGCCCTCCAGTTAAGACCTGCTTGTCCACCTGCATAGGAGAGTTAGGAAGAGGGAAAGGGGAAGGATAGTGAGAGCAGGCAGCTTTAGGCTAGCCTCACTAGCTGCAGATATCTGGCAATGATGGGGATCAAGGTGGGTTATGAAAATACACATGGGTTTAATACTGTAGGGTGACAGCCTGATTTCAGATCACCTAGAGGTAAAAAAAAAAAAAAAAAGGCAAAATCTTTGACACATAAGAGCACTCCCACACTCCCTCTGGGTTTTTGTCATTTATTTATTATGTAAGACACTTAGATTCATACCATTCCAGTTTCATTGAGGACACAAATATAAACCAGAAAACCAAATTCCTTTTTCAATTAGAAATACAAATAGCACAAGCTAAACCAAAGAAAAGTGCTCAAAAATATTGAAGTAAATTAAAACAGAATTCATATAATAATGTTGCTTGGTCTTGAATATTCATTCCCAACCAATCATGGCCTGCTTTTCCAGGGAAATGTTTGGAAAATATTATCATCTTTGTCTGATTTATTTACATGTTTATTCATTCAAAATTAACAAATATTGATTGAAAATCTACTATGTACCAGATACTGTGCAAGTTTCCAGGAATACAATGATGAAACAAAAAGACACAGTCCTTGCCTTGAGAATCTGGGAGTTTACTAGAGGAAAAAGTCAAACAAAAGTCAATATACAGAAATAAATTCAAGGAACACATAAGAGGGGAACTATAATATTAATTAATGCTATACATTAATAAAGTCTTCATTGGGAAATGCAATCCCATGGCAACAAATGGGAGGCAGGGAAGGAGACAAAGAAAAGTTGAGCGGTGCGTTGCTGAACTGATCACAGCCTAATGAAAAGACACAGGAGGATGGTCAATCAAATGTCTCCAGACAGACCACATGAAACCTTCAGACCACACAACTGAAGAGAGAAAGGATAAGCAGAGTATCTTCCAGATCCCCCGTCTCTTTTGTCTCTCATTCATTAATGTCCACCACCATGTGGCATTAACCCCTCTGCACCTCTGGAGTGTGATATCCAACCTCCTCCATCTAGTCACTGAAGAAGGCATATTCAGCATCTTGTGACCCAGAGCTTCATCTGAGTCCAGAAGTGGTGGGAAGAGCCAGAGTCTCCTTGGGTCCAGTCATGTTTAGAGTCATGAGATATAATATATGATGCTCAGTTACATTTGAATTATAGATAAATAATGAATAATATTTTAGTATAAGTATGTTCCAAATATTGCATGGGCCATACTTACACTAAAAAAATTATTTATTGTTTATCTGAAAGGCAAATTTAACCGGGTATACTATAAATCTGGAAACCCTGCTCATGTTGGGCCTGGGTACTGGAGCTACTAGAAAGGTGGAGCCTATGCCAGAACCCTGGCTTCTTCCTGGGGGAGGCCTAGTGGTGCTTGGAGGTGAGGGGTTGGGGGCAGCACCAAGGGCTCTTCACTAAAGAAGCAGGGGAGGTACTGCTGAAGGTTTCTAGGGAGGCACAAAAATTGGTCTCATATAGTCACCAAACCTAGACATATAGGTTCAGTTCTAAGGGAGGCCACTAGGAAGAAATAATATTTAAACTGAAATCTAAAGGATAAGAAGGTATTATCCTGGAGAATTTGGGGAGTGGCCCATTAAGAACAACCAGCATTGTCTACCCAGAACCTTGAGAAAGCACTTCAGGTTCAAGTAACTGCCTGCCACTGTCTGTTCGCCTCCATCTCTCAACTTTTCAATTTGACTTTTCGTCTACAACAGTCCCTAATACACATTGTCAAAATTTCCTTACATATTACACAATCCCCAAGCTTGTGAATATTTCCTACACATCTTATATCAGGTTGAACTTGAGGAAAGCCCAATAATTATCCTCATAACTCTCCCAGGAAACAAGGAGTCTCCGACCTCCCAGTTACGGGAGCTCTTCAGAAAAATCCCCCCACATGGGGCTTGAAAAACACTGACAATCTCATATAACTGTTTTCCTTTTCATAAGACATAGGTGGGATAAACAAACTGTCTACTAAATACTGTTCTTAGTCAAGGTAGCCAAAGGTTCATTTGCCCCTTCCCAGAAGAGAAGCTGCAGAGCTGCAACAAGGAAGGAGAATCCGTAAAATTCCAAAGGTCCTGCTCAAAGTGCACATTAGTTTTAGAAAGTTTGCCAAGCTGTTTATTTTTATATATCTTCGTATTAAAAATAGGATAAATTATGCCTCATTATCAACCAAAGAGGTAAGTAACCAACAAAGTCAAAATATCTGCTCTCTTGGATGGCTGCCAGTTGTGCCTACAGGGGATTGTGTAATATGTAGGCTGGGTGGCAGGGAATCCTAGCCACTCTGGTGGATCAGCATCATTCAGGCAATTAAAGGAGCCAATTCTAGGCAAAGGGCTAGAGAAGCTGGGGAGGGTGGTTAGGGTTAGGGGTGAGGACTCTTAACATCATTTGACTTTACATTTGATGGAAAATAAAGGAAGACCTAAACTCTTCAAAGGGTCTCCGGCTCCTTGTGTCTCACAATTACCATCTCACTGTGATAAAAAACATATACCCCCAATTTTGACAGGCCTGAGATTGCTGGCATAAAATAATTTCTGAGATGTGAATTCTTGACAGCATCAAACCAAAACTGGATGCCACTCCTGAATGGAATGTCTTGTTCTTTTGCTCCCAACACCATGTGCCTGTTGGTCTCTGCAATTGACTATTCTAGAATTTCATTAATAGAGTTCAAATATTGAAAGTTCTTACATTGATTCATCCCTTCATTCCTTTGATCTAGCCAACAAATATGTATTGATCACCTACCATGTGCTGGGCTGTCTGCTGGGGATGGCTGGTATTGATCCAATACACCCTAGACCATATACAGGTTTTTAAAGTATTGAAATGTTTTCTTCTTATAGGTTAACACATGCTTCTCCATCCTGCCCTATCCACCCTTGCCCTTGCCCTGGAGACCCCTGGATCACCCCATGATTTAGCAATAAAGGGTTAATTGGCCCAGTAGGAAGCCTCTAGGACCATGCTTCACACTATGATCCTCATCTGTTCTGATCAGACAGTGAACAAGGTAGACACAGTCACAGTCTCATGGGACTGTAGACTGGTGAACATCTAAGCCAACCACCTTCTCTTGCTTGGATCTAGAACGGAGCATCACTGTCAAGATGGCCAATAACACAAAAGAGTCTTATCGGTCTCCAGAGGATCACACAGATGATTTGGGATCAATAGAATGCAAGAGCTTTTCTAAGAATTGGAACTTCCCCAGACAGGAAGGAGGGGGCCACCCATCACTGGAGGCATCCAAGCAGAGGCTAGTGGCCACTTTGTAAGATGGTATTGGAAGAGGCTCATGCAATGCCTGGGAGGGTGGGTGCTTTCCAAACATGGGATTCTAGAATTCTGTGAATGTAGATTGGGATCAGCAAACTACAGCCCAAGGCCAAATCCAGCCCGCACTTGATTTTGTAAATAAAATTTTATTGGAACACAGCTATGCTCATTCATTTACATTTCATCTACTTTTGCACTACAGTGGCAGAGTCAAATAGTCATCACAGAGACCACCGTTTAATCACAACAGTGACCAAAAGAGCTGGCCATTTATAGAAAAAGTTGTTGAACTAGATAAAGAAATCTAGGATGAATTCTTTGAGAAAGCAAACAATCAGTCCTAATTTACCTATGTCATTAATCCAAGTAACATTGTTACCAGATTGTTTTTCTTAAAGAGATGCATGCCTTTGTTTAAGATATTAGAAAATAATATTCTGATAGTCCTTTTGAATCAATATGTCTTCCCATACTGCCAAATGGACCATCAGGGGAAAATCAAGCTCCAGAGACCTTTCTCTTTCCATCATTCCCATACTGAAGAGAATGAACTAGATGGTCCATCTGAAGGCTGCAGCAACAAGCTCAGCAAAGCTGAAGGCTAAGATATGTTGCAGTCCTACTTGCTTCCCGTAGACCTTTACATGGACCAGCATGTCAATCCTCTTAACAACCTCATATGCTACACGGAGGTATTTGCTATTGTGTTTCACAGTTGAGGAGACGGAGGCTTAGAACTGGCAGCAGAACTTGCTCAAAGTCACATATGGAGGCAAGAAGTCACCTATAGTTCAATTCTGAGATCTCTGTCTCACATCCATTTTCATCAGTCCAGCAGCGGAGAAATTTTGAGTTACTCTATACAAAGCAGAACCAAAGTCTAGAGTTGGGGTAGACATACAACCCAACCTATGCTTTAGAAATTCTAGGTCTACAGATTTGCTTTTAATCTCATAGTCAGATTACCAAGGAAAAAAAAAAAGAAAATAGTAACATTTCAGTGGAGGACCAGAAGCTACCAAATCTGCATAGTTTTGTGATGGGAGAACCACTTCACCTAATAAACTTGTTTTCACCTTAATTTATTCAAGTTTATGTCACGTACAAAGAAAAATGGGGATAATTTTTGCTTGTCTCAGCTCAAATCCATCTGAGGATTCCATGGTAAATATAAGAGCCAGAACTATAAAAACTCAAAGAAGAAAACAGAGGGACGCATCCTTAGGACCTTGTGTTAGGCAGTGGTTTCTTGGTCTTTACATCAGAAGCACAAGCAACCAAAAAGAAAATAAATAAATGGTACTTCATTAAAATTAAAAACTTTTGTACCCCAAATGACTTTATCATGAAAGTAAAATGACAACCTACTCAATGGGAGAAAATACTTGGAAGCCACATGTCTGATAAAGGTTTAATATCCAGAATATATAAAGAAATCCTTCAACTCAACAACAAAAAAACAAACAACCCAATTAAAAGATGGGCAAAAGATTTAAA
The DNA here is from genome assembly GCF_015220235.1 of Choloepus didactylus. Lineage (NCBI taxonomy): Eukaryota > Metazoa > Chordata > Mammalia > Pilosa > Megalonychidae > Choloepus > Choloepus didactylus. The sequence goes on from NC_051312.1 coordinate 18,318,875, forward strand.
CAGACATTTCTCCTAAGAAGTTATACAAATGGCCAGAAAGCACATGAAAAGATGCTCAACATCATTAGCCATAAGAGAAATGCAAATCAAAACCACAATGAGATACCATTTCACAACCATTAGAATGGCTGCTATTTAAAAAATAATAATAAGCCTTGCAAACACTGTACTCCCCTGCCCACAGCCATGGTCATCTCCACCATGTTCTTCAACATTGTCATCGACAGCAAGCCCTTGGGCTGCATCTCACTTGAGCTGTTTGCAGAAAAAAGTTCCAAAGACAGCAGAAAATTTTCATTATCTGAACACTGAGGAGAAAGAATTTGGTTATAAGAGTTTCTGCTTTCACAGAATTATTCCTGGGTTTATGTGCCAGGGCGGTGGCTTCACAAGCCATAATGCCCTGGTGGCAAGTCCATCTATGGGAAGAAGTTTGATAACAAGAACTTCATCTTGAAGCATATGGGCCCTGGCATCTTGTCCGTGTCCAGTGCTGACCCCGACACAAATGGTTCCCAGTGTTTCATCTGCACTGCTAAGACTGAGTGGTTGGATGACAAGCATATGGGCTTTGACAAGGTAAAAGAGGGTGTGCATATAGTGGGAGCCATGGAGCACTTTGGATCCAGGAATGGCAAGACCAGCAAGAAGATCACCATTGCTGGCTGTGAACAAATCTAATAAATTTGATTTGTTTTGTCTTAACCACCAGACCATTCCTTCTGTAGCTCAGGAGAGCACCCCACCACCCCTGGACTGCTCTGTTTCCTATCATCTTTGTGCTTTCACTGCAGTCCTTTGGGTTCTACATTATGCTCCCCCTTCCAAGTATAGATGTATTATAGAGTTAAGTTTATGATTATGAAATAAAAACTTATACAACCAAAATATAATAAAAATAAATAATAATAAGTGTTGGAGAGGATGTGGAGAAATTGGAACATTCATTCATTGCTGGTGGCAATGTAAAATGGTGAGCCATGGTGGAAGGCAGTTTGGTGGTTTCTCAAGAAGCCAGGCATTGGAACCCAGAGAGTTCCAATGCCCCTCAGTCACTTTTGTTCAAGTCCTCCTCAAAGAGGAAGTCACATGGCAAGAAAGAAGTAGTAGGTTATGAGAAATTAGGGCATAAGGTAAATTCCACTGTGTTTCTCATCCTATTGAGTGCAAAGCCCTCAATTCAACTACCATATGACCTGGCAATCCCATTACTAGGTATATACTCCAAAGAAATGAAAGCAGGGACTCAAACAGATATTTGCACACTGATGTTCATAGCTGCATTATTCACAATTGCTGAAATACTGAAGCAATTCAAGTGTCCATCAACTAATGAAAGCATAAACAAAATGTGGTATATACATACAATGGTATATTATTCAGCCATAAAAAGGAACGGAGTCCTGATGCATGCAACAACATGGTTGAACCTCAAAGACATCATGATGAGTGAAATAAGGACAAATGTATTATCTCACTGATTTGAAATAATTATAATAAGCAAACTCATAGAGTCAGAATCTAGAATATAGGTTATGAAGGGGTGGGGTGGGGATAGGGAATGGAAAGTTGAGACTTAAAATGTACAGAACTCCTATTTGTAATGATGGAACTGTTTTGGTAATGGATGGTGATGATGGTAACACAACATTGTGAATGTAATTAACAGCACTGAAATATATATCTGTGGTTAAAAGGAGAAATGTTAGATTGTACATATGGTAACAGAATACATTTTTTTAAAATCCATGGAACTCCACTAACAGTGAACATAAGTTAAACCATGGACTATAGTTAATAGTACAATTATAAACATATGCTTTCATCAGTTGTAAAAAATGTTTCACACCAGTGGAAGGTGTTAATAACAAGGCGGTATGTGGGAATTGTGTATTTTATGCATGATTATTCTGTAAACCCATAACTTCTCTATTAAAAACAAAAGAGTGAGATTGAACGTTAGATTGGTTTTGTGTTGTCCAATAATGAAACAGGGATAAAAATAAGAAAATCTGCCAGCAGTTAACCCAGAGAGTTCCAATGCCCCTCAGCCACTTCTTTTGTTCAAGTCCCCCTCAAAGAGGAAGTCACATGGCAAGAAAGAAGTAGTGGGTTATGAGAAATTAGGGCATAAGGTAAATTCCACTGTGTTTCTCTTCCTATTGTGTGCAAAGCCTTCCATGTTAACCCATTTTCAGCAGAAGGAGAACGCAAGAGGCACTTTTCATAAGTGGCTGATGTCATTGGGAAACCTGAAGAAAGATGAGGAGGGGGAATGAGTTGGTCTCAATTCTTCAAGCTTTGTAAGCTTAGTCTGGAGAGTCAGAGAAAAAAAGGCAGGGAGGGGAGGAGCAGCCCCAAGGGCTAGCTCTGTCTCCCCGCATCTCTTGAAATAGCATTAAAATTGATAGCTGGCTACTTAAAAAATGGCATCTCCTGCAGTTCCTGAAAAATAATAGATGCTCAATAAATGGATGGATGAAATAGGTTTCAATTAGACTTTCTTAGGGGACTATATTGTGAAAGATATTGAGGCAGCTTCAGAGCTCAGGGTACACTAATAGTGTGGCTGATTAGTAATGTCTGCTGTGGCATGGAATGGGGGAGAGATTGCCTAAATATTGTCTTCCTTCAGGGATTTCCTTCTTCTTTAGTGTAGGGGATGCAGTACCTTAAATGCCAGACTTGTATACCCCAAACTAAATATGGAAATGCCGAAAAGAAAAAAAAAGAGAGAGAGAGCAGAAAAGTAGTAGTTGGTAGAGAGAAAAAGGTTGAGGGAAATTGGGAGTAAGAGGGGAAGGAAAAAAGTACTGCTAGAGAAAAGAAATAAACCAGCTTAGTGTTGCCAAATTCTGGCCTAGATTTCAATGGGAATAGAGAGCATTTCATGTGGGACTTCTGCATTTACCCTCAAAATTAAAAGGAATCAAGAAACCACTATGTTCTTATTTTTGTGACCAGGACACAGACATTTCTGGTGGAAAGAACAGTCTCTGGTCAGAAAGAGCTTCTGACAAAGCAACTCTCAAAGCATCAGGTTAGGAATCAACTGTTAGAAAAGAACATAATTCCACTTTATTAACTGACATTGTCTAGTTTTACATAATATAGTCTGTTTCAGAGACTACAAAATTCATAGCTCTCTGATTAAGATTTAACAAATGACTGTGACTATTGACTCACTAATAGATACTTCTTTTTAGTGTCTATTGTCTTAGAATAGCCAGAAGGAAATACCTGAAGTTGGTGAGCTTTAATCCAGTAGCTATTCTACTTCAGTTTAAAGCTATATTTCCTTCTGTTGCTTCCTAGCTGTCATGTTTGTTTCTTTCTTTCTTTTTTCTTATTCTTTTGTCTATCTTCTTTGACTCTTCCTCATGCTTTGTAGAAGAAATTGAGATGTCCTTATATAGGTAGTGGTGAGGGTGGTGAATACATAAAAACTTTACTATACAGGAAACCATCGATTGTTTTCTTAGGACAGAATGTATGGTGTGTGAACAAAACTGTCTTGAAAAAATGGGTTGATGAAGAAACCCTGAGGGCACTATATTGAGTGAAATAAGTCAGACACATAAGGACAAATATTGCAGGGTCTCCCTGATATGAACTAGTTATAATATGTAAACTCATAGACATGAAACATAAGTTACCAGGATAGAGAATGAGGCTAAAGAATGGGGAGTGGTTGCTTATTATGAGCAGAATGTTCAACTAGGTTGAACTTAAATGTTTGGAAATGAACAGAGGTGACAGCACATTGTGAGAATAACTAACACTGCTGAATGGTGCAGGAATGTGGTGGAAAGGGGAAGCTCAGAGTCACATATGTCACCAGAAGGAAAGTTGGAGGTTAAAAGATGGGAATGTATAAAACAGTGAACCTTGTGGTAGGCAATGTCCGTGATTAATGTACAAATATTAGAAATCTCTTTCATGAACCAGAACAAATGTATGACACTATAGCTAGAAGTTAATAATAGAGAATATAGGGAAACAATATACCTATTGCAAACTATATACTACAGTTGTAGTATTTTAACATTCTTTCATCAACAGTAACAAATGTACTATACCAATACTATGAGTCAACAATGGAGGGAGGGTGGTTAGGGGTATGGGATGATTTGAGTTTTCTTTCTTATTTTTATTTCTTTTCTGGAGTAATGGAAATGTTCTAAAAATTGAAAAAAAAAATTAATTGTGGTGATGAGTACACAGCTCTATGATGGTACCAGGGCAATTGATTGTACACTTTGGATCTTTGGATAATTGTATGGTATGTGAACAATCTCAATAAAAAAAAAGTTGGGTTGAGTGCAATACCAGTGATTAATAATGGGGTGGGTGGTGGTAAGGGGTATGGGATGTTTGGGGTTTTCTTATTTCATTTCTTTTTCTGGAGTAATGAAAATGATCTAAAACTGATCATGGTGATGAATGCACAACTATGTGATGATACTGTGAACCAATGATTGTTTATTTTGGATGGATTGTATGATATGTGAATATAGCTCAATAAAACTACATTTTTTAAAAAAGTTATACTTCTCTGAATCATTAATCAATTGTATGGCAGTCTACAGTCTTCTAGATTCCTCTGCAACAGCAGCCAGACTTTCCTCTGCAACAGCAGTCAGACTTTCTTCCCTATTTTAGGCTGCAGGTGAAATGCAAAAATAGGAAACACCTGGTCTAGTCCTACACCCACACAGAACTGAATCTCAGCTATTAATCATGGTCTGGCCTGCCTGTGCATGAGATGGTGTCAAAAGGTAACATCTGCTCAAACTGAGAAAGCAAGCCCACATGTGACTTCCCTCTTGCCTCTGTTTTGAGGAAGTGAGGTCCCTCTTCTGCAATGCAAACACATACCTTTTGTGGAAAAGTGTTTTTTTCTTTTAGAGACCGCAGTCTAGTTTTTATACTCAGGCCCTTCGAGTTTGGCCATCGGGAGAGTTTATATGATTGCATAAGCATTTCAGTTAAAAAAATAATAATGAAGCAGAGAAAACTGCTGGTGAGCAGAATAAAGCAGGAAAAGTGTGAGTGAAATGCACAGGCCAACAACCTCTTGCTAGCACTTCCTCCCACCTGACCCTTTGGAGCAGCTTTTCCTGCTCTTGGCATGCAAGTTTAAGTTGAGCCAAAATTCCTGTCACTTTTTCTTCTCCTTTCATTGTCTCCCTGTGAAGTGAAAAGAGAACTTCCTTGAGGAACAGCAGTCTCAAAGTGCACAGGCTTTGGACTGGTTCTGGCAGATGAAAATTTGTTTCTTTTGTTTTTCTAAATGGATATCTGTTGGTTATTCTCTGGAGTTCAAAAGTGACAATTACCCAGTCCCTGGCCTTATGTTTGGTGCTTAGGAGGTTCCCAATAAAACTTTGTTAAACGAGTAAAGACATGCTCATAACTGAAAATTCAGAAACAACATAAATGAGTCATAAAATCTACTACCCAGATATAATCACTGTCGATGTGTAGGTGTATTTCCTCAAGTCATATATATTTGTACATAGTTGAGGTCATGTTGAATGTATACCTTGCTTTTTTCACTTTTTGGCAGGAGAATTTTTCGTGTTATTAAAATTATTTGAAAATATAATTATAATGGCTGCAAAATATTTTGTCTTATGTACACAATATAGTTTCATAGCTTTTGGGTCTTTAGCTATCTTCAACCTTTTACTTTGATAAAATTGAAGATAAAGACTTTAATACACACAAAAATCAAACAACAACAAAAAAAAGGTGTTCAGAGATATAGGAACACCCTATCGTCTAGATTTACCTTTCTTGTATTCTCTTTGCAGAAGAGTGAGGTCTCAATAGGGTCTATTGAGAGGAAAGTAAAAAGTAAGAAATTGTCAGCATGTCTCCAAAATAGTGCAGATAACAGAATGTTCTGATTCTGACGAAACAGCCCTGAAAAGGTTTAAAGAGAAGAGTGTGGATGTTTCAACAGGCTTATTGGAAGTACTCAAGGGCATTCAACTTCAATTTTTCTAATTCTAGGCTTGCTCCACTGAACAATAAATTTATAATGAACTGATTTATAAATTAACTAGAACATCCTAGGCAGAAATTTGGTTCTCAATCCAAGTATGTCTTCCACTGTGAATTAATAATTTGGACACTTGGCTCACAAGTATGTTGCACCTCATTTCCTTGAAGCATGAAAACTGAGGCTTGAATAGACAAATTTATATTTCTGGGTTTACAGAACACCTTCAAGGTTTTAATAATAACTAGTGAAGCTAGGCAACTGGCCCCATTCTTTCTAATGACCCTTCTCAGCTGCATCAGTGACAGAGGTAATTAAATTCCTTGGAACATTCTTTCCAGGATGTATCTAGGTGTTGTGATACCTGTGAAATGAAACATGACTTTTTCAGTCTCAGCATTTCAATTGGCTTATGGTATGATTTAGGGAGCCTTTCGAGTGCAATTGGAAGCTTCATTAACTCCTCTGGATTCCATAGCTATCACTAAACGTACTAAGATGCACCCTAATTGTCCCAAAGAATTAGAAAATCTGGACATCAATCGATTTTGGCACTAGATCAATGGACCTGGAATTGATTCTAAAGTATAGGATCTAACAAACCTGGAATCAGCACCAGAAGGAAATTCATGAAATTGTGCTCCCCTAGAGTTATAACAAATGAAGCTTCATTTGAAAAAAAAAATGAGTTATGAAGAGCCACATTCTTTTTCCTGCACCTGTATTGATTGCATGCACTTGACCATGGAATGAAGAATTGTACATGAAACAGCAGGTACCAACCTATTGCCAGCTATATATGCAAGATGTAAGTCTGTATACACATACCCAACTATTACCTTTGTTCTTTGGCCGCTGTCTAATTTTGATAAATCAAAATCTGGATTATAATGTGGATTTTCTCGTTGCTTGAATATTTCTATTTTAACATAAACAACAGCACAGGTTGGGGGCCCCTTGCCCTCACTTTGAATACTTAGGGCTATACAGACTGAGGCAAAAAGAATATAGCAAACAGGATCCTCTTCAGGCCCCTCCAGCTCCGTACCAAGTAACAAATCTCCAAAGTCATGACTATGAGAACTTATAATAATGAAATCCCACAGGACACATGCACAAGATTTTCACCCCTTTCTTATGTGTGAACAACCTTCCTTCTCAGGTGAGTGGGAAACCCAGGCCCTTGGCCTTCACTACAGTTAGCCTGGTATGGCAGAGGCAGCAGTGTCTCACCTAGGGTGATGTTGGCATTTAGTCCTGCACTTCCAGTAAAAGGGAACTGGTACCCGAGCCCCAGGCTAGAGCAATCAGGAAAATATGAATCATCAAGGCAGCAAACAAAAAGCAAAACCAGAGTACAAAGATGCAGGTGGGAGGAGGGATGCAGAGATTAGGGGGCCCAGAGAAAAGTTGCTTCAGCTGGTGAAACCAGAGAGCTCCCGTGGGGTAAGTGGTAGCCTGTGTGATAGCACTATTTTTTGATTGCACACCACTGCTGCAGAGTGACGAGTAGGGAGGGGCAGGGGCAGTTAGGGTTGTTAACGTATTCAGAGCAGAGGGCTGTTTGCATATTGAGTACAGCGTTATTTCTTCAAAGTCCTGGTGGACCTTAAAATTCCAACTGACTCTCACTTCCCCATTTTGCAACTAGATGAGCCTACAAAGAGGAACTGGTGGCTTTAGGAGAACTGGTGAATTTTCTGTGTCAGTAGCTGCTTTCTTTCCCATCCATTCAGTTTGCACCAAGTTCACTTAGAGTTGGTGTGTGACTGGGGCTGTCTGAGCCATGAACAGCTTCAGGGCTGCCCTCCTCTTCTGGTCAGTGGCAGCATGGGCTAAAATGGACAAGCTTCTGGGAGAGAAGATAGATGAGGCTGGATTTCAAAAATGCAAAAGTGCCTTGAACCTACCTGTTCTGGAAGTCTTACCTGGAGGAGGCTGGGATAACCTGCGGAATGTGGACATGGGGCGGGTGATGGCCTTGACCTACACCAACTGCAGGACCACAGAGGACGGAGAATACATCATCCCTGATGACATCTTCACCATTCCCCAGAAACAGAGCAACCTGGAGATGAATTCAGATATCCTGGAATCCTGGACGAATTACCAGAGCAGTACCTCCAACTCCATCAACCTGGAGCTCACCCTTTTCTCCAAGGTCAATGGCAAGTTCTCCTCTGAATTCCAGAGGATGAAGACCCTTCAAGTGAAGAACCAAGCTATAACTACCCGGGTTCAGGTAAGAAACCTGGTCTACACAGTCAAAATCAACCCAACTTCAGAATTAAGCTGGGGGTTCCAGAAGGAGCTCACGGACATCTCCGACCACCTGGAGAACAACCAGACACGGATGGCCACCTACCTGGCGGAACTTCTGGTCCTCAACTACGGCACCCACGTCATTACCAGTGTGGATGCTGGGGCTGCTCTCATTCAGGAGGACTACCTCAGAGCCTCCTTCCTGGAGAACAGCCAGAGCAGCCACAGCACTGTGACGGCATCCGCTGGAGTTACCTTCCAAAACATCATAAACTTCAAATTTGAGGACAACTACACCTCACAGAATGCCCTCACCAAGAGCTACCTCTCAAACCGAACCAACTCCAGGGTGCAAAGCCTGGGAGGGGTTCCTTTTTACCCAGGCATCACCCTCCAGGTCTGGCAGCAAGCCATCACCAACCACCTGGTGGCCATCGACCGAGCTGGCCTGCCTCTCTATTTCTTTATCAACCCAGACCTGCTGCCTGGTTTGCCAGGCCCCTTGGTGAAGAAGTTGTCTAAGACGGTAGAAGCTGCTGTGAGGCGCTATTACACGTTCAACACCTACCCTGGATGCACGGATCTCAATTCGCCAAACTTCAATTTTCAGGCCAATACTGATGATGGCTCCTGTGAAGGGAAAATGACCAACTTCTCCTTTGGCGGGGTTTATCAGGAATGCACTCAGCTCTTGGGGAATGGGGTTATCCTCCTCTGCCAGAACTTGGAGCAGAAGAATCCACTCACTGGAGACTTTTCTTGCCCCTCTGGCTACTCCCCAATCCACCTGCTTTCCCAGATCCACGAGGAGGGTTACAACCACCTGGAGTGCCTGAGGAAGTGCACCTTCCTCTTCTTCTGCAAGACAGTGTGCGAAGATGTGTTCCGGGTGGCAAAGGCTGAATTTAGGGCTTTTTGGTGTGCAGCCAGTGGACAAGTACCCGAGAACTCAGGACTGCTTTTTGGGGGCCTCTTCAGTGGGAAGAGCATAAACCCTTTGACAAACGCGCAGTCGTGCCCGGCTGGCTATTTTCCACTGAGGCTCTTTGAAAGCCTCAAGGTATGTGCCTCTCAGGACTATGAGTTGGGGTACAGGTTTTCAGTCCCCTTTGGTGGGTTCTTCAGCTGCGTGGCTGGAAACCCACTGGTGGATCCTGCCATATCCAGAGATATAGGGGCACCTTCCTTGAAAAAGTGTCCCGGGGGCTTTAGCCAACACCTGGCACTCATCAGCGATGGGTGCCAAGTGTCCTACTGCGTCAAATCTGGGCTCTTTACTGGCGGGTCCCTGCCCCCCGTCAGGCTCCCGCCTTACACTCGACCACCCCTCATGAGTCAGGCTGCCACCAACACTGTGATGGTGACCAACACTGAGACCACAAGCTCCTGGATTAAAGACTACAAGACCCACCAGTGGAGGCTGGGAGAGCCACTGGAGCTGCGCAGAGCCATGAAAGACATCCACGGGGACAGCAGTGGTCTGTCGGGAGGGGCAGCAGCTGGGGTCACAGTGGCGGTCACCACCATCCTGGCAGCCGTCATCGCCCTGGGCATCTATGGCATACGCAAGTACAGGAAAAGAGAATACCAGGCACTCGAAGAAGAGAGGCAGAGCTTGGCTCCGGGTGCTGCAACAACAGGAGACAGCCCCGACAAAAAGCAGGAGCTAAGTCCAGCCTAAATCTCTGCTGGAAAGCTGTTTCCTGCCATCCCTGCCCAGGGCTGCCAGCGCATCTTTTGTTCCTCTCCTCTCTACTTGTGCCTTCCTCATTCCTGAAGTGGCAAGTCAGCAGAAACAGGTATTACTTTGTGACTTCTTCTTGAGGTCTCTGGCCCAGGAAATTACTGGAGCACACAGACAAGGTTGCCAGTGCTGGGAGCAATCGTGCCTTTTTAGGCAAAAATCATCCTGGGTGCTAAAACAAGAAGGGGGTTGTGTCTTTTCTCTATGTGCATCACAAATTGTCTTCACTGGAATGCATTCGTATAAAAAGAGAGGTGGGAGAATGCTGGCATTTTGATTTGGAGACTAGGCATTTAATCTGAGGTCTGGGGTGGCTCGTGAGCTATAGTCATACATGAGCTATAAGAATTTCTGCCTTTATGTATTGCTCGGCCAGTTTTGTTCTGTGTCTTTAAAAACTGCATGGATTTCATACTCCTGGAGGCTGACAAAACCCCCCAAAAACATGGGCAGTCCTGTTTGGCCACTGCCTTTTAGCTTTGGGGGCCTCATGTTGACAGATGGTGTCATCTCTGGATCATCTCAGGGTCTCCCATCTGAAAATAAGATGCTGTCTATACCAATCCCACTTCTTCCACCTTCCCCACAGTTAAGATTTACTTAGATTAGACAACTTTTGGACTCCTAACCATTGTCATAAAGCCCCCTGAAAATATTTTAACTTATCAACTTCTATTAGGAGGTCAGGGGAGTGGGGATAGTTGGGAGACAAGCAGTAAGTGAAGAAAGTGTACAACCTAGATAAGATTCAGATGCTCAGGGGAAGCTGGAATTCTTACCCCCAACTAACTACTTGGTTGATTTTTCTTAGCTCAGTATAAATGGGGCACCTAAAAGGAGACATAGATTTGGATAGATCCAGCATTACCATTTCATGTTCTAGTTTACGAGAGCACAACATCCTCCTCTTCCACGGATGGCCCTTGACCCTTCTGTCCTTTCACTGCATGCAAATACACACACATGCACCCCCATAACACATATACACCTCCCATGCACACAAACATACATATACCCATAAGCACACACTAACATACACACTTACCATGAAAACATATACACCTCACTGCACACCCACATAACCCTCCAATGCACATGCATCTCACACGCACACACCAACACACATACATACACACCCACACCCATAGTCCCCAAAGAAATTTGCATTTTTCAGGAAGGGAGCAAAGTCAGAGTCAGCTCCCACTTAAGCATTACTTCCCCTCCAAAATGAAAGCAGAAGAGAAAGCATCAGTTATGCACCCTGCCTTTTTTCCCAGCAGAAAGGGGTGTCGGCAGGATCAAATCCATGTTTTGAAATGAAATGAAAAGGCATCCAGCACCACTTATGAAGCATTTATTTCAGTTCTAGGCTCACTTCCCTGGGGCACCCAGCAGGATGCACGATTGTCACCTGGCAGTGTTTTAGGCTTTGCCCAATTTTAATACCAATCTCACCTAATCATAATTACCAAGGCAAATCTATTAATGTTGCACCACAACATTTTAAAAAATTATGTATTTCCTCCCCACGTCAAATGCCATTAGTGAGTTATGTTCTTTGTAGGGTGACTTGTTCTCTCCTCATTAATGTTGAGAATTAAAAGCTTATACTTACAACAGCCCTTTCTTCTGAGAAGCCTGTGGGCAGATGGGAACGAGGCTGCTCGTTCACCTCCAACTGAGACACAGAGAGAAGTGAATAACGGAATCTGAGCCCTGCTCTCCTGAAGACCCAACAGAGACACTGACTTCTACAACCTCTTCACTTAACCCTACCTCTTCTAGAGCTTTCAAGAAAGGCACTAAACCATTCTCCTAAACTCTGGGTGTTCGGTGAGTTAAGTTTCAGCCAAGCTAACCACTTTTCTGCAAATACCAAGTTTCCCATGAATTCTTTGAAGACTAACGAGTCAGAGAGACAAATTATAGCCAAAGGCTCCCAGACTTTTAATGCACTAACTGTCCATTGAAATAAAAGTTCTCCATAAACTTATGTTTTCTACTAACAAAATTGCACAAAAATATGCATTAAAATATGTTCTTAAGAAACCCTCTGTCCAACTGCTCATCCATATGGAATTAGAAGGGGAGGGTGCAGATTACATCCATCCAGTCATTTTACAAAGTCTGAATCCTGGTGGGGGAACTCACAGGCTTTGCTTACTGAGGCTGGGAACTGACTGTACCTTCCTGGTTTCCTAACTGGGGATCTCAGACTGGCGTCTGTGGAAAACAAATTCTGGCTTCCAGAAAATGATATACCATGAGCTATCAGAAACAGTGAAGGATTTGGGTGATGAGGGTGGCTTTGCATTTGTATTTTATTTTTGCAATCTCATTAGTATCGAGATGGGGAATTCTAAACATTTACTTGAAAACCAACAGCCTGTAGACTACTGAAATATATGCCATATTGTAGTCAGGTGAAAGGACCTTTACGAAGTGATCATTTGCTTCTCCCACAGGTTCCTTTGCTTATATACCCTGCCATGCGGTTTCATTCTTTAGCGGAACAAAGAATAAGTCAAGTCCCTTGGTTAAATATGTGGGTGGAAAATATGTGATAAAGAGAGACAAGGGATTTTCCCCCCGACCAGTGCAAGGGCTTGTGGTTGCTTGGGAGCTCACCCAAATGCCTCACATACAGGTGCACTGATTGACAAAAAGCAGCAGGTCAACAAAAATTTGTGGTTGTTCATTTGCCATTTATTGTTCTGCACATACACATCATGAGCACCAGGTGGCGATGTCCTCTCACAGAGCAACACTAAGGACTTCAGAACGCACCAGTTACAAACAGAACAATTTACAGTAGGACATTCACCTGCCCACTCCCCAAAGCCCCCCCATAAATGCCAGTGCCCACCCACAAGGAAAGGGGCCCAGGGCCCTTTCCTGTTCCAGACAGGCTTTCCTCAGCTCTCTCATGTGCACATCAGTGCAATACCAGGACAAGTATAAAACCACAGAGAAGTCCAAATTTTACAAAAAGGGGAGAATGAAAACACAAAGGCACACGCAACCACATATGCACAATTCACCTCTTAAAGGATGAGCTTCTGACAAGGTTTGTCTCCAATCTTGTTTGTTGTGCCCAGAGACTCAGGAAGGGAGAAACTAGGCTGCTGGTGCTAAGATGATGAAAAGAAAGGCTTGTCATTGCCCCAAGGGCCAGGGGAGCAAGGCAGGGCATCTGTCAGGGAAAATGCTCCTGGCATCCAAGTAGGGGGCCCACAAAGCCTCTGCTGGCCAGGTTCCTGCTCAACCTGAGACTACCTTTCCAGGTTGGCTGAAGAGAAAGAAAAAAAGAATGCCCCTCCTTGGCTGGCACAGCATTAGAGGGGAAATTCAACATCCCTTCTGGCCAGAAAGTTCCAGGAGAGCAGTGTGAGGATAAAGGAGCCCCTTCTGAACACCCTCAAAGAGGAGGAGAAGCAAAGACATCATCGAAATCCTAGCAAGGGAAGGCTTGAAGGAAGGAAGATGAACTCTTAAAGTGCCATTGGCCCTGGTGTCCCGACTCCCGTAAACAGCCTCTGGATCCTCCTTCTTCTGTGCTTGGCCTTCACCTTCCCAACCTCCACTTTCTCCCACCTGATGCAGGGAAATCCCTCTTTCCCACACTACCCATTCCAGTTGTCAAAGCATGACTTCCTTCCTTCCCCACCTCCTACTGCCTCAGTTGTGTTTCTCTACCCATGGACCCTCAGTCTGTTTCCTTGTCCCTGTGGGTGAGAAGCCCGGCAGGGTACTGAAGGTGGAGATGGTACTAGCCTTCAATGAGGATCAAAGGACTCCAAGGAAACTCTTGGCTCCCCTGGTATATGATAACCTGGCAAAGGGAATGGGACTCGGCATTAAACACCGTAGAGATGTCTCTTCCCTTTAGTTCAGATGTTTCCTTCCCATCTAGGGCCAGAAACTGCCAGTGAACTCAGGACCAACTGCCTTGTCTGCTGGCAAGATAAAACAGCTGCCCGCTGATAGGAGAACCTGGAACTAAGATGGCAGGAACGATACGTCCTCTAAGAGCTCCCCCTCGTGGAGCTGACTGACGTCCCCATGGCCACTTGGAAAGGGAGGAAAGGCTCAGCACCAGCATGTCCCGAGGAACTAGGTGACACTCACCAGGTGAATCCACTGACCACACCAACATCGAAAAGGCTGCAGGCCTAACAAGTAGCTATGGGGCTGGCTCTCATGAAAGTTTGGTCTCCAGTTCTAACTTAAGTACTATTTTTGGAGGTTCTTTTGTTTCAGTTTTTCTAGCATCAAAGACCTTCCAAACATTATGAAATATATATGCATATATATTTACGTCAGACTCCCCAAACTTGAGGTATATAAATTCATATTAGTATCCAGAGGAAGTTCTCCCAAACACATAGTTCAAAGAACCCACTATCAAAGGAGTAATTGGGTTTCCCTTCTTGATCCCTTTTCACTCCTTCCTGACACCAACTCATTCCTTAATGGGAGCTGAAGGCAAGAAGAATATTGGGGAAGGGATGGAATGGGTCTTAAGACACAATCAGAAGCAGGTTGGACCTCATGAAAATGTGATCTCAACCCTATTAGGAATAAGCTACAGGTGCTCCATCCATGTTCTCGGTCAAGCTGTAATAGACAAGCAGGATGAGGGGCCCAGCACCTTTTCTGGGCTCTGATCAGCATTGAGATAGACTGAATCCCTCAGAAAAACAAGACTGGATGGAAATGGGCTCTGCTCCAATCTTGAAAGAGCTCTCCAAGCACAGTTCTCTCTCCATCAGGGTCCAAGTTTGCTACAGGATGAGTTAGCAAAGGAAAGTCAAGGAACCACACCCTGGATGTTTGATTCCCCTTCAGAACTGGGTTTGACATCTCGTGAAACAGAGTACAGGAACATGGGACTCCCCACCAACCTTGCCCAGTTGTGCACACACACACACACACATGCACATACACACATGCACAGAGCCTAGTGGTGGCTCTACTCACAGTGACATAATGATATTCATGGACTCTTTGAGCTGGTCTAGAATGAGTCTGGAAGAAGGCTATGGGCTCCTCTCCCTGAGGACGGTTCAGATGCTAAGTGGGATGCAGGCTCTGGTCTGATCAGAGTAGCTGGAAACAGCATCATGGGTTGCCACCCCAGAGAGGAATCCCAGAGTCCAGCCATCCGCACAACGGGTCAAAGGTGTGAGGAGGGAGGCCCCAGAGAAGCTAAGAACTATTAAGAGAGCTGAACTGCTCCCAGAGACCTTTGCCTCCCTGCCCCTCTCAGCAAGAAGTGCATCCTTACCCTATACCAAGGCATCTGATTTCTGATGTCACAGCAGTTTAGCGGTTCTTCCCTTTTGTCCCCCAAACTTGCACAGTGAGAGCTCTCTGCCTCCAGTGGAGGAGAGAAAAGTGGAAACTCCATTCTCAAGGCAGAGTGGAAGCAGCAAGAAGCCAGCTGAGGCAATCAGCCGCAGGCTTCACAAGGCCAGGGTAGGCAGTGCCCATGCACCATCCATACCCCAAGTGTGCTGACCCAGCCCCCTGCTCTGGGGGTGGAGAGGGGGTTCCTGCCTGCCCAGCACCAAAACTCCATGGGAACAGACCAAGGAGGGCCCTCAACCCATGTCCCCTTTGTGTTGGATGAGGTTTATGAACGACGTCACCTTAATGCTATCTGGCTCCCCCTGTGGTTGGGAGGGTTGGGAGGGACGGGAGGGATAGGGACAGGTCAGGAGGGGAGATGAGGGAGTTGGGAAGGCATGGCATGAACTTCCACCTTGATTCTCCCCTGCCCTGCGGTCCCCTCAGTCCCTCCCACCCCAAAGCTTCTCCAGCCTCAGTCCTTCTCCTGGGCAGTACTGTCCTCAGAGATGCCCTGGGCTGCCAGTTCGGCTAGCACGTTATCCAGGTAATTGGCATCTGGGTAGCCATGGCCAGTGAGATTGGAGCCGAACTCTGTCTTGTGATGGACCTCATTCCAGATGACAGTGTCTGACTCGCCCGTGGTGCTGGAGGTACCAATGGCAAAGATGAGGCGGCGATCCCAGGCAACAAGCAGCAGCTTCAGAACCTAGGAGGGCAAAGGTGGGAGACCAAAGGCAGACATTCACAGTAGACCAGAGACTACTCCTTAGATGGCATAAGGAGGAAGAGTCCTCCCAAGCCTCCCCCTGCTTCTTGCCTTGTAATGGTTAATTTCATATACCAACTTGGCTAGGTTAAGGTACCCAGTTGTTTGGGTGAACCCTGGCCTAGTGTTACTGTAAAGGCCTTTTGTAGATGGGACTTGCATAGTTGTCGCATCTGCAATCAGTTGATTGCATCTACAACCAACAAAGGAGAGTGCCCTCAGCAATGTGAATAAACGCCTCATCCAATCAGTTGGAGTCTTAAAGGTAAGAACTGAGGGTTTCAGACATCAGAAGAATTTCCACCCCAACTTCAACATTGGCTCTTGCCAGAATTTCCAGCCAGCCAACTTCCCCAGGGGAATTTGGAATAAGAATTCAACATCACTTTATTGGAGTTTCCAACCTGTGGCATGCCCTGCGGAATTCAGACTTGCCAGCCCTCCCGTCACTCAAGCCAAGTCCTATGATAAATCTCAATATATATATATATACATGCACACACACCCACACCCACACATATCCTGTTGCTTCTGTTTCTCTAGAGGACCCCTACTCTAATACAATACCCTAAGTAGCACAGTGGAATAGAAAGAGAATTGGACTTGGAGTCAGGCAACTACCAATCAAGTCTTAGCTCTGTCAACAACTAACTGTGACCTTGGACAAGTTATTTCCCCCTCTCTGAGCTTCAGTTCCCTTATTTATAAAATGGCAAAGGCATAAACTGCATCTAAAGGTTGTGAGCATTTTATGGGACACTATGTGAAAAGTACTTTCAAAGCAGTGCCTGGGATAAAGTATGCAATAAATGTTATCTACCAACATAATAGCTGCATTGTCAAAAGATATGATCTAGGAGTTCAAGGTGCTTAAGATCACCACCACCTGAATGTGCTATTAATTCACCCACAGCTAAAGTTGTGAAATATTTCTCCAGTGACACAGATGAAGTGCTTTGATCTCATTTAAACTACCTCCTATTTATTTGCTCATCTGGTCCTCATCACCATACTTGGAGCCAGGTATGGCAGGTGCTGTTAATGTCCCTGTTTTGCAGTTGAGGCCCAGAGAGGTGTTGTGGTTTAAAGACTGTCCTGATTCAGCTAATTTTTTAAAAAAAACCTCTGTTGAACCAGATGACTACCTAAGCCCCTATTACAGCCCTTGGTCAGTGCAGGGTCCAGCACGATGTAGGCACTTGATAAAAATGCGTTAACTTAATGAATGAGTTCAAAGTTGAAACACTGTAAAAATGACATGGACTGAGATTGGGGAATCGTAATAGTAGTAATCGAAATACTAAGAGCAGAAGTTAAAAATACGGGCTACCATTTCCTGCATGTACACTAAGTGCCAGGCACTGGGCCAGGTAGTGATTACGCTAGTCAGAGGCAGGTGCTCTCATCACCCTCTTTTGGCTGACAGGGAAACAGAGACCCAGAGGATAAAGGACTTGCCTTGGTCATACAGCTTGTAAGGGGCAGGGTAGGGGGCTTGACCTCAGGGGGCCTGACTCCAAAGTGCATGGTCTGAATCATAATTCCAGTGACTCTCACATGGGGTTCAGAATAGATTTCACAGAGGCGGCTGCTTTTGAGCTCAGTCCCAGAGGAAGGAGAGGATTTGAGGTGGATCAACAAGGAAAGACTTTCCAACACAGGAACTAACAAATAAGCCAAGGCATGGATGATTGTAATGATAGTTGCCACTGTGCCGAGCATTTTACGAATGCCACCTTCATTGGACGTGGAGTCAGGCACCTACAGGTTGATTTACGGATTGTTTGTTATGCAGCATGACTTAGAGAAAGCTGATTGAAATGGGCCTCTTGTCCAGCATGTTCCCCAGGATTCCCAAAAGAAAGAGGGAAAACACTTCCCCTTAAGTCAGTTGTCCTTATCCCCTTTTGAAATCAGAGAAGACTTTGAAAACCCAGTGACTTCTCCCAGAGAAATGAAAGAAAATTTTTTTTCTAATTTTAGAAAGTTCATAGAGCTACTGAAGCCTGGCCATGAATCACCAGGAATCCAGAAACCCAACGGTTGTCGCCGACCACTCTTTTGGAAAAAGTCAAAGAATACAAAAAGAAAATAAGTAATTGCCCCCAACCCCAATGAAGACTAGCACCCCAGAGAAGAGTTTCTCCAGCTTGAATGTGTTCTCAGATCAACTAGGGATTGTGTTAAAATGAAGGAGGCTCTGCATTTCCAATAAGCTCCTAGGTATTAGATCCAGGAACAGGCTTTAAGCAGGAAGGCACAGAGGAAGGATCCTGAAATAAATAGAGTATTGCCAGTAATATCCTGGAAAGGGAAAAGCCAAAAGCAATTCTTCCCACCAAAATAAAAAATAATAATAATTTCATTAATATCCAGCATTACCTACGGTTGACCCAATACGGCCTCACTGTCATGTGCACAGAGTTAAGGGAGCCCCAGTTCTCCGCTGCCTGTACATCACAGGGAGCAAAACTTTGGGCCCTAAGAATAGAAGTCAATCCCCTGGCGCCACCCTGAAGCCACCCTCTCTTACTTTTCTCCCTTTCTCACTGTCTGGAAGGTAACAGTGTCGCGGGAAGCCACGGGCGCTGAAACTCTTCCCGGGGTTTGGGTGTTCTGGCCCCTGAAAGCAAAAGGAAAGAAAGCTCAGGGCATTTTTCAAAAGATTTCTGACAAGAGGTAGTGCAGGCTGAGGCTAATTCAGATATTGATGACAATAATAATGGCCACAGAGCCTAGACCGAGAACAGACCCAAAAAGCAGTGTGGGTAGTGGTTTTTAACATACGAGCTTTGGAGTCCTTGGACCTGGTCTGGATGCAGAGCTGCCACCTCCAGCTGTCAGCTGGAGTCCTCTCTCAGGACTTGGGTTTCCCATCTGTTAAGTGGGGATAAGGTGGAATACTCGCCTCCTGGGACTATTAGGAACACTGAGTGAGCATGGTGCCAGGGAGAGCTCAGGAAAGTTTATCATCCTCCTCCTAGCTCTATTCTGTCTCTTTTGTTTTATAAAACAGGAAAACTGCAGCCCAGAGAGGTTAAATGACTTCCATAATGTTAGCGGCCCAGGTTTCCTGAGGCTCACTGAGAACCGTTTATCTATAAATCTCTGGGAAGGACTAAAGGGCCTCCAGCTAAGAGCTAGGCCATCAGAATTTTCTGAATGATTCCTGTGGCTCCTCTCCTTTGTCCTTGGGGGTTTTTGTTTGTTTTCTTGCTTAACAATATGAATTAGGATATTCCCAAGTCAAAATCTCCTAACAATATATGTAAACTGTAATCATCTAATACAAACAAGCAATCTCAGGCCATGGGGTGAGAAAGAAACTGAACTGAAATTTAGCCAGAACCCAGTCTTCCTAATCATCATCCTGAATGGATTCCTCAGCCCCCTTGAGAAGCTGATGAAAGCAAAGTGTTTTCTTCCCCTAACAATATGCATATGTTCCCCCCTACACACAAATGTTTGCCTACAGTTTCTGAGCATTTGTGTCCTTTTCAGGATCTGTGGCATCCTGTTTAAAAACCCACTCAAGATGAAACCAATGTAAAATTGATAATTCCATGCATCTGCTGGTACAAATTCTCATACAGATGACTGGTAAACATGTCCTGGCTGAATAAATGAGTGAGTGAGTGAATGAGTGAATGAATGAATGAATGACAAAACTGCCAGAGAACCCAGATTTTTCATATTCTCTTATTATGGACAATGGTTCCAAAATGATTAAAAATTCAGTGATTTTTATTTTAAAAAAATAGGATTGAAGATCCTCTATGAGGTGGCAAATTGAACAGCATGATTAATAGAATGGCATATCACAGAAGTGAAAGATCATCATGTGCTGGAAGAAGAAACATCTTCTTGGAGTCCTAGGACATGACTGTTCTGAATTTCATACTGATACGAAATCACTACAAATTTATAATACCCCCACGGCCATGGCTGCTTCTAAGCCAGCCTGCCTGACTGAAGGGCCAATTCCAATAGCGGAATTGCTGACTGCTCGTCTTCTGCCAACTCAGATGCCTGCCTGGCACTGACCCAGTGAGGCTGCGTGCCTCCTCCTTGCCCATCACTGGGCAGAGCTGTCACGACTCGGCGTCAGCCCAGCTCAGAGCTTTTCCCCCAGAGAATCGTTCTCTGCAGCAAAGGCAGAGCTTAAAGGTTTCAACTCATCATGGAACCCAAGGCCTGTGGCCCCTGGAGTCTTAAGGGATGTGGCACTCAGCATCCAGCTACTGGCTCAGGGGTGAGTCTACAGACAGAGTGGCTGTGCTGACTCGATAGCAAAGAGATGCTTGTTGCTTGATGTGAGTCTGGGTTTTCCTGTAGGAGCCATGGCATCCTCAGAGGCAATATTCAGGCACCTCTAATACCCTACTGCAGGCTCTCTGATCCTGGAAGTTAGAAAATAAACCTCCTCCAAACTGGTTGCCACAGCCCAGTTTTGGGGCACTTCAGGTTGTTCTACTTCCTACCACGGCCATCATCTCTTCTGATTCCCATATTTTCATTCACATCCCTATCGCCTCCACTGGCTGCCTCTGGATCACTCCAGATGTCTCGCCTGCCCCCACATCCCACTAAATCTCTCTCTCTCTCTCTGGCCCTTACCTCATTCAGGACCCATTCCCCAAGCCCAGACTAATGCAGT
Source organism: Choloepus didactylus (assembly GCF_015220235.1). Taxonomy (NCBI): domain Eukaryota; kingdom Metazoa; phylum Chordata; class Mammalia; order Pilosa; family Megalonychidae; genus Choloepus; species Choloepus didactylus. The sequence continues at coordinate 18,339,663 of NC_051312.1, forward strand.
GGTTTCCTAACTGACCTTCTGTCCTCTGGTCATCCTCCACTCTTTTGCCCGACTGGCATCCCTGAACCACAGTCCTGATCACACACCCGACAACCTTCAGGGAATCCCCACAGCATGAGAAGGAGAGTCCACGCCTGACCCTAGCATTCAAGGCCCCCTATGGCCTGGCCACAACCTTCCTCCATTCCTCGCCTTCTACATCACCTGCATACTCTCTGGCACCCACCGTTTGCAAGTCCCAGGCCCCAAATTAAAGTCTTCTGGATTGCCCTTCAACATCCTCACTTTCTCTCCTTTACAACTCTGCTGTGGCCTCCAACTAGAAAGTCTTCCCTCCATTTCTTCACATCTTTCAAGGCTCAACTCGGGAGCCCCCTGCCCTAGAAAGTGTCCTCTGACCCTCCTAGACAGACCAACATGAGCCTCCTTCTTACCAGGGCAATACAGTATTCAAATAATGATGGTGACGAGGCATTGAGCACCTTAGGGCTCTGCCCAGCTCCATACCAGACACTTAAAACATTATCTCCCATCCTCACAGAAGCCCTACCTGCCTTTGTCCCTGTACAGGTGAAGAAACTGGGCTCAGAAAGGTCGAGAGAGTGTCCCAAATCTCTGGCTAATAAGGAGTCAACCTGCGTCCATCAGATTTTGAAGACCTTGTGTTTCCCACTTTGTCCATCCTGCTCTCTGACCTTATCAACACCACTCTTAGTGCACGCTATTTTCTGGCTCTGTAGCTTAATGAATGGTGTCAATTTATTTTTCCAACTGGTTAATTAAGTCCCTGGAGGATTGGCCATGTTTAATTCAATTCTTTTGAAGGCTATCACACCTCCCTGTTGTATTTCCTCCACAGCACTTATCACTATTGTTTGTTCATTTATTTCCTTTATTATTTTCCTCCTCCCGCTAGAATGGAGACTCAAGAGGAACAAGGACTTTGTTTTCCTGGTCACTGTCTCCCCAGCACCCAGAACATGGCTGGCCTGTAATCCATACTCAAATGTCTGTCAAATAAAAGAGAAAAATGGAAGAAGGAAAGGAGGAGGAAGGAGGTGTGAACAAATAAACACTGTTTAAATAGGTGAATCCAGTAAGTGCCCTAGAACTTGAGACATTTAGAAAAAGCTTACACGTGTGAAGGAAGGGTCACATTTGCATTTACTGTTTCTCCAAAAATCATCAGAGGAAAGGAATGGCCACAGAAATAAAAGCCAAGGAATATCTATCAAATTACAAATGCAAATAACGATTGGACCAAGAAATTCACTTCTAAAAAATTATTCTACGGATATGCTCGCGTCAGTACAAGGTTATTCATTACAGCATTATTTGTTGTAACAAAAGATTGGAAACAATCCAAAGGCCCATCAAATGGAGAGTGCTGAATATAAATTATGGTACATTTATACAATGGATTATTGCCCAGATATAAGAAAGAATGAGGAAGCTCTCTCTATACCGACATGGAGAGATCTACAGACTATATTGTTAATTGAAAAATGTAGGGTGCAGAACAATGTCTATAGTATGTCACCCTTTGTGTAGGGGGGTAGATGCAATCTTTATGTTGTATATGCACAAAGAATCTTGGAAGGATGCATAAGAAAGTAAGAACAATGGCAGCGGTGGGGAGGGTGAGAGTGGGTAGGTAGGGACAATAGTGGGAAGGGGACTTTTTACAGTAGAGCATTTTACACACACACATTTAAACTTAATCCCAACCAAGGGTAAGGGGAGGTTCACCTGAATCCCAGGGGGGATGCTGTAGATGATCCGGATGGTTTTGCAGTCTGGGTGGCCAGGCAAGGAGTGGGGGATGAGATGATACTCCATCTTCCCCGGAGGCTGGGTGCCTGTCTTCACCCCATAAATGGTCTTACAAGTTGGACACTGCAAACTCCCATCCTGAGGGGGCGAAACCAGAACAGCTGGATTGAAAAATGGTTTTGGTAATGACCTCGAAACCCGACCCCAAAAGCCACCAGAGACAAATGGGGCCAAAATGTACAAAATAATAAATAACAGACAGTTATTTGGGTCTCCCTGCCCAACTATCTAGCCCGTTTCTGTATCTTCCAAAGTAACAGGAGATAAATTCCACAAACAGTCCTGTGGTTGCTTCGAGTTACATACCCCAGAAAACCATGTTCTTAATCTTAATCCATTCCTGTGGCTGTGAACCCATTATAAATAAGACCTTTTGATGGGGTAACTTCAGTTAAGGTGTGGCCCAACTGGGTCTTAATCCTGTTACTGGAGTCCTTATAGAGAAGGTCACAGAGAGAGAAGCCACAGGAAGCAACCAGGGGCAGGAAGTTAATGGAACCCAGAAGAGGAAGAAAAGGATGACACCTTTGTCACATTGCCATGTGATAGAAAAGCCAAGGAACCCCAAAATTGCCGGCTAACCAGAAGATATTGACCCCAGGATGCAGCAAGCCTTCTAATCCCTGAAACTGTGAACCAATAATTCCTGTCATTAAGTCAACCATTATATGGGATTTGTTTCAGCAGCCAAAAAATTAAAACAAGCCCCTATCTCCATGCTAAGGGGGATGTAAGAGAGGTCCTTGTCCTTGAGGAGGAAACCATCTCACCAGGGCAAGGGTACATGTGGAGTCCTTATTTAACCACTAAGTACCAAATGAATGGAACAGATGGCAAGCACTCTAGAGCGGTGACTGCCCAACCTGACTGAGCATCAGAACCCTCTGGGGAGCTTGTTAAAAATAAAAGTGCCTGGGCCCCACTCTAGATCTACTGAGCCACAAATGAGAGGCTGCAAAGTAGAGTGGTTAAGAATGTGAACTCTAAAATCAGACTGTCTGGATTTGATTCCCAGCTCTGTTAACCACCTTGTCAAAGCTGTGTGACCCCGGAAAAATTAATTAACCTCTCTGAGTCTCGGTTCCCTTATTAGGAGAACAAGGAAAACAACAGCATCTAACTCACTGGGTTGATGGGGGAATTAAATGAGTTAATCCATAGGAATTGTTCAGCATGTGGCATATCTAAATGTTATTAGTATTTGTATGATTTCTATAGCAAGTCTAATGCTCATACAAGTTTGGAAACCACTAGTATGAAAAGAGAAATTAGGCACCATGAGCTGGAGGAAATGAGGATGACTAAAAAAAATGGTCCTTTGGGAACAGTTATGAATTGGCTTAGAAGAATGGAGGATAAAGTGTGCAGAAATTACTTAGAAGGGACTGATGTATTCCAGGCACAGGAAAGAGTGTGAGCAAAGTCAATGAGTTAGAAAAAACTCAGACACTGGAAAGACAGAACTATCACAGAAACTCCCCGAGTCCAGAAACCAGCCCTAATCAGAGAAAACCACCCCACTGCTAGTTAATGGACATGGCAAGCATCACAAACAGCCTTGCCCTCCTCTACCAGCGGCATTCTAGGCAGGGATTCCCAGGATACTTTGGCAACAGTATCTGATACCTTTGAAAGATCAATCACAGGTGTTCTGAAGTTGTCCACAGAAAATGAATTATACCTGAAAATCCCCAGGTATCAATGCTCACCAAGGGCCCAGCACCATGAGCTTTCACCATCACTGATGGGGGCCCATGAGCCATGGGCCAAGACAAAGGACAAATTCCGTCAGAATCCTCATGGGCCTAAGTCCACACCCCTCAGACTATTCATACATGGTGGAGACTGGGGGACTTGGACAGCCTCTCAGACTCCCCCAGATCACCTGGAGGCAGCCCTGGCAGGGCCCTCGTGCTATTCTGGGGCCCAGAGCGGAGGCAGCGGCAGCCCCAGGGCCTGGCACTCACCTTGTTCCCATTGTTGTACATGGCGACCAGGCAGTAGATGTGGTAGATGTGGCCGCACCTGGACAGCTTTCCCACCAGGTCAGGCTTGACCGTGGGCTGCGGGCCCCTGTAGCCCGAGGGGGCCATCAGGCGCTCCATACAGATGGTGCAGTCCTGGGGAGTGGGAGGCGAAAAAGCAGAGAGGTCCTCAGATCGCACCAAGCCACGGAGGCCAGAACATCTCCATGATGGTTCCCACGTGGACTCAGAGGCCAGAAAAGCTGGTGTCACGCCTCTTCTAGAAAGCTCACAAATCAGGGTGCATGTGTCCTTGGGAATCTAAGTACAGTTTTGTCTCACTTTACACAATGCAGAAACTCCTAAATAATTCCTGGAAGTTTTCCATGTTAACTTGGGCTTGCCAACTAAATCAGAATCTCCTTAGGGCTGTGACAATGCATTGTCCTTCCTTTGTGTCCTCCAATGGCCAGTGGAGGAAATGAATGATTGTTGATAGACACACTGACACGTTCTATTTAAACCGAACTTTTGCAAGGGGAATTGTATTTCAGAGGGGATTACTATTTAAATAAATCTAAGACAGGGTTTCTCAACCTTGGCACTATTGACATTTCCGGCTGGCTTATGCTTTGCTCTCAGGGAGCTGTCCTGTGCACTTAGGATATTTAGCAGCATCCCTGGTCTTTACCCACTAGATGCCAGTACCACTCCACCGCAGTTGTGACAACCAAAAATATCTGTGGACATTGCCAAATGGACCCTAGGGGGCAAAAGTGCCCCCAGTTGAGAACGAGTGACACATATTAAACCCACTTTAAAGCAGCCCCTACGGCTTATCGTACTGGTTTTCTTAAATCCAGACCATCACGTTAAGGTAGGTAAAAACGAGCGAACAGCCTGCTGAATGGGGAGTGGGAGAGGTCAAGTCACAGTGGCAAATCTGAAGGCAGGGAGATCAGTTCTGACCAACACTGTTCCAGCCAGGACTTAGAAAGCAGCTCTTGCACATCCTGAAAACGATGGCAGAGGACATGCTCCTGGGAAAGGGAGAGGCTGATCCCTGCCCTACTTCCTCCTCACTCACCTCATCTGGCGGGTGCCGGACTTTCTGCAGATACTTCTTCAGCACTTCTTCTGGGGTTTTGCCTGTGGGGACAAGAAGATCCATGGACCACCAAGACAGAGAAAAAGGATCAAACAGTCGCCTAAGCAAAGCAGAAGGGGGAGTGAGAGCCAAATCCAAAGCAGGAGAGGGGAGAACCCTGAAGATGAAGATCTTTAGGAATTCATTCTACATCAGATTTAAGAATTTGAATGGGAATACAGAGGGGAGAAGAGCCAGAGAGGGTCTGAGGAGGTAGGAGGGGTTCGGATCTGCCTTTCCCTCCTGCAGTCACTTCCCTGACATGGTCAACAAACTTTTTAACTGAAATAGGTCGAAAAGGGTTGTCTCCTTCTAATCAAGGAGCCTGGACTAGCCCAAAGGATCTAATGAGATAACAGAAATGAAAGCGCCTTGTGAAGTGTTCAATGTTGAGTAAACATTAGGTATTCTTACTGCACTCATTTAACCATTTCCTAGGAACTGTGTCAATCTACAATGTGGCATTCAAAGTAAGATTTCTTTTTTTTTAATGGGAAACCAGGAAGTCATGATCCAGAACTTCGGGGCAATCTTCCTTGGCTTTTAACGGTGCTGTCACTGCCAGCAGATATAGCCCAGCAGCAGGGAAACGGTGGGTGGGCTGAGAAGCATCCTCACAGGTTGCAATGATTTTGGAACCTCTTTGGGGACTGGACTCTTAGGACACAGCCAAGGCAGAGGATGGGCTGGGCACAGAAGGGAAACAGATCAGTGCTACCTGAGGCCACTCTCTAAACTTCTCTAGGCTTCAGTTTTCTCATCTGTAAAATGGGGACTAGTAATAGCACAGGCCTCCAGGGCAGCTGTGATGACTAAGTGAGCTAATGGATGCACAGCCCTTCAGCAATTTGTCAGATGACACATATTGGGCCCTCATCTGACAATATCATATTGTAATAATATAACAAGAAGAGTGGGAAGGCGATTTCCTATCAGACTACAAGCAGGCAGTGTAGTTCATTATAAGCAGGGACATTTCAAGAGACTGGAAAAGCCGGATAAGCATCTGGGGTAACAGATCATGCAGCACTTGAAAGCTGGGATGCAAGCTTTTCCTTCCACTGCATGGCATCTAAGCATGAAGCTTCTGTGAATTGAGAGCCCATCACTTCCCTGGCCCTGGCTAAGGAAACTATACTTATGATCTGATTTTAACTTTACAATAAGCTTATAAGGCAGGGGTTTTAGGGGTGAAGGTCACAACATTGAACCACAAATACCAGCAATTAGAAGGAGCAGAAGCGGTGCTGAGGAGGGGTTGTGCAAAGCTAGGGAAGTTTTGGCACTGACCCCTAGGTTGCTGGGTCTTGGGGAGGTAGGGAGGGGTTCCTGAAGGAGGAACATGTGCCAGGGGGTCTGGAGGCTCTCAAGGGACACAAGACAGTGGCTATTTCCCAATTGTCATGGAAGCATTCCAGGGCCTCCCTGCTGGTCATGAGCATTTTTACTCTATTGCAAACATGAGAAAACAGGCTCCACAGGTTACACAACTTGTAAATGACAAAGCTGAGATCTGAATCCACTCTTTTTGGCTCCAATGCCAAAGTGATCTTTCTCCCCCAGCACATTTTTTTGTGTGTGCCTCGTTTTATATTGTTGTGTTTCCATATTTTTGCATTGCAGATTCTTATTTCTTAAAGTGTTTCCATTCAATCCATACACAACCCACTTTGGTATAATCATCAGAACAGGTGTCAGTATTAGGCTCACGTAACAGATGCAGAGATCAAGGCACTTGAGGATGGAGGCAACGCAAGGCTGGGAGGAAATCCTTCTGACTCCCAGTCCCCTAAGAGAAGGAGGCCGGTACCTTTCTTGGCTTGTTTTTTGGTGGTCTTGCGGCTTGTGTTGGAAACCCCTGGGATGGATTTTATTTCACTCTTGCTGACCGGGGGCGGGTGTAGGACCAGCTTTGGCGGCCTGGTGAGGCACACAGGCAACCCCGCTGCACTCATGAGGATCCCAGTGATTCCTAGAAGGGGCAGAGGAGGGGTGAGCAAGGACTGAAGAATTAGCTCCTCACTCCCCAAAATCTTTCCTCTCCATCAACCTACTCTGCATTCCAGCAGAGCTCTCACAGGTCATGGATTCCCTTCTGTACCCTCTACTTTTCCCAGAGATTTACTCCTCCACTCACTTTCAATAGCAGGCTTTGCTTTAAGCAATCAATTCTCCCCAGACTTCTCCTGCACTCTCAGGGCAACTTCTGAAATCCCCATTTGTTTTCATTAACATCCAAATTCTCTTGCTTTTACAAATGCTCGTTACCTATTTCATTACTTTCACTTTTACATCTGCAGCAACAATTCCAGCCCCATGTTTCTCTTACCTGCCAAGGCAGGATTTACAGGGCTGGACCCATTTAAGTTCTTCACTGGGACAGTGGGGACCCTGTGGAAGGAAAGAGCAGATATATTACGGCTTTGACAGGCAGGGGAAAATGGGCCAGGATTGGGCCCTGAAACTTCACCCACGGAGAAGAAACTTCACCTTTCTTACAGAATCTACCTAAAGAAGTAGTAAGGTCTTATCACAGCAGTCAGCAGTGACACCTTCAAAGCCTAAGTCAGACTAAGTCACTCCTCCACTCAGAACTCGGCAGTAGCTCCCCAGTTTACTCAGGGTCAAACTCAAAGTCCGAGCAAGGACCTACCTACACAGCCCTATATGACCTCCCACCCCAGTCCCCTTATCTCTCTGGCTTCCTACTCACGTCTTCACTATGTCCCAGCTCTTCCTCACACACACCAAGCCTGCTCCTGCCTCAGAGCCTTTGCAAATGCTGTTCCCGCTGCCTGAAATGCCCTTCCAGCAGGTTTCTGCATGGCTCCCTCCCTCAACTCCTTCATTCTTGGCTCAAATCTTACCCACATAACTACTCCTCCATCCCACCCTCTTATCCTCTTTTATTCCATGAAATTTATGGTTTTCTAACTATATTATCTCACCTTCTAGAACTTAAGCTCTACAAGAACAGAGGGTTTTGTCTGTTTTGTTCAGAGCCTGCAACCAGTAGGCACTCAATAAATATTTTTTGAGTGAATGAAGAATAAAGAAGCAGGTCCAAGCCTGAATGTCCAGAAGCAGCATCTAAACAGCTTCTAAAAAGGCACAGTCCTAGGCTCAGCCAGAACCTGCATGGGTGGTACACAGGAATTTGTATTTTTACACAGCTCCCAAGAGGATGCTGATGTAGCTAATCCCCAGTCCAACATTTGGAAACCATTACTCTAACAGTTGTCACTTCTTTTCCTCGAGAAATATAAATATCAGGAAAAACCACTTGTACTTTCTCCCCTCTCCCAGCAACTCAAGCCAGGCTGGAGGAGGGGGGTGGGGTGGCACAGCTGCCCGGGAGAGGCGAGGCCTCCCACAGTGCTGGCTACAGAAAACATGGGGGGTGTGGGGCTGGGTCTTGTGCTATTCCTTCTGCCACTGTGGCTTCTACAGCTGGGTCTGGAGTCGGTACACGGGCATAGGAAGGTCAACGGACTGGATCAAAGAGGACTCTGGAGGCCAGACAGCCTCAGAAGCTAGGGGGTCAGTTCTGGGGGGTGGCATGGCACTATAGAAAGCAGGAAGAGAGCATTTGTTTATTTATTTATTTGGTTGTGTGCCCATTCAAAAAAGTATTTTTCGAGCCCTAGTTTGTGTTGGACGCTATGCTAGATGATGGGAACACAGCAATGAACAAGACCCAACCCAGGGCCTCAGAGGGCCTTGCCTTGTGCCAGGCATCTGTATGTTATAATCCTTCACGCATACAGCTCCCCTTGTACCAGGCATGGTTCTAACTTCACAATGTACCAACCTGGTTACTCCTCCCAGCAACGGGTGCAGCAGATATGAATGAGGGCTAACCCCATTTCATAGACAAGGAAGCTGAGGCACAGAAAGGTTAGCAAACTTGACCAAGGTCACACAGCCATGGATCTGAACCCAGAAAATCTGGCTCCGGAGTCCACTTCTTAACCAGCACCAGGTCGTTGTTCTTGGGTCTTATGGAAAATTGTAACATCGTAGGTAACTGAGCATGAAGCTCAGAGAATGTAACGAATAAACCTTGTAGAGGAGAAAGCTGGAATGGAAACCCACATAGGTCTCTGTGGAACCAACCTGGCACCTCGAGGCTGAGCAGGAAGGTCAACCAAAGGCTATTCTTCTCCAGGAACCGTCCCCAGGAGAAATCATACCCTGATGGGGGGAAGGGACAGCTGACTTCAAAACAAGGAAACCTGGACCAATAAAAGGGGACCCAACAAACCTGATACTGGGCTCCACGACCTGCCCCATGGGGCCAGGCACGGTACAGTGCACATCAAGTCAGGAAAACCAAGCTCAAACCCCAACTCTGCCTGTAACTCCTCACTCAGTCAGTGAGCTTTCCAGAGCGTCCCTTTCTCTATCTATAAAACTGTGAGGGAGCTGGGTTAGAAGACGCCAGAGAGATTTCTTGATCTCCCACCCCAATACCTAAGAATGAAGTGGCAGCCTAAGCCCTGCTGAGCTCAGAACCTTCTCCCCCAGCTCCATCCAGAGAGGCTGGGAAGGAGGAGCTTCCCCTGCTGCCCACCAAGGGGCAGTGTCCACAGCCAGCCCTGCACCTGCATCCCCCTCACCATCTCCAAGGCCCCCCACTTCAGCTGATAAGTAGCTGTGATCTGGGTGACAAAAGCTACCTTTGTTCTCACAAACTGGACTGGCAGGCTTCCACACCCACCCAATCTGGTCAACCAGGAAATAATCCAATCCCCAGAGCAAGCTTCCCAGGCAGCCTGCCATCAAGGGCAAGATCTGCATGTGGCCCCTGGTCGCTCATGTCTACTGCGGTGCCAAGATGTGGGACAGGTGCATGGCCCCTCCACGTCAGGGAAGGGACAGTGTGGTGGACAACTGGTCACTAGGATCTGGGTGGCAGCAGGGCTTGGCAATGTGGGGCACTATTTACTAGAGAAATACAGAAGGGTACACTGGAAGGAGCACAGAACAGGGAGTCAGGAAATCTGCAGTCTAGTCCGGTTCAGTAGCCTCTGGCTTGCTTTGTGCCTTTGGGAGAGCCAGGCAGCCTCTCTGAACGTCACTGACCACATTTGAGTAACCACAGCTATAAAACTGGGCACCCAAAATGTTTGCCTCGTGGGGTCTCTGGGAGGATTTAGGATCTGGGTTTAACATTTTGTAAATAGCCAAGTGCAAATTTGGGTGACTGTTTACATCTTTATTTCCCACATGTAAGAGCAGGTTAGGCTTGATAAAGCCTTTTTCTGCTCTAATGTTCCATGTTCTCAGATTCTTGCAGATATAGACAGCAAATATAAAGTTGAGTGCTGAGCAGTATTTGGAATTTTTGAGCTTGCGATACCTGAGGTCCCCTCCTCCACCCCACCATTACAAGCTAACATGAGAAACCCTTAGAACAATCAACATGGTCCACACTGGCCACACCCAGTGTGGGGGCCGAGCCCTCCTTCTAAAAGGTACCAACCTAGTGACAAGCATGCTTCTCACATCCTCCAGGCAACTCAACTCAGCCAAAACTGTGCAGCCAATCAGGAGATCCCCTCCTCTATTCCAGTGGGCTGTTCCCAGGAATGGAGGAGCCAAGTTTTAATTTCCGTCCCTAAAATATAAAACTAAACAGAGAAGAGCTGGCAAGGTAACAGGGGAGGGGGGTGCTGGAGGGAGACTATCTCTGCAGACACCGTAGTGAGAAGCAGTGTTTTTCTGGGAGCTAAGAGCTGCCAACCCAGGAATCCTAAGGCAGGACAATGGTCTTGTCTTTATGGTTACTAAGGCTGAGCTGGAGATAGAGAAGCCTCCATTCTAAAGGAGAGGGACAGAGGGGCGACTCCAGCCCTCCAAAGCACAGCCCCCCTTCTCTTCTCTTTAGAAACCCCCTGCTTGTGTCTCTGAATAAGTCACAGTATCTTTTGTCCCTCCCCACCCCCAAACCCTCCTCTTCATCCACTTCTACCTCCCTCCCTGGTCTCCCTTTTTTCCGTGGGAAAGTTGCTTGAAGAGGTCATGGGCAGAGAGAGGAGGGGGAAGGGGGCATGCAACGACAGAAGGTCGATGGCAGTGCCAGACAAAAGGAATAATCACGCTAATTAAATGTCCAAGAAAGGCTCCAGGAGAAGATGGTAGTGGGGGTGAGGGAGGTGGTAAGAAGTGAAGAGGAAAGGGCTGGAAGACAGAGAGGGGTAGGGAGGGGCCTCCCTTGTCAGGGAAACAGCAGAGGAAAAGAAAAATTTTGTTTCTATAGCCCTTTTGAAACTACACTGCCCAGCCCTCCACCCCATTCTGTAGCTCCAATTCTATTGGCAGGCACAGGGAATAAAGAAGAGAGATAAAGAGCTGCTACTCCCTCACAGATTCAAAGCAATCTGGGGTGCCTTTTCTTGGATTATGGCATGGGGTCACTTGGCATTTGTCAAGGGCACCAGAAATGAGGTGGGGTATTAGACCCTGCTCAGTTTTGACTTCAGTTCAACTACATAGTGCTTATTCAATAGGTAACTGTTAATAATAAGAACAAGAATAGGAGTTCAGACCAACTGAGGTCTCATTGTGCAGCCAAACATTGCACTAAATCTGTACACTGAATATCTCATTGAATCCTTACAACAACCCTATAAGGAAGGTACTATTACTATCCTCCTTTTATAGATGAGGAAACTGAAGACAGAGTTTGCAAAATTTGCCCCCAGTTGCACAGTGGAGAATTGGATTCAAGCCCAGGTGGTCTGGATCTGGAGGCTGGGTTCTTATCACTGTAGGAGGCTCCTTTTTCCACACCTGCAGTCACTGTAGAGGCCTGCTAGAGGCTCCGGGACACTGCTGCATGACAGCATGGAGAAGGAGAGCAGCTCTGCCAAACACTCCTGCCAGCTGAGAGGAAGTGACATAAAATCCCATGCATTTGACCAGCATTTCACCATTAATAAATTATCTTCACATACAAGGAAGGAGCTTTGGGGCTTTGGCCAAAGGGCACTGGATGAGGAGACCAAAAGCTGAGTCCCAGCCCCACACAGTAGCACATGATCCATGTGGCCCTCCATGTGAAGCAAATTCTGAGCTTAAGTGCCCAGGCCTAAAACTTGTATCACAGGGTATGGGAACAGGATAATGGGGGCAAGCACATCTGGTGAGCTGCCAAGGGGTGGGTTCCCTTAGTAGAGAATTTCACACCGATGCCGTGGGGCAGGTAAGGCAAGTATGATGAGCGCCCTTTCACACATGAGGAAACTGGACCTTGCAAAGATGCTGAGGCAGAGACAGGAGGAGAAGAGGGGCCTCCATACTCTCGGTCCAGTCCTCTCCCTGCTAAGCTCTGCCCCTGCTCTCCCCTATACCCACCTTCCTCCCTCCTCTCAGCACAGATCTTCCTATATGCCAAGAACAAGCTAAGTGCGATGACACCTCCTCTGGGCAGCCTGGAATTTTAGGATCTGGCACCCACCCTAACCATAAAACCATCCTGACCATTGGGGGCTCAGGGGCTGCAGACCAGCCAGGACCCGCTAGAGAAAGGGAAGACCAGGTGGGTGTGAAAGGCAGACAAGAAAGAAATCAGGGGCTGGCAGGCAAAGGGAAATCTGTGGGCACCACGTTTTATGATCACCCATTTTATGATCAGGAAGATCAAGACCATAAAATGGGATAATCACTGAGCTCACCACATCACCAGGTTGTCCAAGAAATATGAGCTGCTATTCCAATCTGGAGTCACTTCTTCAGCTTCCAAAGAGACTACAGGAAAGTGACTAACTCTCCAACAGCACCTACTGTGAGCTGGGCACTGTGGTATGTGCTTGCTAGGGAAGCAGCCTGGCTCTGAAGTCAGACTTCCTAAGGCTTCACTCCCAGTGTGCCAATGATTAGCTGTGTGCCCTTAAGTAAGTGAGACTCTATTTTCTTCATCTGTAAAATGGGTTAATAATGCCTACCTCATAGACTTACAAGGATTAAATGAGACTAGAACATAGCAGGAGCCCTATTAATGTTGCCTATTCTTACTTATAATCTTTATTCCTCACAGCCACCGTCATAGGCATACTATTGCCAACATTTTTACAGATAAAGTAAAATTGGGACTCAATGATATTAGGGACCTTGCCCAAAATCACATGGCTAGGAGGCAAAATCTCAATTGGAACCCAGACCTGTTGGACCCCAAAGATCAAAGCCTCCCTCGTCTACCACCCCATGCTGTCTTCCACCTGCAGCCAGAGGTCAGGACGAGTTGAGGAGCTTAAATCCTGGCAGACCTTCCTTAATCTCTGGCCCAGGCAGAGATTACATCACCATGAAGAGGTGCTCTGACGCAGCCATGAAAGCACCTACCCGGAGGCGATCAGCACCCGGGACTGGGCGATGGCCAGTCGCTGCAGGTTGGTGCGATTCAAGGTTGCCAGGGCCACACTTCCAGTCTTGCCACTGACTCCTGGGGGGCTGGCTGGGGAGCCCACGATTGCACCAGCCGGCATGCTGGACGCCGGTCGTCGGCTCACCTGCGACGGGACAGTTTTCACCGGGCCGCGAATGGTGCCCGTGCTGTCCAGTGGCTTGGCCCCGGGGCCTGGGGGTGGGGGCAGCTTGACCGCTCCGGATGGGGGCATGTGCTTGCGGGCTGCTGGGGGCTGTAGGGGCCCGGTGCCCCCATTGACCACAGCCGCCTTAACACTCATCACCAGGACACACTGTGGGCAGGAGCAGGGCGGGGCGGGGGGCGAGGCAGCCGCGCCGGGGCTGGCCGGCCAGGACTGAGCCTTGGCCAAGGTGCCGGTGACCATGGGGTAGATGAGGTCGAGACGCCTGCGGATGCGGCGCTGGCGCTGGGTCTGTCGGTTGATCTGGCCCATGGTGCTGAAGTCAATGATGTAGCTAAAGCCGATGGAGGTGAGGTCGATCCAGGGGTGCTGCTTCTCATAGGCGTGCTGGATGGTGATGCCCACTTCCATGTCGTAGGGAGTCCAAGAGCCATTGTCGTTCTCCCACTCCCACACCACGCCCTTCCCAGGGGCCGAGGATGGGTCGTAGTAGTTGCGACGAACCGGACGGAGGGTCCCTGCCGGAGTGGGACAGAAGAGAGGGTCTGGGTCAGTATGGAATGAAAAGTAATTGTGCTCCGTTAATAGGCAAACACCAAACAAGCCCTACTGTGTGCTGGGTACTACACTGCCTGTTGAGGGATCAGTTGTGAATGAAACTCAGTCCAGCCTTTAAGGAGATAAACATGAGTGGGTGTAGATCAGTTGCAACAAGAAGGCTATGGGGGGGCAATGCCAAGCCCCAGAAAGAAGGCCTTCTGGTTTGGAGTCAGGAGACCTTGGTTTCCAGCCAAACCAGTTCACTTATCAGCTAACACAAAACGTCCCAGTCTCCTTTTCTTCCCTGGGAAATGGGATAACGACTACCTCTCAGAGTTTCTGTGAAGATTAAATGTGCCTCACTTATTCGTTCAATTAATGTATATGGAGCAACTTGGGTAAGCCAGGTACTGGACTTCACGTAACTTGCACTAAGGTATATAAAGTCCCTGACACATACTACGTGCTCATAAATATCATACTCCTTCTCCCCTGCTCCTCCATACACCCCACCCCTCCTCTGCCCTGAAGGACCCAGGGAAGCCTAGGGGAGGGATGGGAAGATTCTGCCTTCAATCAGGAAAGCTTCCTGGAGGCAGCAGCCAGAGATAACTTTACGGGTGAGGTACAAAATGACACTTTACTGTGAGGACACGAAGGGAAATCAGGCTTGAGAAAACCATCTCATCTTCCTCCACATTCAATCTTACATCAACAATAATACTGGTCATGATAATAATTTCACTTCTTTCTAACATGTTTCAGGAAGCTCAAAGCCTCCTTAATTTTTAGTTTCACTGGGGGGAGTACGGAAGAGGCCAGGGCTGTCATAAGGGAAGGGTGTGCAGAAATGAACCAGCAGGACCAGAAGGGGACTGACCCTGTAACTGTTGCCTCTTTCTCCCCCACCACACAAAACCTGAATCCCCAACCAGGGCCCACTGCATGGGCGTCAACATCAAGGCTAAAAACGCCCGGCTCAAGGGAGAGGAGGGAAGGCTGGGGAGGGCTCCAAAGATGCCGGAATCTCTGCATCGGTAGATTTAAGCTTCATCCACCAAAGTGGTGGGAAAAGGCTTCCTTCCCCCGGCCTCTGACCCACTCCTTCCTCCAACCAAGACTGGGGACAGAATCCCATTCAAGGGGGGAAGAAAAGAACAATGGCCATTCAGGCCTTGGCCAGGGTCATAACCCACCCCTCACTCCATCTCCGAGTCCCTTAATGACCCAAAACATCAACTCTCAGAGGCACAGAGGGAGAAGCAGAACAATCCCCTTTTCAGCACCAGGACTCGGCTGGGCTGGGGGGCATGGGGTGGTGGCATGGGAGGAGGGGAGAAGGGAGAAGGGAGGTGGGCTGGAGTTTCCTCCTCCTGTGTATCCCTTTCCTTTCTAAGCAGCCACCCTGCTCAGGAACAAAGAGCAGGGGCCACGCGGAGGTTCCATCCCTTCCAGCTGCATGATGAAGCCTCAGTTTCCTCATCTGTAAAACAGGGGTCCCTGGTAGCTACTACACAGGGTGGATTTCAGGATTAAATGAAGGAATAAATATAAAGTGCTAAAACAGCACTTGTCACGTGGCAGGAGCTCAGTAATAGTCGGAGATTATTTTTCCAATTTATTTTGTGTTATATGTCTAAGCAGGATTGAGAGTCATGGGGAAAGTTTAGTTTTGGGGGATGTCGTTTGTGTGTGTCTCATTTGCACAATCTTATTAATTAGAAAGGACTTTCACATGTCCCATTGCATATGATCTTCACGGCAATTCTATGAAACATCTTTTACAGAGGCAGAAACTATTATATTCTCTACAAGGTAGCCAGAATAATGTCCTTGACCAATTTTCACAAGGGTAATTAAAAAGGCATTTTTTTCCAATAGAGATATCAATCCTGCGGATGCCCAAGAGTTGCCCAGAAGCTTCTGCAAGCTATGCCCTGACTCGAACATACCTTTCTAGTTTATCTTCCTTGGTCCCCTGAAATTTCCACTTCTCCTGCCAGATAACCCTTTTATCCTTATGCGTTCCCTTGTAGTTCTCTGACCCCATTCCCCCCACACACTATTCACCAGGTCCTTCTAATTGAAATGCCCTCCTTTGCCTTTTTGCCTATTGACATTCTCCTAGGCATTCAAGTTCTATGTCATTTGTCACCTGTTCCTTGAAAAGTTCTCTAAACCCAGGCCCCACCCTCAGGAGTCCAGAATGCATATCTTGACTGTGTGTTTCTGCACTTTGAGTGCATTCAATGGGGACAGGGATACCGCTGTATATCTTTTCATATTCTAGGCGCCTTGTATAGTCTGGCTGTAATGAGGGCTCCCCACATGTGCTATGATTGATTGAAGACATCCAGCTACCTTCCCATTTAATCATTTATCGCATATTGCTGAGCACATGTTAGCTGCTATGAAGAAAGAAAAAACTCACTCATTCCACAAGTAACTTACAGCCTAAGATGTGAGCCAGAAGACAAGTGCGCAAAAGCCTATTTATGAGGCAGTGTATGCCACAAGAAGGATGTCAACAAAATGGTATGGGGGCTCAGTTGGCAGGAATCTGACTGTATAGCCACTCTGCTTAAATGCCTTCCACGACTTCCTTAGGTAAGGTCTAAATCCTTTCCATCTACCAACCTCTGCAGCCCCCTCACCTGCATTACTCTGCCCCCTTTTCTACTACACCAGCCTCCTTCAGGCTCTTCCCCTTGCCTACTTCTCCCGTGTTGGGGCTTTTCACAATGCTGGTGAAACACTCTAGCATCCTTTGCACTGAGCAACTTACTCAGTTTCTTTAGGAAAGCTCATTCCTCATTCCTCAGCTCATTTCCTCAAGAAGGCCCCTCTGAGCTGCCCTAGCCACATCGAATTCCCATTCCAGTTCTTTATGGCACTTATCTCAATGCCTGGTTATATGTTTATTTGTGAGTCTGGTTCCATGAACATCTGTCTTCCTCACCAGCCTCCCAATCCCACAAGAGCGGGCAACAAGGTTTTGCTCACTGCCGTATGCCCTGTACCTGGCATTTCCTAAGGGCTCAATGAACATCGAATGAATAAATAAAGTAATGAAGGTTTGGAGAACAATTCAAGGAGCAGATGACAAACGGCATAGAACTTGAAGGTTTGGGAGAATGTCAATGGGCAAAATGGCAAAAGAGGGCATTTCAGTAGAAAGACCTGGTGAAAATTTTGGGTGTGGGTGGGGTGGGGAGATAAAGAGAACTAGGAGGGAATGCATGAGGGTAAAAGGGCTATCTGTTTGGCAGGAGTAGAGGAAATTACTACGGGGTAGAAGATGATAAAACTGGAAAGGTCTAGGACTAGGATGTGGAAGGTCTGGAACGCCAGGCTGTAGAGGGTTTAATTTATAGGCCACAGAGAACCAATGAAATTCATTAAGCAGAGAAGCAGTAGACCAGAGCTATTCCATTAATTATACCCAGGTGAGAAGAAATGAGGGTGCTGGCAGTAGAAATGGAAAGGAGGTGACCAACTGGAGAGACTCTATAGAGAGGAAACGGGTAGGACCTGAACCATGAGTGGCTGACTGCTTTCCATGAGAGGTTCAAGGATCTCCTGCTTCAGAATCTCCTGGGGAAAGGGTCAGCAATGTGCTCCAATGGGTCAGAGCTCCGGGACCTGGGCCTGGGGATCTGCATGTCAACAACAGCCCTGGGTTTGCATCATCCACAATGAAGGCTGAACTACTGGGCCACATGGTCTATGTGCCTGGAAGTATTCGGCACCCAATTAAGACTCTGAATGATGGAAGGAGTCAAAGAATTCTGAAACTTTGACCATAGGCAAGAAGGAAACCAGAGGCATCATTAGCAGGCAGAAGAGTGTCAAGAGGAAGAACTGGTTTTGGGAGGGAAAGTTGTTGAGTTCAGTTCAGCCCTAGAGGAGCTACAGCAGGCTCAGAAGGGAGTTAGAGACAGTGGACAGAACCAAAGTTTTGGGACAACAGAGATGGTGGGATTTCCTTTCTGTTTTCAAGGACCTATTTGAAATAGGCTAGCCTCAGACCTTTCTAGAATCAGGATCATGAGCTAGATGATCTGAGGACATCCCATCTGATACCAGGACACAGCATCCCAAGAAAAGGCCTCTAACAGGATAGGGACAGAGGATGTTTACAAACCAAGGAGGAGGAAAGAAAAAGAAAGTTTTCCCAACTCAAACCTGGAACCCAAAAGCACCCAGGATATTTTGGTTCCCGGGAAATGGGAGGCAATGCCTTCCAGGCACAATCTGAGGTCTCTGGGGACATTTCTGCCACATCTACTCAAGTGACTCACTGCGTTTACAGCTTCCACTGTGGGCAGAAAATCACATGCCTCTCACACCTCATTCCCCTTCCTCAACTAATATATTCCACACGGGCAAAAACTCAGATGCTTTGTTATTGCTATATCCCAAGCACGTGGATGTCTCTGTAAGCATTTAACAAATGAAGGTAAGTAGAGCTCAAGGCATTTGATTTCAAATTCAGGTCTACCATTTACTAGCTGTAAAACCTTGAGCAACTTCACTTTTCAACTTGTTTCCTTTCCTACAAAATAGAAATAATTTTAGGTTCTTCCTAAGATGGTTGTACAGATTAAACACATGTGCAGTACACTTGGTATAATGACGGCATCGGGCACATCCCCGGGACTGTAATTCTCATTTTGACCATCGTGATAGCTGCCTCCTCTGCTACTGTACGCACAGGGCCGGGGACATACCACAAGGGGCCTGAGAATCAGCTGGTCAAATTCTTAAATCAGACCGACTCTCTCTCCATTTGACCCATCTCACCACATAAAAGAAGCAAAACTTGCACAGAAAACTCTGGAAAGAACCCTTCCTTCACACCATGATGCTTCTTATTAGCAACATAATTGGGGCAGGACCAAATCCATTCACGGGCAGGATGGGAAGAGAAGCCTGAGTGGCTAAGGGACTTGCCCAAGGTCTTGCAAGTGAGATAAACGAATCCAGGAGGAGAGTGCAAATCAGGTCTCCCAATCCCAGCCTGGGCTTCCCCCCCTCCTGCTGTGGCCTTGGAGATGTCAGTGGTCAAGTGTGACGGAAGATGCAGGGGAAGTGAGGCTGAAGTAAAGCGTCCCAGCCACTTCCCCACAACAGAAAAAGAGCATCCCAGTCAAGGTAAGTGGCTATGGGCACAGAGGGCCTGACCAATGACCAAGCCAAGACCCTGTCTCCTCTACCTCACCCCATTCCTTTCCTTCCTTCAGACTCTCAGGCGCCATATGCCTAGAGACCAGCATAGCATGCAAATGAGGCGGTCAGGGGAGAAGAGGGCCCAGGGAAGAGGCGGGCAGACGGTGCCTGCAGCATCCCAGCCATTGCCCTGGAGACTGGCTAGATGGGGTCTGGAGCCCAGGGGAGTAGAGGGCCTGAGGACTCTGCAGCCAGGGAGGCAAGACAAAGCTCCCATGTCAGGAAATGTCCCCTGATAGATGAGGCAACAAAAAGCGGAGAGGAATCGCCTCTGGGTAGGGGACTTCCAGCTCTCCTTTGTTTACGGGGATGTTTCTGGTTCCCAGCTTTAAATCGTGGCTTGGGGATGGCGGGTAATTTAATTAAACATTGCCAGGGCTTGGCTGAGGTTGCCTGGGAGCTGGTGGTTTAAAGTTCCTACCCTGTCAGGGCCTCATCAATGAGCTATATTGAGAGGAACTGAGTGCCTGTTGACAGAGGAGAGAGAGGAGGGGGCTCAGAGCCCAGCAACCCAGAGACAGGCCTATTCTCACTTGACAAGCTCTGACAGACCCAGCATTCCTGGAAGGAGTAGACGAAACCAAAGCAGTCTGAACCACGAGGCAGTCTTTAAAATGTTCAGGCCTCCGCCATAAAACCTGAGGAGCCCCCAGCCTCTAAACTGTTAATCACCAGAGTAGTCAGCCGGCTTCTGGGGTCCCGGGGGAGGAAGCTTCTGTCCTTAAGCCTGGTTTTCTCTAGAATCTCACTTCCATGAAAAGGGATCTTTGGGTCATGACCCTTTTAGGTACCCTCAAACACAGATGAAATATTTGCCCTTCCCAAATGCAGACAGGGGCAGGGAACTTTATGTCATCAAGGTGTGTCTCCACATGCTGCTGAGATAGAGTGTGAAATAGAAAAGCTAACACCTGCCTGTCTATTTTGAGCAGGACTGGAATTCCCTGCCAGATGTCTTAAATGCTGGCCTCCACGTCCCACCTCTGCACCTCAGCTCCCTCACTCACTCACACACACACACACACACACACTCCCCCCACCTGACACCTCCACCCTCACCTCCACAACCTCTAACCCAATTGCACAATTACATTCTCCTCCTCCGTTCAACCACACTTAATCCTCTTTCTCACTCTCCCCCCATTCCTCCTTATTCCCTCCTCCTCCCAGTCTCTCTCAGCCCCACCGCCCTCCCTTTTCCCACCAAGGTTTAAGCCCCTCCAGATGCTAACACTTCTGGAATCCTTTCCCCAGAAAGCATTGCTCAATCGGCCAGTGTCTGCAAGGTCCTTGGCAAAGAGGTTATTGGGAGTTATGACTAAAGGACTAAAGGAGGGGATGTCAGGGGGGAAAGATACTCCTTTCCCATGACCATCCTAATTAGCACACAGGATGTGGGGGCTTTCCAAGGAGTCTGGGATGCCTGCTCAAACAGCTGTTCTCTGACCCTCTGGGACTCTCCTAATCATCCTCTCTGCTCCCTCCCCTCCACACCTGCCTCTCCAGGCTCCTCAGTTGTGTTCCGCCTCTGCCGAGAACTAGCTGGAATTCCAGAATTCTCCCTCCCCACTCTCTCCACCCCTCACTGAATCGATTACTGGAGAGACAGTGGACTCTGGTCCCAGGTCGCCCATTAACCCTCAATATACTGGAGCTCTGCCCTGCTCCTTCCTCTGATGACCAATGACCGGCCAACCTAACCCCCACCCTTCCTCCCAGTAACCTGGAAAGGCCGGTCTGCTGGGGGGTGGGGTTGTGCTGGCCACAGTGGTAACCTGATTCTCATTTAAAGATAGGAGTTTAGCTCTCTGGGAGGCTGAGATGCCTCCCCCTCATAGGCTATGTTTCAGGAGGAAGCTTGGGGAGTTTCTGCTTAGGAATCTGCCTCCTCCGGCAGGGACAAAGGGAGCGGCTTCCCAGCCTGGCATTCCCCTGCCCCTTCCTCCCCAGCCTCTCCCCATCTGCTGGGGCCTGTTGCTTCAGCAATTGGAGTGCACAGGCAGCAGCACTCACCAGTGCCATGGCATCCTGGGGGGTTCATCCCCTGGAATCCCAGGAACTCCAGCCTCTGCTCCCAGGGCCTGGCCCTTCCTGTGCCAGACCCTAGAGCTTCCCAGGATAGTGTGAGAAGGCAGCGCACACAGGAGGGGCAGAGACAGAAAGATGGGGGGTAATGCCAGGCGCCATGGTGCCTGAAGCAAAGCAGTGTCAGTGGGGCGTCAGGGATGACGAGCTGGAAACCTGTGCTAGCAGGTGTGAGGGGCTGGGATTGTTTGTGGGCTAGGACCAGAGTATCCATATGTGAGGATTTAGGGCCACCGAGCACTGAAAAGGGGGCGTGGAAGGGGGTTTCTGAGGGGCTAGATTGAAGCTGGGTTTGCATAATCTGATACTGATACTACTACGCTGCTACTACTCGGAGGGATCTTCACTTGGGGAAAGAGGGTCTTAAGAAGATCACCGGGAGTAAAAGAGCCCACCACATGACCTCTTGGTGACACCTCTGCATGGGCTTAGTCGGTGGGCAAGTGATGCGAGAGGTCCCGGGGAAGGAAGGAGAGATGGGCGCGGGCGGGGCAGAGGTGGCCAGCTCACCCGTGTCCTGGCGGAACTGGTTCATAGACTGCAGGTCGATGATGTAGGGCGCGAGACGGCTGTCCACCTGGCCCAGCACCACGCTGCCCCCGGCGCGGGAGCCGGCGCGGACCACCGCCTCGATGTGGTGGCTCACGGCCGGGCTGTAGGGTCGCCAGCGCCCGTGCTCGTTCAGCCATTCCCAGACAACCACGGCCGAGGCCAGGAGCATGGCGAGCCCGGAGCTGTGGCGGCAGCGCTGCGCTGCCTGCCTCCTGGGCCCGGCGCGCCCGTCCTCCTCCGCTTCCTCCTGCGCCGCCGCCTCCGGGCCTCGACCGCGCCCCCCGCCCCGCGCCTGGACGCCCAGGGCAGCCTCAGCTCCGGCCCATTGGCCCCACCCCAGCCGCGCATCCACCGGGGCCCGGAGACCCGGGACACCCGGCTCGGACCGCGAGCCGCCGCCGCCGCCGCCGGGGTCCGCCGCTGCTGCCGCTGCTCTGTGGGGTCGAGTCGCTTCATGCAAATGTCCGGCTCTCTGCAAACAGGCCCCCGCCTTGCAAAGCCACCCGGCGGGCGCGCGGCCGGAGGCCCGGCGGCGGCGAGCTGGGGCTGACCACGCGGCGACGACCGAGACCTCGCACCAGTTGCGCCTCCGGTTCTGCAGAAGCCGGGGTGGGATCTAGCTGCACAATCGCGCTCAGAATGGCCCGCTCGGTTCCCCTCCCCTCTCTCCCCTCCCTCCCCACCCTTTCCCTGCACGAAATGCGGTCGCCGCCTCGGCAAGAGCTCCCCCTCCCTGTGGCTCAGCTCAGTCGCTTTCCAGAATGAGCCGCCCCTCCCAAACGCGGCGCTAAGGCAAACCCGCGCCCGCGGGGATTCCCCCAGTCCCAGGCTGCCGCGAACCACCCGCCACGACTCGGTCTAGGGGACCGCGGCTGCCGTCGGCGGCAACTTCACAGCTCCCTCCCTGGAAAAGAATTTTTCTTTTTTTTTAATGCAGCGCGATCAGTGTCCGCAGCGCGAGCTCCAAGACACACAGGGTCTCCGCTGGCGCGCACGCACTTGCACACTCACATTCGCACACACACACACGGACGCGCACACGTGTGCGCCCCCCTCGCTCCAGCTCTTATTAGCTCGGCGTCGCCCGCATCTTTAGCTGTCCGTCAAGGACGCAGAAGCCACGCCCTCTTGCTCTTCTGGTGGGTGCCCTGGAACTCACACGCCCCCTACTGGTGCAAAGCGCCGCGTGCCGGCAAATGGCTGCACAGTAAATAATACCCTACTCCAACCCCTGCTGAGACGAGTACAAAGGAATGCAGCGAATTGGCGAATAATGGATTTATGTCATCTATGTAAAGAGCAAACTGTTTTTTCTGTCCTACTTGACACTATTAGAGCCAAGAAGACGCATGCCAAATGTATTTATTCTGCAGCGTGTCCACGACCAAAATAATGGGACACTACAACCCACGCTACTCTTGGTTATTGTGGTCATTAATACTTAATGTTCACGAGAATCTATATGGGTGAACTCTGACTAAAAGGGAAAATTGAAATCAGGATTACAGGTTCATCTTTCCAGAGAACACAAACTTTGTTTGGTTGAGGTTGCAAACACACAAAACCCCAATGAATTCGTACCATCTAGATCCAGGAGACACTATGGAAAAATAAAAATAGAGTATGTGTTAGAGAGGGAGATTATGAATCTTTTTTAAAATAATCGTTTTCTTTAATAATGTCATACGATCTTCATATTTGGGGAAATTTTGTTTTTTGTTTTTTTAATTCTTTCCTTGTTCACAGATGTCCTTTCTCTCATCATCAGTATCTCCCCCCCCCCCTTTACCTTAGCCATCCATCCAGGAGTGCTAAATACAAAATACAAAACGAAAGAAAAAGTATCAGTTCTGCTCTTCTCCAGGCCTCCAAAAACACCAGGCTCAAGGCTATTTCTATGCTTTGTTCTTGCTGGTCACCTTGCCCCAAAACCTTCCCTGCATTACCTCCAGAATCTCGAATCATCCTCTCCCTTAAAGCCAATCTCCCAGTCGAACTCAGTAAACTCCATTCATTAAAACACCGATGTTTGGAGTTTGAAGGATGAAAGTAAAAGGAGGCAAGGATGCCTCAATTAACCCAACCTAAAGCCATTATTATTCCCATTTTGCAAATGATAGATTTAGGGAATTGAAACAATTTGTCTAAGGTTACACATCTAGTCAGAGGGGGAACTTAGTTGGGCTGGCTCTAATAAAAATGCCTATTCCATAACACGTCATAGGACATCGAGGTAGAAAAGTAGGAGGCCAGACGTGGCAATGCAGAAGTGTCTCTGTGTGAAAGAAAAGGAAGGGCGAAAATAAGAATGTAGTGTTCAGGAAGAGAAACAAAAGTGGAACGGAAAAAAGGTAACTAAAGTGTTAGTGAGCTACTTTTACTTCAAATCATGCAACCAAGAGTATGAAGACTTAGAAAACATTCTTCTGGTTTTGGCAGGCATGCGTGCAGAAACTACTAGCCATGATTGATAAAGATACTGGAAGTAGTGAGAAGACAACACTGACCAGCTAAGCCAGGAATTCCCGTGAGGAAAAAGCCTAAGCCAGGTAAGAACGCTTTTAACAAATGCTAGACGGGCTGTCAGAAAGATGAATGGAAAGCAGGAAGGAACTTGCTCCTATCTATGTTCCAGCCTGATTTTTTATCTGGTCTTGTATCTCCCATGTTAAACATGACAGAGTATCATAGAAGAACAAAAATGCCTGATGACACATGATAGGGTTTGAATAGTCTTATTTATTTGCCAGAAAAAGTGAATATATAGATGACATTAGTAATCAGTTATAGTCATAAAAATATCTATTTTGATAAGAATTTGGCTGTGATAATTTATAATTTACCAAAATCCATTTGGCAATAACTACATATAATTACATATTAATGATATTATATATATATATATATATATTATATATATATATATATAAATTTCTTAGATCTCCCAAGACCATATTAATTTCAAATAATCTGTATCATAAACCCTTAAAAAATTCAGAGATTCAATTTTGTCTCATTTACCCATAAAGGGCATGAAAATCTTTGATTGAATGATGTGCCCTGATTTGTAATTTGGACAATGTGGTAGCCATAATGAAACCTCAATAATTAAGACTAATTGAAAGAAGCCAGTGGGAATTGTTCAAAGGATAATTGGATAATACTTTTTAAAGTGTACTTATTGCTTTAAAAGTATATAGGATAACTATAACTACACTTACAAAATACTGCTTGGTAGAGGTCCATGGGATTCATTCTGTTTACAAAAGCAGATTTTTAAATTATATTTTTGAATGTGTATTAGTTACCTATTGCTGCATAACAAATTACCCCCCAACACTTAGGGCTTAACACAAGAAACATTATCTCACAGTTTCTGTGGGTCAGGAATCTACGCGTGGTTTATCTGGGTGCCTCTGCCTCAGGGCTGTCAATATGTTGTTGGACAGAGCTGTGATCTCACCTGAAGGCTCAACCAAGAGAAGCTCTGTGTCCAAGTGTAGTCACAGAGTGAATTTGTTGACAGGATTCAAGGACTATTGGGCTGAGGGCTTAGTTTCTTACTGACTTCTGGCCAGAGACATCACTTCCTTGCCACATGGACCTCTCCATAGAGTAGTTCACAATATGGCAGGTAGCTTCATCGAAGCAAGCAGGCAAGACAGCAAAAGAGGGCAAACAAATTAGAAGCTGGTGTCTTTTTTTTAAAATTCAATTTTATCGAGATATATTCATATACCATGCAGCCATACAAAGCATACATTCAGTTGTTCACAGTACCATTACATAGTTGTGTGTTCATCACCAAAATTAATTTTTGAACGTTGTCATTACCACACACACAAAAATAATAAGAATAAAAATTAAAGTGAAAAAGAACAATTAAAGTAAAAAAGAACACTGGGTGCCTTTTTTTTTTCTTTTTTGCCCCCATTTTTGTACGAAGCCAGTATCTTTTTGTAATCTAATCTTAGACCTGACAACCATCACTTTTGCTGGAGGAGATTACACAAGGACACTTTTGCTGGAGGAGATTACACAAGGACATGAATACACAAGATGGGGCTTATGGGTGCCATTTTAGATGCTGCCTAACATAGGACACTAATGAATTCTTTTGAAATGAGTAGTTTTGACTATTAGGCAAACAGTTGCCTTGACTTGTGTGGCCTTCTCAATTAGCAAATTTCCAGTTTTAAAATGTTTATTCATTTTTACTAGGGATATATTGCATAATAACTAATGAAAAATTTATTACTTTTTTAGAGGTAGAAAAATTCTAAACTTGAGTCAATTTAACAGTATAGCCTAAAAATAAATGACACAAAAATTGATAGATAAGGAGAAACTAATCAATCTGCAATCTTGTGGAAGATTTTTAAACATGTACCTATCAGATACATGTTTAAATACAGATACTAATGTTTAAATACAGATACTGATAGATAAATCAGATACTGATAGATAAAGCATAACTCCAATTAATAAGGCCATAGTGTCTGAATCTCACAAATTAACAAACATAATTTTATGGAAATATGTAGCACCTACATCTTATAATAGGAGACTACATGATCTTCTCAAGCACATATAGGGCATATAACGCCACACAATATCATGCAAAGCTCTATGATTGTGAGAATTAGATTAAGTTTAGCTTTCACACAGGGTGGAGGCAGCTCAGGGGAATGGCAGAGGGTTAAGAAGCCAAGCTGTAATCGGCAGCTGGTCCCCCTGTTTATCCACCCACTATCCTTGCAAGGTGGAGACCCAGGGGTAGAGGTTCCTAAAATAGCTTCATAACTTGTTACCAAACTAGCTCAGACTGGCTCTGCAGTTAAAGAACAAAGGAAGGAGGCCAGGTAAGCATAGAAGTGGTGTCACTACCTTATATGGGCATAACAGTTATAGTCAGGGGTGGAGACTTGTTTCAGATGTTTCAAGTTGGCACAGGAGACTTTTTCAAATGTTTCCAATTTGCACAGGCTGCATGTTTCAAATTTGCACTGGCTAGTATAGAAAGTAACCTCTGAAGTATCCAGCCACTGGAGAAACGGGCGGACTTGAGGGTTAGGTATAGGGAATAAATAGTGCTGGGTCTATTGTTTGGTGTGCCAACCCCTACATTTTGGTTGCATGCCCATTCTTGCAAGATCGTGAATAAATTCTTTTCTTTTCCACAATTGGGTGAGTGTTTATTCCTTTTTAGGTATAGTGCTTGTTTCTCACAGTGATCAAATCCACTGAAATGAAAAATCAACAACTAAAAGATAAACCAAAAAGCACAATATGTTTGGGAATTCAAAAGTAAATGTACATTTCTAAAGAATTCTTACATCAAAAAATGTCTTATGGCATTCAGAATATATAACCTGTTATCAGTGATCTTTGGATAATATAAGTTTTGGCTTGAGGTAATTTCAAAGTAAGCATTTGGCTTGCCAGGTAAGATTAACCCTACTCTTTGGGCTTTTTGGTTAAAGACTTTTTTTTTTTTTTTTTTTAGCAGTTTTACCACAGCAATTACACACAAACTATCATAGTTTCTCTATTACTAATATCTTGCATTCATGTGGTACATTTGTTAAAATTGATGAACCAATGTTGATACATAATTAATAACTATAGTTGACATTAGGGTTCATTCTTGATTGTACACGTCTATGTGTTTTGACAAATGCATGATGTCATGTATTCACCATTAGAGTATCAGATGGGATAGTTTACTGCCCTAAAAAGTATCCTGTGCTCCACCTGAACCCCTGGAAACTACTGATCTTTTTACTGTCTCCACAGATTTGTCTTTTCCAGAAAGTCATACGGTTGGATCAATGTGGTATGTAGCCCTTCAGACTGGCTTCTTTCATGTAACAATATGTATTTAGGGTTCCTCCATGTCTTTTCCTGGCTTGATAACTCATTTCTTTTTATCCATGAATAATATTGAATTGTAGTTATGTACATACATAAAATTTGTTTATCCAGCTCACCTACTGAATGGCATTTTGTTTGCTTCCAATTTGGGGGAATTATGAATAAAGCGGCTACAAACATTTTTTTAAAATATAAATATTTGCTATAAACATTTGCAAGCAGGTTTTTGCATGGACACAAGTTTCAACTTATTTGGGTAAATACTTTGGAATACAATTGCTGGATTGTATTGTAAACCAGTTTAGCTTTCTAAGAAATTGCCAAACTGACTTCCATAGTGTCTTCTCCCCAGCAATGAATGAAAATCCCAGTTGCTCTGCATCCTTGCCAGCATTTGGTTTTGTCATAATTTTGGATTGGAGCCATTCTAATAGGTGTGTGGTGGTATCAAATTGTTGTTTTAATTTGCAATTCTACAATGACATATGATGTTGCACATCTTTTTTATACGCTTATTTGCTATCTGTATATCTTCTTTAGTGAGGTTTCTGTTCATGTCTTTTGCCCATTTTTAAATTGGGTTGTTTTTCTTATTGTTGAGTTGTAAGAATTTGTATATTTTGGAAACAAGTCTTTTGTCAGATGTGAGTGTTGCACACATATTTTCTTCCAGTCTGTGGCTTGTCTTTTCACTCTCCTAACAATGTCTTCCTAAGAGCAGAAGTTTTCAATTTTAATGAAGTCTAATTTATCAATTTTTCTCTCACAGATCGTGCTTTTGGTGTTGTATCTAAAAATTCCTTGCCAAACCCAAAGTCATGTAGATTTTGTCCTATGTAATCTTGTAGAAATTTTATAGTTTTGGATTTTACATGTAGGTCTATGATCTATTTTGAGTTAATTTTTGTGTAAAGGTGTAAGGTCTTTTTTTTTTTTTTTTTTTTTTTTTTTTTTTTTTTGCATATAGATGTCCAGTTATTCCAGCATCATTTGTTGGAAAGACTTTCCTTTCTCTGTTGAATTTCCTGTGCTTCTTTGTCAAAGGTCAGTTGAATGTATTTTTGTGTGTCTTATCTATTCAGTTCCGTTCATCTATTTGTTTATTGTTTTGCTAGCATCACACTGTCTTCATCAGTGTAGCCTTATTGTAAGTCTTGAAGTTAGGTAGTGTCAGTCCTCTGACTGTTCTTTAGGATTGTGTTGGCTATCCTGGATCTTTTGCTTGTCCATAAAAACTTTAGAATCAGTTTGCAAATATCCACAAAACAACTTGCTGGAATTTAATATCAATTTGGCAACAACTGACATCTTAATAATATTGAGTCTTCCTATCCATGAACATGAATATCTCCCCATTTATTTAGATCTCCTTTTATTTCTTTCATTAGAGTTTTGTAATTTTCTTCATATAGATCTTGAATGTATGATTTTTACTGAAGTATTTCTTTCTTTCTTTCTTGGTGCTAATGTAAATGGTGGTGTGTTTTTTATTTAAAATCCCAATTGTTCATTGCTTGTACATACAAAAGCTATTGGTGTTTGTATATGAACCTTGTATCCTGCAACCTTGCTGAAATCACTTATTAGTCCCAGGAGTTTTTTTTTTAGATTTTCTACATAGACAATCATGCCATCTATGAACAAAGGCAGTTTTATTTCTTCCTTCCGAATTTATATAACTTTTATTTCCTTTTCTTGTTTTATTGCATTAGAAAGGACTTCCTGTATGATATTGAACAGAAGTGATGAGACGGGACATCCTTGTCTTGCTCCCGATCTTAGCATCAATCTTCTCACCATTAAGTATGATGCTGGCTGAAGGGTTTTTGAAGATGTTCTTTGTCAAATTGAGAAGTTCCCCTTTGCTGAGAGTTGTTGTTTCTTGCTTTTTTGTTTTTGTTTTTGTTTTTTTTTATCATGAGTGGGTATTGGATTTTGTCAAATGCTTTTCCTGCATCTATTGATATGAATATGAGTTTTCTTCTTTAGCCCCTTGGGCACTTTCTCCAAGATTTGCTCACATATTTTCTAAGCCCCTACGCTCTGAATAACAAGATGGAACAGTGACCAGCCCTTTTCTTGAGGAACTCAACTTGCTGGAAGAATTGGAATACAACTTTAGAGATAGATAGATAGATAGATAGATAGATAGATAGATAGATAGATGTAGTTTTAGAGAGAGAGAAATAGTTACTATCTTGCTCCTTTATTGATATAAAATTATAATTCCTATTACAAACAGAAGCCTATAAACCACTTACAACAGTATGAGATACAACTGAGGAGCTCAACAAATATGAGCTAGTGTCATTATTGTTACCTAATTCAACAATTTTTTAAACATTTGGTGAACTTCTCCAGTGAAACCATAGGCCTAGAGATTTCTTTCTCAGGAAATTTTTTAATTACAATTTCAATTACATTATAATTTATTAGTACAATTAGTTTATAATATTCAATTAATTTATTTTATTCAATTAATTACAGTTTCAATCCCCTTAATAGTTACAGGGCTATTCAAATTATCTCTTTAATATTGAATAAGTTGTGGTAGTTTGTGTTTTCTAAGGAATTGGTCCATTTAGCTAAGTTGCCAAATTTATGTTTGCCTTCCTTTATTATCCTTTTGGAATCTGCAACTGTGTTGAAATCCCGTTTCATCCCTGATATTGGCAATTCATGTCTCAGCCTCTCTTTCTTGGTCAGTGTGTGTGTGTGTATATGTGTGCCTCATTCTCTCTCTGCCAGTCTTGCTAGGGGTTTGTCAATTTTATGGATTTTTTTCAAAGAACCAGGTCTTTCTTTCATTGATCTTCTCTATTGGTTTTCTGTTTTCTGTTGTATTTATTTCTGATCTCATCTTTATTATTTCCTTCCTTCAGCTCTCTTTGGATTTATTTTGTGCTTCTTTTACCTGGGTTCTTGAGTGGGTGCTTAGATGATTACTGGATATAGAATTCTGGATTCCCATTTCTTCTCTTTCAGCAGTTGAAAATTTGGGGGCCACTCATGGTTTTTGATGAGAAATTCATTATCATTTGAATTGTTTTTAGTCTAGGTCAAGCTCCTTTTCTTTCTTGCTGTGTCACAGGTTCATCTCTACACCTCAAACCTGTGATCTCTGTTAGAAAAGACCTGAGCCTTATCAGGTCCTGATTCAGTGGGTTTGGGCTTCATCAAATAACCTCCCTCTCAAGAGTATAGGGACAAATAGTAATTTAAAAGTAAAGATACTCAAGACAAGAATTCAAGTTCAATACATATTTACTAAAGGAGCACTTGAGATAAAGGAACAAATTTACAATGCAAAAATAAATTGATACATTACGAAGCTTGGGGATGTCTGTCCCTTCCAGATGAAGTTGGACGTGAGATCAGAAGACCCCTCCTGTCTAAGTTACAGAGTATTTATAGAGCCTTTGATTTAGGGTACACTCAATTAAGTCATACTCTATTTTTATATTTGAACCATGGGAATGATGTGTGGTGAACCACAAGTGAGTCAAAGTCAAACAAGGGTATTCACAGTGCTATCAGAGATTCAAACTTAACCTTGCATGTCTACAAAATTCTACCAAAAATATTTCTACTAATTAAGCTTTGACTTCTGTAAGAGTGCTTTAACACACCTTTTACTTATATAAAACTAACAAGTAGAAGAGAGATTACTTTTACTTATAACTAACTTATTAGTATAGTTTTATTATTTTATTCTATAATTAGTCTAGCTATTACATCATATTATGTCTCTCACCTCTTTCTTTTCTGCTTGGGCCTGTTCAGCCTTTCCTTCAGTACAGTCTTCAAATATGGGACTCAAAGGATATGAATCATCTGTCCCAGTTATTATAGTAAGGCCTTTCCACTTTCTATCATTTGGAAATTGTACTTGAGTACTTTTGGGTAAAAGTTCTATTAAATATGCTTCTATATCAGAAGGAATAACTGGTTCTTCACTATCAGGACAGAAAGCATTAGGTATGTGAGAGCAGCAAGGTTCCTCAGTTATCTGATCCTTATGCAGAGAGGAATGTCCTCATTATCAGATTCCTCAGTAGAGATATTATCTTGTGACAGCTGCTTTTAAGATTTTCTTTTATCTTTGATTTTCAGAAGTTAGTCATTATTTATTCAATTTCATTTTCAGCCCTGCCTTCTTTCCCCTCTTTCTACTCTCCTCTCAGGACTCTGATGATAGGAATTTTAAATATTCTGTACATTCCTCAGGATTCTGAAGTCCTGTTCCTGCCCCCACCCTCCCCCCATCCAATCTATTTTCTCTCTGTTGGTCAGATTGGGTAATTTCTTTTCCTGTCTGCCATTTCTTTAATTCTTTCCTCTATTTCTTCCACTCTGCTGTGTTCTTCAATTCTAAAATTTCTATTTGGTTCTTTATATTTTCTACTTCTTTCTGTCACTTTTTATTTTTTCATTGGTTTCAAGCATGCTCATAATTTCTCATTAAAGCATTTTTGTGACTGCTGATTATAAATCTGTATCAGATAATTCTAACATCTGTCATCTTGGTGTTGGCATCTATCGAATGTCTTTTCCATTCAGTTTGAGATCATCCTGTTCTTGGTATAATTAGTGATTTTCTATTGAAATTTGGAAATTTGGGATATTATGTGATTCTAGATATTATTTAAATCTTCTGTTTTAGCTGGCTTCCCCTGACACAGGTCCAGTGAGGGGGAAAGGGACACCACCACATTATTGCTATTTATATCCCAATCAGCCTCCAATGACACCCATAGGGAAAAAAGAAGTTCCTCATTCCTGCTGGGCAGCAGTGGGAGTTCCAGCTTCCCACTAGAAATGCCTCATTAGTGCTCCACACATGGCCTCTACTGACACCACAGTGTGTGTGTGTGTGTGTGTGTGTGTGTGTTTATGTGTCTTTACCACTGGGCAGCAGGGAAAGTCCTGACTCTCCACGTGGCCTCCTCTGACTCCACTGCAGTGGGGAGTGGAGGAGATGCCTCCTTATTGCAGGATGGGGTGGAAGTCCAGTTCTCACCTTTGGGGTCAACACTGGCACCGTGGGAGGAGCCTTCTTACTGCCAGGTGAGGAGAAAAGTCTCAGCCTGTTCTGTGGTAGGGTTGGGACATCTCATTAAAGTCTGACAAGGGTAGAAGTGTTGGATCCCTACACAGATTTTTTTTCTGTAGTGTTTAGCCAAAGTGGTTATTGTCTAATAGTTTTCTGTCTTGCTGGGTTGCCCCTTCCTTAGTCTTTTGGTTAGAAAGAGTAGGCTTGTGATAGTCTTTTCTTATCTGTGCCCATTGGTGTTTCCGAGATGCCATCTTCTTCAGCTCCACATCTGGAATATTTGAGGCAAAAAGAAAACCAAAGGACTCACAGCCATGTTATTTCTTAGGTCCTGTGGTCCCTGGCAGGTCTGCCTTCTTCGCTCCACCTCTCCGAGTCTTCTTATGTTTGTCCAGGAGTTTTAGCTACTTAGTGGGAGGAATAGGGAAAAGTATGTCTACTTCTTTGCAAAAGCAAAGTCCTGTTGTCTTTCCTGTTGTATTGCCTCTTATGACATAGTGTCATTTCCATGGTCCTCCATCAGGCAAGGCAGCTATAGACCCCACAGACTACACTTCCTCACGGGGGTGTAATAACATCTGTAAGAGCAAATGGGACCAGAAACATTATTTTTCAAAATATAATCTTTCATACCTTTGCCTGTTGACTAGTCAATTCTTTACAGTTACTTGGCTCTATTCCATTTCCTATGATGTTGTTTATTACATGCTGAAAGTGATAATGAACAATATTCTGAACTTAGAGGATATCAGATGGTAGACCCCATATTTGATTGCTTTCCCAAAATATATGCTCAACTGAATCACTGAGATGAGAAAGAACTTTGTGTAATTTAACCATAGTACAGATTTTTGTCAGCTTCCCAAAATGTTTTTGTGCAAGTTAAACAGTCAAGATATTGCTTTTCCTTATTTTGTATTTTTCTGATGTGTTCTTGGATCTTTTCACTTTTCAGATAGGACCACTGATCCAGGATGAGATTTGTCAACCCATAGATTTTTTTTTCCCTCTCCCCCAGTGATTCTTCCTCTGATTCAGGACATTGAGGGACTACTACTTTAGGGTAACTCTTCCTTTAAATTTTATTTCAAAGAGCTTGTCCTCTAAACCAGCAACAGACTGTGTGCTTTCTAAAATGGAGTCCAATCATCATTTATCAAAAGGGAAGAGAACTGCCACCTTAAATAAAGCATCTTTGATGGTTTCTCCCTTGAAAACAGCAACTCAAAGTTTGCATCTCACTTTGTAAAGTTCCCTGCATTTAACAGTTTTTTTCTTCTCCCCAATTTCATGAAGATAAAAGTTGTCATAGTCAGTAGCTATCTTGTCATGGAGGCCAAATACCTGGTTACCTTTTTATGTATGCTTACTTTCAAAGTGAGAAATTTCTGAGAGGCATTCAGCGATTTAACACATTCCTCAGTTCCTTTTGTCTTCCTTGACTTATTGAGTTTCTCTCCCTATTTTGAGAGCTATGAGAGAATTAAGTACCATATACTTGTTTTAACTTTCCTCACTTTTAAGCTTGTGTTTATTTTTTCTGCATTTCTTGTGATTTACATCCAAATGGAAAATTTCTCATTATAGGAACTTGTCTAGAATTTGGGATTTTATTCAGATGAATGTGGTCCTTGAAACTAGGTGACAGTCACCTTTCTTAAGCTTTTCCTAAAACCCCTCTGACCACAAAATTTATTTTTCAGACTTATCCTAATTGTCTTTGAGGTCTTGAAGACAAATAATTTATAGGCTTAAAAGTTCCTAAAGCAACTTAAAATTTTTGTTTTCCCTTTTATACATCATAAAAGGGAATTTTTCTATGGAAAGTTAGGAATAAATCTCAAAAAAAAAAAAAAAAGAATGAATCTCAAGTCTATTGAGTAAAATTTGATCAAAGTTGAGCTAGGGATCTAAACTACAGATGGATCATTCCATCACATCAGCCATTTCAGCAGGCAGACATTCGAACCAAGTAACCCCAAGGATTGTAGAAAACCAGCACCAGAACATTACCAACTTCAGGGAGAAAGCATGGTCTTGCCATTGCCTTGACTTGGGACTTCTGGTCTCTAAAACCAATAAATTCTGGTTGTTTAAGCCAACCTGTTTGTGGTATTTGTCATAGCAGTGTGGCAAACTAAGACATTGTGAACCTCAAGAAATAAAATGCCATGATGGGGCAGGCTGGGCAAACTCCTGTCTACTTTCAAAGTCTGATAAGAATCCTCTGGAGCTCAAGTTCTCTTGAATTCTCTGTGCCTGAGTTCTACCTTCTGGACTTGAGGCTCTGCCACCTGGGTCATCTTTTCTTTTTTGTGGAAGGTAGCACATGTTTGTAGCTGAGCAGTTTTATCAGCCTGTTTCCCACCTGTAGAATTTTGGAGGTTCGGCAGACTTCTTTCATTTTTATATTGTCCCTGTCCTTTTTGGTCCAAGCTGGCAGTGTTTCTGCTGATGCAAAATTCTTCCATGTATATCATGGGGATTTACTCCATTGGACAAGTGGCTCCTCTACAGATCCTTCCCAGCTAACTTCATCTCTATTTTGGGCTTCTGTTGACACGGCTGAGGATATATATATGAGTTGCACATTTTGTATGACTAAAAATCTGACCTTTTGATCATTCTGAGGTTTTAGCAAAAGGTTGTCCAGCCACATCTTTGGTCCTTCCTCTAGACATATTTTCCTGACAGTGAATCTCTTAATTTTAGCGTTATTTGCAAACTGGATAGGCTGAGTATTTTCCAAATTATTAAGCTATGGTTCATTTTTGTACAATATTTCTTCCCTCAATTTATATCTTTCCTCTCAGATGTTCCTGTAAGCAGCAAGAAGAAACAAGGCCACACCCCCAACACTTTGCTTGGAAATATCCTCAGCTAAATATCCAACTTCATTGCTTACAAATTCTGCTTTCCACATAAATGCAAGAGACAATTCTGCAAAGCTTCCTGCAGCTGTATAACAAAGATCCCCTTTCCTCTACTTCAATAGCATTGTCCTCGTTTCCTTCTGAGCCTCCTCTACAGCACCTTTAGCATTTGTATTTCTACCAACAGTCTGTACATAAATTTTAGGTATTCTCTAGGTGCTATATCTTTTCTCTGCCATGGTCCTTGCTTTCTTCTGAGTCCTCAAAGACAGATTCTCTAATATCCCTATTTCTACCAACAATCTGCTCAACGCAATCTAGGCATTTTCTATTATGCTCTTTGAAATTCTCCCAGCCTCTCCTAACTGACGTATTCCAATACCGCTCCACATTTTTAGGTGTTACAGCAGCCCCACACTTCCTGATCTCAATATTTCTTGCTGCTGCAACAAATTAACACAAACTTAAAACAACACAAATTTACTGTCTTATAATTCTGGAGGTCAGAAGTTCAATATGGGTCTCACTGGCTTAAAAATCAAGGTGTCTGATCATGCTGAGTGAAATAAGTCAGACACAAAAAGAGAGATATTGTATGTTACCATTAATGTGAACTCTGTGGAAAATTGTAAAATAAATAGTTTTTATTGAAGAATGTAGGGGACCTAGCGATAGCAAATAGTGAAGGGGGAATGATAATCTAATAAGAACAGATAAGTTATAGAGGGTAAACTTAATGTTATGGGAATGTTCAGGAATGACTATAATTTGTTGATTTTTGGGGGGTATGGTAGGAACAATTCCCAGAAATGTAGTTATTTTAGGTTATTTTTTTTCTTATTCCTTTGTTTGGTTATAGTTTATTTTCTTGGGGTAGGGTAGGAACATGTTGGAAGCAATGCAGTTATCTTAGGTTATTTGCTTTTTATTATTCCTTTGTCTAGGTTTTGTTTGAAATATTGTTTTTTATTGTTTGTTTTCTTAATTTTTTTATAAAGTTAAAAAAAGCAATGAATGAGTGATAAAAAAAGCAAATGAACAATGAGGGGAGGAGGGGAGTGGAATGTTTTGGATGTTCTTTTTTATTTTAATTTTTATTTTATTTTTTGGAGTAATGAGAATGTTCAAAGATTGTGGTGATGAATGCACAACTATATACTATGATCAACTGATTGTACACTTTGAAGGATTGTATATTATGTGAATATATCTCAATAAAATTGCATAAATAAACAAACAAATAAATAAATAAATAAATAAATAAATAAAGGTGTCTGGAGAAGCTAAGCCCACTTAGAATTATGCCTAAGAGTCACTTCCAGAGAACCTCTTTTGTTGCTCAGATGTAGCCTCTCTAAGCCAACTCTGCGGGTGAACTCACTGCCCTCCCCCCTACATGGGACATGACCCCAGGGGTGTAACTGCCCCTGGCAAAATGGGGTATGACTCCCAGGGTGAGCCTGGCCCTGGCATTGTGAGATTGAGAAAGCCTTCTTGACCAAAAGGGGGAAGAGAAATGAAACAAAATAGAGTTTCACTGACTGAGAGATTTCAAATGGAGTCAAGAGGTCATTCTGGAGGTTATTCTTATGCTTTATATAGATATCCCTTTTTAGTTTTTAGTGTATTGGAATAGCTAGAAGGAAATACCTGAAACTGTTGAGCTGTAATCCAGTAGCCTTGATTGTTGAAGAGATTGTATAACTATATAGCTTACACTGTGTGACTGTGAAATTGTGAAAACCTTGTAACTGACACTCCCTTGATCACGTATGGACAGATGAGTAAGACAAAAAGTTAACAAATAATAGGGGGGATAAGGGTTTGGGATGTTTTGGGTGTTCTTTTTTTATTTTTATTTTTATTTTGGAGTAATGAAAATGTTCAAAAATTGATTGTTGTGATGAATGCACAAGTATATGATGATACCGCGAACCATTGATTTTTACACTTTGGATGATTGTCTGGTATATGAATATATCTCAGTAAAATTGCATTGAAAAAAATCAAGGTGTTTTTAGGGCTGAGCTCCTTTCTGGAAGCTCTAGGGGAGAACCCATTTCTTTGCCTTTTATGTGGTGCCTTGTTAAATCCTGTGTCTCAGGAAGTTGCTCCCAAATCAACAATCTCTTCCTTATCCAATTTTATAATCTGCACCCACTCCCTTTGATCAAACACCCTGAGAATCCAGCCCCATACATAATCCCCTGGATTTTGCCAGGGCATGCTGGCTAAAGTTTTGCAGTCCCTCCCCTTTCTTATCAGGCCCAGTGCATCATCAGCTGGGTTATACTGTGATTAAGCTCTAATTATAGGCCTTGTGGCTAGGAGGAGAGGTGAGCAGATTCTGCTGGAAGTACTGGTTGTCTTGTGATCTAGAGGTCTCCTCATTGCCCTAAAGCAAGGAGAGAGTGCTAGCTCTTAATAGGGAGGGTTGGACCATTTTGCAGTGTCAGAGAATTTAAGGACACTGGAAATTCAAGATATTCAATGACGTCAACTCAGATGTTCCCATCCTACATTTCAGAGCCACATTCTTTCCCAATCATGGCCAAGACCTACCTCAGCTGGAACTTTAACCTTGTTTGGATGGAGCTCAGCTACACTGACAATTAATTCCTTGTCCTGGTCCTCAACTTCCTCTGCCTTCCAGTTTCAGGAGAAGTGAGCCTATTTTCAAGTTTCCAAAGAAAGTCTATGGCTTTCACTTTGCTTTCAGTGGCCTGTTAATTACTTTCTGCCTTTCTTTACCTTGTTCTAAAGCCACAGTCAAGCATAGCAATAGCAACCCAATTGGTCTTTAAAGTTACTTTTTCCCTATGCCTTTCAAATAACGGATACATCCTATCAGCTAGTGTATTTCCTTCTACTTGTATACCATCCTAATTTACCAATGGAAAAAGTTTTAATAACGGGACTCCTATCTTGTGCCAGAAGCAACCTGTGTACCATCAACCATCAATGATGGGGTCCTCATTGCAAACTGGGTAGTGGTAGTCCGGTGTCAAATCCCCATCTTATAACTTGCTTTCCTGGGCCATTCCTGGCATCAGTTGTAATGGTTTGGGTCCTCATGGAAGCAGACACTGAGACAGAGTTTACCGGGCAAATGTGCATTCAGGGGGTGCCTTTGGGAGCAACACCAGTGGATGGGAGAAGTAGTAGGATTGGGCCAAGGGAGAAATCAAACCAATATTCAGACCCAAGACAGCCTTGGAGGACCATATAGGGAACTGAGCCATCAAAACCTATTTCCACTTTAAGCCAAAATGGCCAGGCCTTTATACCCCTGTCTAAAGTAATCACTGGATGTGGACTACCCTGGAAAAGATGTAACCTTGGGTGAGGCACCTCTGCCTCTGGGACAATCTCTGAAAGGCCTGAGAGCTAAAGGATGGGTACCGACAGCACAGCCAGCATCTGGGGCAACATGCTCTCCTTCGAAGGGGATAGGAGGAGTTCATCCCCATGCTCATCATGTCAGTCATAGCAAATTAGTTATTGACACATCTACTATGTGACAGTCGGGGTAAGGGAGAAATGCAACTCTTTTCCAGGTCATGAAAAAAAAAAAAAAAGATACCCTTATGAATCTACCAGTTCCCCTGTGCTATTTTCTTCTTTTATGTCTCTTTTACTGTTTTCACTTAAATGCTTAATATTTTTTTTTCATAGCATAACATTGGTCCACAACAGAGTTTTTTTTTTTTGTTTTGTTTTGTTTTTATCTTAAAGTGTTCTTAAAATGTATTTCATTAAGAAAAGTTTTATTATTATGGTGTATTACCAGGCACTAAATCATTATACTTAAAAGTTAGTTAACTAGACTTCAATTTCCAGCTATGATTGAACACTTTCAACAGACCAAAGTTCCCATGGGAACAACTAGAAAATCCAGGTACAATATAAAACAACATCCATGAAGGAATATGAATGCTGCTAAAGCAATCATGACTTGAGTAGCCAAGATATCAGAGAAAAAGGAACTTCAGAGAGTTGAGCTGACAGTCTACTGCTCCTTTTACCCACAGGGCATTTGCTATTTCCTGACATAGAGGCCAAGAATCTGCATAATGGTATGGGAAGATAGCTCCTGCTAAGAGGCAAAGGTCAGAAGAAGAACTTTTGGTGATCACATGGGGCTAAAAGTTGTATTTAAATCTGGAGAGAAAGTCAAAACTTAAATTCCCCATGAAAAGGAAGGTGCAGAAAAAGTGAGCTTAATACTGGAAAGTTTTCCCCTCTGAAACTGCACAGTGCAAGAAGCTAAGAACTAGGCAGTAGATCAATGAAAGGTGGAGCAGGGTTCCCCGTAGACTTGCAGGTGCTGTAAATGTAAAAGTTGGAGATCAGTATTTGATAAGGTAGGGGCACTAGAAAACACCCCAACCACAGGTAAACAGAGCCTTAAAATTCTCCATCTCAGTCTCAAGTCAATTTAGTTCCTGCCTGGATTAAAATGATCTCATTTCACAGGTTCTGGCTATCAGAGGATAGGTAGAGTGAACCCTCCTTGGAGGAAAATAACAAACTCCAGGCGATGGTGTGGAGGATACATTTTCCCCAAGAAAGGCAGCTGCCCCTTTCTCATGATGCCAGGGCCAGGCTTGCTGAGCTCTTGTTCCTTTTTTAATTTGAGTAAGGAGGCCTTTGATCCCTTCCTTTGTTAGTCGATGAGTTGGTGAGTTGAAACACCCCAAAATGGGGATGCCAGGTGGAAGAGGTCACGCGGTCAGTTTCAACAAGAGTTTGGTCACAGGTCTGTTTAGAAAGGGTGTACTTAGAGGCTGCAACCGGCAGGTGGCGCTGTTGTACTGGGAAATGGTTTGAGTGCCCAGGCAGCCATTGAATCTTCCACCAAAGCTGGGATTTCCCTTCATTCTTTTGGGTTTCTGTATGTTTTCTGCTGGATAACCCAGAGGAAACAAGGAAGTGGGTTGGGGGGCACGATGCAGGTCCCGTTTGAAGCAGTCCCTGAACAACAGAATCCCTCTGATGCTCATGAGATGAGGACATGCAAGCAGATAGCACAATAGTTCAACACCAGTACACTGAATCCACCCAAAGGGCCCCAGCCGCAAGGTCACTTTAGCTTTCCTTCCCTCTGCAATTCGTGCCTAAATCCCATCAACTGAATTTGAGTGTCTTTGCTCCTGCAGGAGCACACGGCAAATCAGGGACTACAGTAGTTCCTGCAGGCCAGTGGCTAGGGAAAGAATTCAGGGTGGCAGGGGAGGCAGGCAAGGGTGGAGAGAGAGAT
Source organism: Choloepus didactylus (assembly GCF_015220235.1). Lineage (NCBI taxonomy): Eukaryota > Metazoa > Chordata > Mammalia > Pilosa > Megalonychidae > Choloepus > Choloepus didactylus. Next base: position 18,380,625 of record NC_051312.1, read on the forward strand.
GGTAGCAGTAAAGGGGAGAAAACGTAATTGAGAGCCTCTTTCCCTCTTTCCGTCCCTTGCTCCAAGGCCAGTACCCAAATGCCAGCGCTGGTTCCTCCTCCATATGTCAATATCTAGTGAGCACCCAGGCCTAGGGACCTCCCTTTATGCCCCACACATGTATCCTCAGCCATGACCCACAGCCCTCGGTGTCTTTGACTACGCCTTGCCCAGCACTTCACAGGAGAGGGTAGGATGGTGATTGGGGTGTGTTCTAGTTTGCTAATGCTGCGGAATGCAAAACACCAGAGATAGATTGGCTTTTATAAAAAGGGGGTTTATTTGGCTACACAGTTACAGTCTTAAGGCCATAAAGTGTCCAAGGTAACACATCAGTAATCGGGTACCTTCATTGGAGGATGGCCAATGGCATCCGGAAAACCTCTGTTAGCTGGGAGGGCACGAGGCTGGCATCTGCTCCAAAGTTCTGGTTTCAAAATGGCTTTCTCCCAGAATGTTCCTCTCTAGCAAGCTTGCTCCTCTTCAAAACATCACTCACAGCTGCACTGAGTTCCTTCTCTTTGAGTCAGCTCATTTATATGACTCCACTGATCAAGGCCCACCCTGAATGGGTGGGGCCATGCCTCCATGGGAATATCTCATCAGAGTCATCATCCACAGCTGGGTGGGGCGCATTCCAAGCAAATCTAATCAGCACCAAAACGTCTGCCCCACAAGACTACATCAAAGATAATGGCGTTTGGGGGACACAATACATTCAAACTGGCACAGGGTGCTTGTATCCAACAGAGCCATAACAGTTTGAGCCCCCCTCCCTGAAGTTCTCCAGCATACACACACAGGTGTGTGTGGCTTTTGGTCCCCAACCTGGGGACAGGGAGATCTCAGCCCCACCTGTAATCATCTTTCTCCTAAATAAGCTGAAATTTGGGGAGAAAGGAAGGTAGGGATCAGTGATTTTGGAAGGAGATGAAAGCAGCTTCACTTACTTATTTTCAGTTTCATGTGGCCTGTGATGGCTTGGGCTCAATCAAATGAATAGCTCTTGCTTTTTTTCTACCCCCGAGAAAGGCTGGGAAACTGTAAAAGTAATAAGAACCTCTCCAGTGTTGTCAACCGCAGACAACGAAAGACCATCCTGCTCTTTATATGAGTCACAGTTAGTTGCAAGATTACAAAATCATTCTTAACCAATCACACGCTTGCTAAAGTGATGTAATGCTCTTATTTGGGACTAATGATTAATCCAGAAATATATACGTCTCTTATCTTGGTTCACTTTAGTTTTAGTATGAGCCACGGGACACTTGCTTTTTTGATTAAGGTTGAACTAAGACTTTATTGCTTGCTGAACATAAAAGGAATGTGACTCGTATGATTAAGATTGAAGTTTTAGTTAACAGCCCCCTATGCCAGTGCCAGAAAATGTAATTTGGTTGAAGATGCAAACTTTATCATTTACAATATAAATACCCTGTGCTAAGAATATACAGGAACTCTTTTCTTATATTCAGCTGTGACTGGAGAGACTAGAGTTCCCAAGCTTGGTAATGTATGAATTTATATTTGCTTTGTAAACCTGTTCCTTTTACCTTAAGTACTCCTTTAGTAAATATATATAGAATTTGAATTTTTGTCTTGAGTACTCTTTACTTTAAAATGATTGTCCACCCAATACTCTTATTTGAGTGGGAGTTTGCTTGAAGTCCAAGCTTACTGAATCACAAACAGATAAGGTTTAGACCTTTTCTAAAGGTGATCACTAGCTTGAGGTGTAAAGAGATGAACCCAATGACAGTGGTGGGCTAAATAATGGCCCCCAAAGATATATCCACATCCTAATCCTCAGAACATCTGAATGTTACCTCATATGGCAAAAACTTTACAGACGTAATTAAATTAAGGATCACTGGATAGAGAGATTATCCTTTATTATATGAGTGGGCCCTAAATGCAATCGTAAATGTCCTTATGAGAGAAAGGCAGAGAGATTCAACACAGACAAAAGAGGAGGAGGCAGTGTGACCATGGAGGCAGACGAGGGTGATGTGGCTGCCAGCCAAGGGAGGCAGGCAGCCCCCAGAAGAGGCGACCAGTTCTCCCCCAGAGCTTCCAGAGGGAGCATGGGCCTGCTGACGCCTTGCTCTTGGCCAGTGACCCTGACTGCAGACTTCCGGCCTCCAGAAACTGTGAAAGAATAAACTTCTACTGTTTTAAGCCACCAAGTTTGTGGCAATTTGTTACAGCAGCCGTAGGAAACCAATATAGTACAGAAGTCACACAAATATGGTTCATATTTCAGCTCTGCCACTTATTAGTTGCAGTACCTTGGACAAATTTTTCAAATGTCTTAACCTCTTCTAAAAGATAAAGTGCCAGGATTGTTGTGGAAATTATGTGAAATGACTTATGCGACTTTGCCTGGCACAGTAAATGATACCTGGTAGATGCTTAACACCTCCTCCCCTGTATAAAAATAGAATTAATTAGAAAAGTAAAATAAATAGAATTAATGCCAAATAAAACAAAGCAAATTTACTCTTGGCCTGCATACATTCAAAACCTCTCAAGGAGCACTCTTTTCAGCCTAATAGTCCCAGAAACATCCTTATCATTTCAAAGAGAGAGCTGGGGTACTCCAGAATGTTAGGTTGGCTTTATCATGGGAGGAGATGAAGACATGCCAAAATGGTGCCAGGCCCAACTTGGCTTTTCTAGCTGAATTTTTAGTGCTAGGACAAATGAAACTAAGAAAAAGGTATTTGTTATATTATCAAAAGCTTACAATGCTTCCCCTTAAGTGGTCTGGGGTACAAGAATTTTAGATGCAGGGATGGACACAGCACTGTCTTGCTCTGCTGAACCAACTCAGTAGGAAGAGCAGTAAACTATATATCAGGACCTCGTTTTAAGTCATGCCAAGATCTACCAGAAATTTGGGCATTAACTCAGTTATCCTCCTTTCTCCTCACTTAGGAAACAGGAATAATAATATCCACTTGGCCTATCTAATAGGATTGTGTTGAGATAATATATTAAAAATTATGTAATAAACAGTAAAGTCTATGTAAATGAAAGGGGCCATTATGATTAGAGACTTGCAACTATATTTGAAATGATACATATTCTCAGGTTGAGAAACGTGAGAAATGGTATTCCTTTCGTTCTGTATTTCATAACTTACTTCAATGATCACATTCTATTTGAATTTTTGTTGCAAAGTTCAAATGTGATATTATGTTTAAAGTTTTAGCACAGTGCCTGGCAAAAAAATATTAGTTACCATGATATGCTATTGATGGAAGAGATGAAAGAGAAGGGAAATAAAATGAAGAACTGGAGGGGAGGTACCAAGTTTGAGGAAAGTCACAGTTTCAACAAGCTTGTTGACAGAGTCAGTGCAGAAGAGGGAAAATGAGTGCTCAAAAGTGCTTGCAAAGATTTTAGACTGGAAGGCTGTGTAGCTGGTGGGCCTGTGCAAAGAATGAAGATGCCAGGAAAGAGGCAGATCTGGATTGGAGATTGGGAGGGGAGTCACTATGCTTTCGTTTTTTTTAACAAATTGGATTTGAGGGGACTGTGTCAAGCAGTTTGTACTCCTGAGAGATGTCACAGCTTGAAATAGTAATTATGGGATGATACAGATAGAGGAAGAGGGAGGCTTAAACAATGGTTGGGATTAGTAGAGAGTAAGGAGGATGAAGAGGACTGAAGATAGGATTCCAAGAGAACTCTGACATTTGTATAGTAAGAGAAGAAAGAGGAGAGAAGGGTGTGATCTGAGAGTGGAAGGAGAATCAGGATGTCATAAAAAAGCTAACAAAAAAGCACAGTCTTATAAGACAGAGAACAAGTGGTTGTCAAGGATTAACAGAGGGGATGGATACAACTGCAAAGGGATAGCATGAGGGAATTCTTTGGGGGTGCTGCAATTGTCCTGTAACCTATTCGTGGTGGTGGTTACAAGAATGTATGCATGTGTTAAGACTACAGGACTATATGGAGGACTGTACCCTAAAAAGAAAAGGGTATTTTACTGCATGTAAGTTAAGAAATAAAAAGTGTGTGTTCCGGTTTGCTAAAGCTGCTGGAATGCAAAAATACCAGAAATGGATTGGGTTTTATTAGTTCACAAATTTACAGTTCTAAGGCCATGAAAATGTCCAAATTAAGGACAAGACGTAGATACTTTCTCTGAGGAAAAGCCGATGGCATCTGGGATTCCTCTGTTCCATGGGAAGGCACATGGCAACATCTGCTTGTCCTTCTTCTGGGTTCTGGTTTCAAAACGGCTTTCTCCAAATGTCTTTCTGTCTGCCTCTCCAAGAGTCTGGGTCTCTATAGGCTCTGGTTTAGATGGCTCTCTCCAAAATATCTCTGAGTGTTTTATCTCTAAGTGTCTCTGAACTCTCTTCAAAATGTCTCTGCCTTTTATCTTCTCATAGAGGATGCCAACAAACTAAGACCCACCTAAAATGGGCAACATCACACCTCCATGGAAACAACCTAATTAAAAGATCCCACCCACAATAGTTCTGCAACCAAAAGAATGGATTAAAAGAACATAGTCTTTTTATGGGGTACATAACAGATTCAAACCAGCACAGAGAGCTTACGGAAAAAGTCGTAAAAGATCAATGGATTTTGATCAGAGGTCAGACCTTTCCACGAGCAGGTGCCCTTTCTCCCATCTTTGAACTTTCCCACTCCCATTTCCCTGTCTCACTCTTTCTCCCATACCAGCACAGAAGTCTAAAGAGAAAAGGTATTAGGTCTGTTCTTCAGGCTTTAAAAGATCTCTAATCCAACCCAAATAAGATAATTCATAAAACCACAACTTTCAGAGTTTGAAGGACAAGGGCAAAAGAGAATCAAGGGTACATCACCCAATACTCCTCAGAAGCATTATTATTTCCATCTTACATCTTGAGAAGCTGTGTAGAAGAGTTAGGAGCACAGACGCAAAAGCCAGACTGGCTGGGGTTTGTACTCCGGCTCTTACTAGCTCGGTCAATTTCCTTAACCCATATGTACCTCCATCTCCTCATCAGTAAAATGGAGATAAATTAAAGTACCTACTTAATAGGGTGGACGTGAGGATTTAGAGTTAATGCACGTAAAACACTTAAAACAATGGTTAGCCCATAAGCATACAACATCAGGTTTACTTTATTTTTTTAATTAGAGATGAGAAATCAAGGTGTAGGGAGTTTAATTAATTTGCCCAATGCATACATATTGGGGCAACTAGTTTTCCAAATTTTAAATTCAAAATTCTTTCAGGCTGGCTCCAAAGGGACTGGGAAGGGAGGGGACAGAAACCAAGAGTTTGTGTTTTAGTGTGAAAGAGATGGGAAAGGATAAAATAGGGAAGTGCATGCTTTCGAAAGAAATGATGGGAGAAATGAGAGAAAGGCCATATTTAAAGCTTTCATAAGCTCACTTGGAATTCCCATGCAGAAAATAGTGAAGAAAGAAAAGAGGTGTCTAGATGAAAGATCAGTGAGAATGTTTTTTCCTACCTATGCCCAATTTTACCTTGATTTATTTTTTACGTGATTCTTCTCTCTATATGATGGCATCAGATATTAAACATGGCAGAATATTTCAGCTATAAACAAAACACCTAATGATAAGATTTGTTTACACTATCATTTATTTTCAGGACAAAATGAATGTACAGACAACTTAATACTGGAAGATAAAGTTGCAATTTATTAGCAATACTATTTCCTTATAAAGCTGGGAACCATTTTTCCAGGATCCCTCTACATTCTGGGCTCATGTTTGCCAATGAGAAAAACACGTAAGAAATTGGAAGGTGGTGTTCCAGTTTGCTAATGCTGCAGAATGCAAAATACCAGAAATGGATTGGCTTTTATAAGGGGGTTTATTTGGTTACAAAGTTATAGTCTTAAGGTCATAAAGGGTCCAAGGTAAGGCATCAACAATAGGGTACCTTCACTGAAGGATGGCCGATGGCATTTGGAAAACCTGTTAGCTCAGAAGGCACGTGGCTGATGTCTGCTTGCTCCCAGGTGGCGTTTCAAAATGTCGTCCTCCAAAACGTCAGTATCAGTTTTCAACAGCCATCTTCAAATGTCTCTCTAAGCTGCAGCAGTGAGCCCACTAAATGGGTGGGGCCACACCTCCAGGGAAATAATCCAATCAGAGTTATCACCTACAGTTGGGTAGGTCACATCTCCATGGAAACAACCTAATCCAAAGATTCCTACCTAATCAACACTAGCATGTCTGGTCCCACAAGACTGCATTAAAGAACATGGCGTTTGGGGGGACGTAATACATAATACATCCAAACCAGCACAGGTGGAAATGAAACACAGTCATTATTTCTTGGAAGGTCACGACAATCAGACAGGACTTTGTAATATCTCTACAAGCTTCACTTGTAGGTGGCATTTTGATGCAGCAATTTTGCAACATGGCAAAGACATGGCAACTTCTCAGATTTCCCCACATTCAACTACTCTCCCCCTTCCAATGCTTTAGGCTGACAATAAATCTAGAAAGAGTGAATATTACCCCCTGAATTTCAGAACATACATACCCTGACTGTTTTAATGATGTTAGGATTTTGGAAATACTAAAAGATTTTGAGATCATTTCTAACCAAGCACTCTAACTTCAGCCCTCAAGTTTTGCTACCAATCAACCCACATATTTTCTAAGCACTTACTTTCTATGTGTCAGACATTGGGGAAAATTAGGCTAACAAAGTGTTGGATCCTGCCCTCTAGCAACTGAATTTAGGGAATAGATGGGAGATGAAAAAAATCAATGGATTATACTACTTTTAATGTTACAAAATTGATTATATCTTAATCTAATCATTCCTCCTATTGCTTGACTTTCTAAAATGGGGATAAAAGTCTACCCCACAAAATCGTTAGGAGGATTAGATTAGTTTCTTCAAGTGCTTAGAAAACTGCCTGGCACATAGGAAATGACCAATAATGTTAATGACTAATATTTTTGTTGAAACTGACCATTTGGGAATTTAGAAAACCATCAACATTGCCTGTGGAATAACAATGCCATAGGCAACTCCCTTTAAGCCATTAAACAGACTGAATTCTCACTAGCCCTCAATCTTCATCACTCACCATGTCTACATCCTGCTGGCTTACACACACTTTTTCATACCACATGCTATACTTTTGTTTAATATCAATGAGGATGGCGTCCATTGTAGAGCCAAACTCAATGATGCTATGCAACTTTTTGTAGTCATAATCGAAGCCAGCCATATGCATAGCCACCAAACGACCTTTTGAATCAAACACTGGGGAGCCAGAGGCCCCAAAGTAAAAAGTGGTGTCATAGGTAATCACACTAGGGTTAAGAGCTAGTTCCTGGAAACTTCTTTGAGTATACATATGGATATATGGCACATGACCATGGTAACTTTCTGCTTCTGTAGCCTGAAAATATTCCTGATATTTCACTTCTCGCTGACCCAGAGGGATAATACTACAAGCATCAGTAGACTTTGCCTCTCCATCTGGGTGGCCAATGATATATATCAACCCACTACGTGGTACAGGACCAATATTCTCATATAGTCCCAAAGGCACTTTTTGTTTACTTCCCTTCAGTTTCAGAACAGCATAATCAAGAGTTGCATCAGCTATTTCAAACCAAGGTTCAATGAAAAAACAGTTCTTCTCTTTTTCTTTGGACTCTTCATAAGCAAATGTCACCTTGGCACATTGACTAATTATGTCTGCCCACTTACTTAGCTCTATTCCTTCACCCACAATGTCATTTATTACATGCCTACAAGTGAAAATGAACAATCCTCTAAGAACAAAGCAGGTGGCACAACCCCCTATACCATTGTTGTCCCAGGATATATACCCGACTGAATTACTGAGATGAGAAAGAAGCTTGTGCACTTTAACCAGAGTAGAGTTTTTTGTCAGTTTACCAAAGTTTACTCTATGCGAATCAAACACTGACTTGTTCATTTCCTTCTTGAAGTGTTCTTTGATTTTTTCACTCTCTCTTCTCAAACTGGGGTACTGGTCCACAATATATGTTTTCACTAGGTGGGTTTTTCTTTCTTCTGATTCCAGATTCTGAGGGGTTGCTGCCCTGGACCTACTTCTTTCTTCAATCTCTACCTCAAAGAGGTTTCCCTCTAAGTCGTCAACTGGCAGTGTACATTCTAAAATGGTGTCCAGGTTTTTAATGAGTTTCCAAGCAGTATTCTCCAGAAAGGGAAGAAATCTGCCATCCTTGCACACAGCTTCCTTGATAGTTTCTCCTTTGAAAGCATAGAGACAGAGTTTGTGCCCTTGTTGCTGAAGTTTCTTGTACTTAACAATCTTGTTTCCCCTCTTCCCAATTGCATGAATATAAAATTTTACATAGTCAGTAGATGTCATGTCATGCTGGCGAAATACCTGGTTATTGTCTTTCTGCTCACTTAAACTTTGGAAAAATGAAATTACCAAGTGAGATTTGTCAGGAATACAACTGAGGGGCATTCCAAGGTTTACGTACCCTTGAATTCCTTCCTTCCCATACACCAGCATTGCTTTGTCTTGCTGACGTTCTATCTCATCTTTGACAGCCTTACAAGAGATGAGAGCCACATATAAACTATCCCTCTCATTATGTACAATCTGATATTTCATGTTTTTGTCTTTCCTGCGGTTTACATCTAAGGTAATTTCAATTGTCTTATTTGCAGCCATAGTCCGGTCTTTTAGATTTTCCTTGGGTGAATTAGATCCTTGAGCCCAGGTGTTATTTTCATCTGTTGTACATTTTCTAGAGCTCATGTTCATTTCGGGAAGATCAGAATTATTCTCTTGTCTATTAGTGACCTAAAAATAAACAAGTTGAATACTTTAGAACTCTGACTGAAACTCTAGCCTTTTTTTTTCCCCTTTTACTAACCACTTCACAAAATTCCTATGGGAAACTCAGAATGAATTTCAAAAGGTCACTGATAGAATTTGATCAGAGTTTAACTTGTGATCCAAAATATAAACAGAACTTCCTGTCACATCAGTCAGATAAGGTGTGGATGCTACTACACAGGTACATTTTTCTGAGAAATACGAGGGAAGAAGCACAACTTTTTTTTCCAGGTACATCAAAAACAGATGCTTAAATGTCTTCCAGCACTCTTACATTGTTATTTCAGATCTTGTATACTATTGTCAGCTACGTAATATTTACTTTACCTGGGCATAGTGATGGATCACACCAAAAACTCTGGTCTTAAAATACTGAATTCAGGAAGAATAAGTTATCAGAGTTTATTATCAGGTATTAAATATTTAATAAAGCAATCATTTGTTAACTAATCATGTGGTCATTATAATATAATTATTTCTAATAATAAATACCTTGATTCTATTCTGCAAGGAACTCACATTCTTTCCTCAATTACATCAGTGAAATGTGGTCCCTCTGTTTTTGGTGGATAAACTGAGGCACAGAAGGCACTTTCCTTGTGAGTGCCTTTCCTACAGTCACACAATGAATGATCAGAACTACAATACCTAGTCCAGGAATTTTTTCCATTAAACTATGCATTCTTTTTTGTAAATTCTGTATACACCATTCTCATTTTCATAGAGCATTGACTTAAACATCAGGGTGGGAGGAGGAGAGGAGAATTAAATAAAAAGGATTAATCAAATAGCAGAAACTCAATGAAAATGAGGAGGGCCTGACTCCTATTTCCAAAAGATACATTTTCTCCAAATGATTTCATTATGGTATGGGCATCAACCCATACGGGTTCATATGGCAGCCACGCCGCTTACTGAGAACAGGCATAACAATGCCCAGGATTGCCAAAAAGAGGAAATGGAACATCACGTGTGATGATGCCTAGCACAATGACTGGCAGATACTAGGTTAACTTTTGCTTTCCTTCTTTGTAAAAGTACTAGTATTTTGGATCCAACAAACAAGAGGAACATCAAGTAACATACATTTACTCTGAGCATATAAACAAACTCTCGAAGATCATTTGTTCAGCCTACTGCTCTCAGGGACACCCTTGTCAAACACCCCATGGGAGTGCTGGAATGGACTTCCAACTATTCAAAAGATTCTTGGGTAGATATAAGCCTTTTTCTACAGGGGATGTGAGGGTAACGTGTGCTTAGTAGCTCACTCTGCCATGGAGTAAAACAGAGAAAAACAGAACCAGGCTAGTCTTGGGTTTTCTACATCCTTGGATGCTCTAGTTTTCTAGAACAAGAGCAAAAGAGAATGAGTTAAAGGCTTTTAATCTGCATTTCCAAATGCTTTTCATTTCTCAGCCTTCTTTGTGATAAATCCAAGGAGAATTCTTACAACCCTATGAGATAGGTATTAGTCCCATTTTACCTATGAAGAAGCTAAAAGCCCAGAGAGGCTACACTATTTACTCAAGGTCACAAAGCTCCACAGAGTACACTTTTTAATAGCTTAGTATGAACATTTTCAAACAGAAAAAAGTAGAAAATAGTATAATGATAACCCATATGCCTATCAACTACAGTAAATAATTATTAATATTTTTTGCAAATTTACATCATCTTTTTATTTTACTTGATCGTTTCAAAGTTAATTACAGACATCATGACATTAAACTTTGTTGCTTTTCATCTCTAAAAATTAAGGACTTTTTCTTATACAACAATACTTCTTTATTCAAACCAAGATCCAGTTGAGGTCCATATGTTGCCTTTGATCGTTATATCTCTTAAGTCTCTTTTACTCTGCAAAAGCATCGATTTGTTGAAGAAAACAGAGCAGTTGTCTGTTGTCTTGAGTTGCTTACTCATGTCACTTAATTTATGCTCAACCCCCTGTATTCCCTGTCAAGTTGAAGTTATCTTGAGACTATGCTTATTCTCTTAACTATCCACTATGGAGCAGGAGCCCTGGCTTTCTCATTTATTGATGATAAGCTATTAAGGAAACTCACTGAGCCTCTCTGAGCCATAGTGGTTTCCTGTTTGCAACATGAGAAAATGATTCTAAATGAGCTCAGAAATATGAAAGTGCCATCAATGTTAGCTTCTATAAGATCATATCAGTTCAAATATCAGGTCATCACTTATTAATGACATGACCTAGACATATTAATTAACTACTCTCTTGCCTAATTTTCTTTGCCTTTAGGACAAGAGTAGTGGTAGAACCAACCCTCCATCATAGTGCAGATCAAATAATATAGTGCATGTGACATCTTCAGAAAAATGCATGGCACATAACAATTAACCCAATAAATGTTAATGTTATTAATATTATCAGCATCAATATACTTACCACAGGGATACCGTTTAAACAGCACAGAACCTGGGAAAACAAACCAAAAAAAAATGGCTACGTATAATTGAACAGTCTGGCCATTTTGTACAATCATTAAACAGGAACTTAACTATCCCACAACAGACAGAGTTTGGGGATTCAGTGTCTCTGTTGATGAATAATCATCTTTTAGAATTTGAGGGAGGGCCCAGATGCTTTAGGAGTATTTATTATCCAGGGACCAAAACAGGAATATAAAGGGGCAGAAAAAAACAAGGATTGTGCATTCCATTGGGACAACCTTGAGGAATCACAGTGGAAAGGGGCAAGAGGGTAAGAAAACACTCCAATATCCCACCCCCAAATCCAGTTTCCAATATACTAACTGAACCCTGATTTACCAAAATGTGACATACCTTTTGCTATCCTACCCTAGCTCCTCTTGGATAGTTGGAGAAGTCGAAGTTCTGTTGGCCTAAGGGACCTGCCCGATGTTCTACAGCAAAGGGAGAGCAATACAACCTGTCCTGTGTCCCATCTCCAGCCCACCCGAAGGCTCCCCCTTGGAATTCCTGCTGGCTGGCATGAGAGAAAACACACATACCAGCTGATTCAGCCTGGCAGAGGTAAGGATCGCGGCTGACCCTGGGTCTCCTTCAAGGTCTCCTCCTCCTTTTCCCTCGAGTCCACAGTGGGCATCAGAAGCAGCCACTCAAATCGCGGAAATAAAACCTGTCCCCTAGCAGCCCTCCAGCTGGGCGGTGCCGGCCTGGCTCCCTCTACGTCTCGCGTCCCACAAGGCGCAGCCCCGCCGCGAACAATCCAGCGCCCACGGAGGCCGCGCGTTTGTGGGAGGAAGAGAAGTGTCCTCCGGAGCTCTGCCTACAGACGGCTGGCCTGGACGGGGAGAGCGCGCGGGTCGGCTCTGCGCAAGAAAGGCGGCAAGTGGGATGGGGCGGAGCTCGGTCAGACAGGATCGCCCGCCTGGGTGGAATTACTGGTTAACTTCCTTTCGCTTTCACATCCTCCAGATCTCCTTCGATCTTTGACGCCCACTCGCCCAACCCCGCCGTCTCTGGTTCTTTACTTCTTTGGACAGCTGGGGAAGTGGGGAGTCGGGCTGTCGGGGGGCTTACGTTGCTCCACCTGAGACCTCGCCTTGCCCTGTGCTTCCGCCAGAGCCTGGAGGTGAGAGACCCACTAGAGGATTTGCAACAGTGCTGGAGAGGAGTTAAGTGTTGACCGAGACGCTGGAGAGAGGGATTGCAGCCCTGCATGCATATCAGTTCCCGGTTGGTTGGTCGTTTAGGTGGGAACACCCAGGAAATTTAACCTCTGAGTGCCTTCGCTTTCCTACCAGATTTCATAGGACTGTGGTGAGCTTTAAGGCAGAATGTATTTAAAGCTCTTACGTGGTGCCTGGCACATATTAAACACACCATCGGTTTGCGTTATGATGCTAAAGTAGGAGAAGGAAAACTTGGGCTGCATTGAAAAGAGGCAGAAAGAGGAGGGGGCAGGTTTGAGGAACCTCACGGAATCCACACGACCTGGTGACTCCAATATTCAGTATGCTTTGGCCACACTAGCCCTTCTACCCCTCAAATACTCTAAGCTCCTTCCCACCTTAAGGCTCTGTTCTAGCTATTCCTTCTGCCAGGAATGCAATTTCTCCAGAAGTGCACATGGCAGGCTCCTTCCCTTCATTCTGGTCTCAGCGCAATTGCCACCTCCTCAGAGAAGCCTTCCCTCAATACCTCATTAGTTTTCCAGGAATGCCCTAAGCATTACTCTATATTATTTACTTAATAATGCTTATCACCACCTGAAGTTATTTGGGTTTTTGTTGGTCATTTGTTTTTCTTCTCCCAGACAGAATGTAAGGCACATTGGAAGGGACCTGTACCTGCAACGTAAGAAAGTAAGGGATCTGAACCTGGAACAATGCTGAGCATACACTTGGCTGTCAATAAATATTTCTTGATCATCTGAATGAGCAGAGAGAACAATGTTATTGGAGAAGGATGAACTGAAGATGAACTTGCTGGGGAGCAATTAACAAAGCGAAGTCAGGAAGTCTGTGCAGGGATGGGACTAGCATCACAGGAACTGAACTCCGCAGCTCAGTTCCCTGAGAATGATCAAGTGCTGAAGAACCAAATAAGACTAACCTGACATTAGCGACTAACAAAATTCATGTTTTCTTGAGGGGTGGGGGAGAATTATCAGTTTTAGTTCATCTTTAGCTTCTGTTTTAAGAGGGCATTATGTGAGTTTGGGTAAAGGTTTTGATGGACCAATCTGAATGTTATTGTGTTCAGCCCCAATAATCCTGACTATACCATAGAAATGTTTGCCCACAAACGTTTGGCAACTCCTTGAGATCTTCATTTGAGGCTTGTTCAAAACACAAGGATACCAATCAATCAATGCCCAAATTTGCTATGATCTCATTACAAATATAGGCATCCTATAAGGATTTCAAGGAAGAGATCACAAGAGGACACATAATCTGACAACTCCATCTGCATGGTAGATCCCTCCCTTTCAGATTAGCAGAAGTGGTATCACAGAGAGAAGAATGCATATTGCGGCCATAGAGAATGTCTGAGGATAATTAGAGATACTCACTACCTAACTAGTTTGTTGATGACAAGGGATAGGATAAGTAATAGTAGCAGGATTATGACTGACAGCAACAGAATTTTGCAAGGTGATGTTGTGTACCTAATTTGGGTTACTTCTCCATGCTGCCTGCCTCCTGGTGTTCATACACATGTATAATTCCCTCCTTTGACTTGGGGGAGACTTGTGCCAATAGGGGATGTCGCTTCTGGAATTATTTTACATTGCTACTATCTAGAATCTCTGTTGGCTTGATGAAGGAAGCAACCATGAAGGGAAAGGCACAGTGGTGACTAACTGTGGGTATCCTCTAGGAAGTGGGCAGTCTTGAGACACAGAGGAACACACAAACAGTGATAGTTTACATTAACTATCACAAATCCTACACAGAATTTGGGTGGGACTTGTTCTATAGGCTAAACATTCAATTTTTTTTTATTATTGTGATGGTTTCACAGCTGTATACTTAGGTCAGAGCTCATAAAATTGTACACTTTATACCTATGCAGTACATTGTATTTTGATTAGACCCCGAAAACCTAAAAAAAAAAAAAGGCAAATAGAACAAAAAATTATCAAGCAGTATACTTAGGGTTTTATATTTTACTCTATATCAATTATACTCCATTGAAAAAAAAAAAACTTTAGTATAGGTACTACTGGGTCCTCATTTTAGAGAGGCACAAAGAGTTTAGTTAAACAACTTGCCAAAAGTCACACACCAGTTCCTGGAAGAGCTGTGATTGGAACCCAGGCAGCCTGACTCCAGAGCTGGGGCTCTAACCATTAAGCTCTCTCTCTCTCACCGTGAATACCCTCAACTAATATCTTTTTATATTTGTAAAAATTGAAATGTACACTATGATAAATTCCTTAAGATGTACTTATATCTGAGTATAATAAATTCCTAGAGGTGTAATGTTTTCTTGGGGAGTATGACCCTTTAAAAATGCCCACAGCTGTATTGCCCACCCGCACAGTTTTGCTGTCCTATAAACACACTCCCACAAGCAGTATCTAATAGACTAGAGCCCCCTTTCACTTTCAGTTCTCTATGAAAACGGTCTGGGTCTAATGGAGATTTCCAGGGACAGCACCCAGCCCCCTTTTTAGGAACACTGCATCAAAGTATGTTTTTTCCATCCCCTCCCCACCAGTCTGAGGGTTTTCTGCATATGTCCCTGCCAACAAGTTTCCCCACAACTCAGGCCAGCACCAGGACCAAAGGGGTGACTTACCTAAGAGAGTCCGTCCCAAACGTTGCCACCACTCGTCTGTATTTGAGACTTCGGAGGAACCTTCTAGCAAGAGGAATTCCGCGCTCCTGAGAAAAGCCTGGAGATTGTCGCCAATGGAAGGAGAGATCCTGGAGTTCCTCTGTTCTATCGGACAGCAACTCGCCCTCTGGAGAAGCCGACTGGAGCCAAAGAAGCGCGGGAGAGAGCGGGTGTACACCCACTCAGCTCGCAGGCGGAGAGAAAATTGCCTCAAGACCCCGCTGCCCACAACCGTCAACACCGCTTTAACTCTCCTCTGCTCCCGCTCCCGCCGAAAGCTGGAAAGGGCTAGAGGGGGCGCGGTAGCGGCAGGCGCAAGGGCGCTGGCGGCGGGGCCACCAAGGGAGACTGAGTTCCGCGCGCCGGAGCCAGCAAGCCGAGGGCGGGAACACGGCTTCTAGGTGTCCACAGTCCCCGCCTCGAGATTATGGCGCGGGAAAGAGGCGTGGAGGCACCAGATTCGTTCCCGCTCCGCACACTTGCTCCAGCGCCAACGCACAGGAAGCGCGGCAACTCCGCTGAGTGGGTTTTATGGGATTCAGGAGCCTCCTTGGGGCGCCATCGGGAGCAGCAGGACAAGCCCCCAGGACTATGAGAATCAGGAAGAAGCCGCGAATGCAGAGGGATCGCTCTTGTCATAAATCTGTTCTCCAAACGTGCATCCATATGTGAAATTTACAATCCTGAGGATCATGGTGTTACTCCGGGAATACGCATCTCAAAGCTGATGATGAGAAAACTCGATTGGGAAGGACTTGCAAAGGCAGCCTGCTATTAAGGACTTTAATTCAGAGCAGGTGTGCAGATATTCCATGGCTGTGTTGGAGAAGGGGAGTATATAATGGATGAAGGTCACATCGGTGACAGTTTTAATACAATCGAGAGAGGAACATCTGATATGTATAAACTGGAGGGTTTGAAAGGTGTATTGTAAGTACAATAAATGTGGAAAGTTGGAGGAATTGGCCTAAAGGTACGCACATTACACCCAGAGCAGCTAAAATTACCTGTTCCTCTTCTGGGTTTTCAGGGATTTGGATAAAGAATAATTGCTTTTTTTTTTTTTTTTTTTTTTCCACAACACATTTTATGAAAATGTTATCATTCACTGCCATTTTTTTAATCTTTCAGAGGTTTCTACACCCTTGAAAGCAGTGCCTGTTAAAACCACCAAAGAATCAGGATTTCGCTGATTCTTTTTTTCATTATGGATTCTGGAGCAGTAAAAATTTCAATGACAAGCAAGAGGTGGTAGAGAATACTGGAATTGAAATTAGCCAAGAATCTGAGGACAGTGTTTTGGAGAGCTAGCCTGGTCACCCCAAAAGAACATCCTGTCATTTGAGTTGGCTTGTTAGCATTTGATAGGCTTTTGAGATTTTGCCTAATGACCAAGAAAAGGACCTTGGAAAACTATGAAGAACAGTTAAGTCCTGTTTGGAACAAATACAGGTATTGTTCAAGACACTGCATGTAGCAATACTGAAGGCTAAGAAGACCTGCTGCAAGAGACCAACACAGAAGTGGTTTCACTGAGAATGTTTGCACACATGCAAAGCATTTTCTGTGCCTGCATTTCCTTCCTCCCTCTCCTCCTTCCTTCCTGTCTTCTTTGTCTCCACTCATATTCTTTCTCTTTTGTATCTTTCTTTTTCTGTGTGTTTAAAATTTCATTGTATAAACAATTTAGAGATTTAGAAGTCAATAGTCTAAATGACACTTTCTAAAGCATGGATATTAAGAATGCAACAAACTGATAAATTTGATTTCTAATCTGCAAAATGATTTACTGGAAAGCTTATTCAAATGATTTTAATAGATTGAAATATTTGTGCATAAATTATAATAAAAAGTTACTATTCCAGAGGATATAAATATGCCCCTCTAATTAGCTAAAATCTGTGCAATTAATCTTATTATGTATCAAGATATCTATCACATTTTTTATTAAATCTTTATATGCTTTTAATCATTTATTTTTAAAACATTTCTGTTTTCTTATTAGAGTTATTTGCTGGCCTGGGGAAAGGGTATAAAACAAGGTAATTCTAAAACCTTATGTATTGTTGCAATAAAATACATTTTTATTTAATTTAATAGGAAAGTAACTGGGGATGAAAGTTTACTATTACATTTTTTTCTTATCAACCTACTTCTCTGCCATTTTCTTAGTTTATATTACCAAAGTTTCTTACCTTTTTTTTAAAGATATAAGATTGATATTTCTTCTTCCATAGCAAACTTTGACTATTGTTTTTCCTGCAAATTTCAGACAAAATGAAGTCTTAATTTCAATATTACAAAATATACCTAGTAATATCTAAAACAAAGTTCACATAAAATTTAGTATTTTTGTCTCCTAAAGACCAATGTTCTTGTAAATACTGTGAAATTCCAATTCTAAAAAATTAATTTGGGTCTTGAACAAAAATTCATCAAATAGACTACTTTTTTATTCTTAGAATAGGTCTACAGAGAAGTCTTTTCCAAATTAAGCCTCCAGAGGATTTTGTTCCTCCATTTTTAATTCCCAGGTAGTAGGTAGCTTTTATGAGGGGTAGGGATGGGGATGGATTTCTTCCTTGATAGGAAGAAATTAATTTTTATATGCAAGTTCAAATATAAAGGTAACAGGTCAAATGTAAAGGTTACAGTATGGAATGAATTTTCTTCCACCCCCACATACTCCATTTTAATTCTTGCCTCTTGCTTTTATGTACTTGCATAGTTAAGAGCAGAACAGACTTAGCACAGTATCATTCTTGATATAGTTCCTGTGTTTCTTATTGTGCTACAGAAGTACATCATTATTATACATGAATTGTTATTATATGCAAAGCTTATACCTCATCTAACTTCTTGGGAAATATGTAAAATTACTCTATCATGGCTTTTCATTAGTCCAAAAATGACACCTTAATCCAAAAATATCAATTTTAATTGATAATTCACATATTCTATGATTAATTTTATTATGGGAAGCAGATGTCAATAATAATATACATGGTTATATGTTTTAGTTTCCTAGACTGCTCAAGGTAATATCGGTGGCTTAAAACAATGGGAAGTTATTAGCTCACAGTTTTGAAGCCAAAAGAAAGTCCAAATCAAGGCATCACCAAGGTGATGCTTTCTTCCCAAAGACTGTGGCATTCAGGGGCTGGTTGCCACCAATCCTTCGTTCCTCTGTCACGTGGCAATGTACATGGCGGCATCTCCTGGTCTCTCCCTTCTCTTCTGGCTTTCTACCCTATGTCAGAATTTCATTCTCTTATAAAGGACCCAGTAATAGGATCAAGTTCCATCCAGATTTAAGTGGGACACACCTTAACTGAATTAACTTCATCAAATGGTCCTACTTACAATGGGACCCACGGGAATGGAATAAATTTAAGAACATGCTTTTGGTACATGTAGCTTTAAACTATCACAGTATAACTATTCTTTGGTGACTGGTATGTTTGGAGAATGTTTACTGTGGCTTTCAAATAAGAAACCCTGTTAAGAAAAATCTTAATTAGATACTGTTCTGGTTTGCTAATGCTGCCATTTTGCAAAACACCAGAAATGGATTGGCTTTTATAAAGGGGGTTTATTTGGTCACAAAGTTACATCTTAAGGCCATAAAGAATCCAAGGTAAGGCATCAACAATAGGGTACCTTCACTGAAGAAAGCCATTGGCATTCGGAAAACCTCTGTTAGCTGTGAAGGTACATGGCTGGTGTCTGCTTGCTCCCAGGTTGTGTTTCCAAACGGCGTTCTCCAAAATGTCAGTGTCAGCTTTCAATGGCCGTCTTTAAAATGTGTCTCTGAGCTGCAGCTTCTCTGAAGTCCTTCTGTTTCTGAGCTTTTATAGGGCTCCAAGACTGAAGCTGAATGGGTGGGGCCATACCCCCATGGAAACAATCCCATCAACAGGTCACACCCCAATCAAAGGTGTTACTAATCACATTTCCATGGAAACAATCAAAAGGTTCCAACCTAATCAACACTAATACATCTGCCCACACAAGACTGCATCAAAGAACATTGTGTTTTGGGGGACATAATATATCCAAACCAGTACAGATACTATACCTATAAGACATTGCATAAAATAATCCACATTTTTACTATCTTTCTTTTTTGCAAGGCCTTCTTATAGCAAAAAGATGGTGTATACATGAGAATGCTTTGTTTCCCATTTTTACTTCAAAGTTTATTTAAAAAGCCATGACAGTGCTGTAATTTAAAAACAAAACAAAACAAAACAAAAAACAACTAAGTAACCAAAAAGTCTTGGGTCATTACACTCTAAGTTTCTTTATTTTGTTGCCCTTACTCCTTCTTAGTTATTCACAGTAATACCATTGTGATATAAAGTATTACCTGTTTGATAAAGTAAGATTTGTGATTGAGTTAAAAATGTCATTGTTGTTGGTATATAAAATTTTCTTATGATTATACTTTTGCAGGAATTTTTTAAAAGGGGTGACAGGGGATTTCACAGGCAATGAAAGGCTTGGCTGCTTTCATTGACCAGCTAACACATATGTCTGGCCATGGAAGGGTTATCAAGGGTGTACAGGAAAATAACATTTGCTGGGGAATTACTTTGAGTTCCTCTCTGTGCTTGGCATTACAGGTGCCTGTTTCACTTCATACTTTCAAAATCCCTGCCAGGGAGGTGTGAGCATCTTCCCACTTCCCTTGGGTGGGGGGACACCATCGTGAGCTGCAAAAGCATCTGAGAAAGTTGAAAGCCTCCTGGGCCAGTGCAAAGTGGTTTTCACCAACCTATCTAATTTTAGCTAAGATGTCGGTCCCAAATTTCTCAGAGGTGTGTGTGAAGACTGAAGTGGAATGAACCAGGTTGTTATTTTGGCTTAGGGGCTTTGTGCTCAAGCCTATATATCTTCCCACAGGGCTTTACCCAGGATGTCCTTACTGGCTACAGTTCATTTTTCCTGTTGCCACTAAGAGTCAAAGCAAGATACACAGTCCAGCTCTCAGCACATAAGGAGATCTGCATAGGCTCATGGACTATAATTATCCAGACAACTCATAATTCAGCCCACAGTCTGCTTTGACTTTCTCCTTCATCCATGCATATGGTGTCCGGAGTTATTTGAATTGCTATTGTGTGCCATTAGGGGGTTGTCCTCTTCAGGAACCATCAGTATATCAGGCATCCTCCAATGGGGCTCTTACACCCTCTATTATTGATGCTAGTTTCTCTATCACTGGCATGGATGGTGTAGGGGAATTCAGATTCTCTACATATGTAACTAGCCCCAATAATTTTTGTAACTTCTCAGATAGTGGGCTAGTATGGAGAGAACTCTGTTGTAAATAAGCATGCCATTTTTTTTTTTTTTTTTTGGAGTGTGCCAGTCTATGCATAAGCACTTTTGGGTCAAATAAAAGTATCTTTGACCGATCCACTTCTTCACAATGACATTCACACAGTTATTGGAAGTCATTGTTATAGGCTCAGTTTGCATAAGAACAAGATATACTGTTGACAGTTGTTTTTCAGTAGGATTGTTCCTTTCCACAGCTGGGACCAGAACTCTAGTGATACTCCTTTCCTGTTTTGTTTCTGCCACAGGCCCCACCCAAACTCTCTTGGTAGCTGGCAACATCCAACTCACAAGCTTGCCCTGTTATTAAAGTACCCAGAGACTAATCTGTTTTACAGCTATTTTTTCTTGTTGGAATGCTTGCTCAGCCTCAGTGTCCCTATATCAGTGCCTCCCACCCCCCAATTTTTTAATCAATCTATATAATGGCCGAAGTATTTGAGTTACATGGGGTATAAAGGGTCTTCAGTAATTTAATAAGCCTATAAAGACTTTCAGTTCCTATATGGTGTAGGGAGTTGGATTCTTTTGTACTTTATCTTTGACTGCTACTGGAATGACCTTTGTTTTACCAGACCAAACCACCTCTAGGAATTTTACATTGTCCAGGCCTCTGCATCTTGGCATCATTGATGGCCCATCCTTGGCTCATTAAAAGTCACTGTTATGGCAGGGCTGCAATTTCTAGAGATGTAATGCTGTCAGAAGTAAGCTTATATCATCAATGTAGTGAAACAGCAACATTTGTTGGCTTTTCCCATCTTACTAAATCAGGTGCTACCATTCTGGAATGGAGAACAGAATTTTGTAGGTACCCTTGCAGCAAAACCTGGAAAGTCTACTACTACCCACCCCCCACATAAATGCACATTGATCTTGGCTAGCTTTAGCTAGTGGGATACTGAAAAAGGCTTTAGCTAAGTCTAATACATAATGGAACTGTCCTAACAGGGGCAATAAATTATTGAGAAGCATTGCAATATTTGGCACTGTGGTGTGAATAAGAGGAACAATCTTATCTAATTCTCGATAATCAACTGTCATTATCCAATTACCATCAGGTTTTATCACTGGCCATAGAGGACTATTAAATGGGCTCTGTGCTGGTCATATGATCTCCCCTACAGTGAGTTCTTGTAATGTCTCACTGATTTCAGCATGTCCACCCAGGAGGCAACATTGTTTGGTATGGTGACCCTCTTGGATGGAGCCAGGTGAACTGGGAACCAACAAGCAGCACCCTGGATAATTGATTCCATCCTGCAAAGGCGAAATTCACCAGTGGTGGTGGTAAAGGTCTAGGTCTTGAACACATCCAACCCTAATATATATGAGAGAATGGGAGAAATACATACAATATACTTTTGGGGGATGGGGGTGGGGTGAGGCACCTGATTTGCAATGTTAGGGTGGTTTGCATTATTTGTGTGGCTTTTCCTCCATACCCATCTATCACCTTTACAGTCATATTAAATCTTTGGGGGTTCTCATTGGTGAGTGTGCACTCTGCTTCAATCTCAATAAGAGCTACAACATGCAAACAGTTGTTAGAGATCAGTGGATAATTAGCTCTACTGAAGCCTCCAATCACCTGCTGTCGCTGGTATTTGCAGGCAAACTACCATGTATTTCTGTTTCAGTGTATTCCTGCCTAAAATGCTTGCACTAGGTCAAAAAGCTATGCACATTTTTAAGGTTTGGGGTAAAAACTGCCAAATCACTCTACAGAAAGGAAGTAGCCAATTTCTCTCCCTCCAGCAGGAAGAGAGGATTTTGATTTCAACTTGAGTTCCTATGATCAGAACCAAATCAGAGACTCTAGGTCCGCCCAAAGCCAGGAAGGAAATGCACCTACATGAGGAAAGTAACGCCCTTATGAAGGGCCCCTGCTCAGACCTCAGGAAGGCTACTTGCCCCATGCTGAGTCCAGATGATCCACCAAGAAGCCTGCCAGGAGGATGGGGTCTCCCTCTCTCTAGAAAGAGAAATATCCTCGCCGCCCTGCTTAAATGTGGCCTGACGCCAGGGCAGCTCAGACCTATGTGTCCTCAGCATATCTCCTACAGCCTGCTGCTAGAACCCCTCTCCTGGCTGCCCCCACATGGATCTCTCCTGAGGAAGTGAACTGCTCCCAACCCCCACCAAGTCAGGCTTCCCCAGAACCCCCCTCACACTTGCAAGACCAGCTGTTTTAAGGAGGGTTTCCTAGGAGAAATCAGCCTTGTGCCTGGAAAAACTGGACGGCAGTCAGGGGTGGGAGGAAGGAGGGAGGATGACAAGTTTATTCATGCCCTTTTGTAAGCTGGGACTGTGTCTGACTCATCTTGTTCTCATTTGATCCACACAGCCAGTCCTTGAGATAGGTGTGTGGTTTCTGCCCCCATTTCACAACTTAGGAGACTGGTTAATCTGACCAAGGAAATGGAGTGAGTTGGGGAGTGGAGAGTTGGTTTCTGAGAGGATTTTAACTTAGGAGCCTCACAGCCTCATAGGATCCTGCCTATAAGGCTTGTGTAGTTCCTTTATGGTGTGGGGAGTTGGACACCATAAAGAAACTTCTGAGTTGGTTTCAGTTCCTTCATATGTAGATCAAAGAGGTTGACCCAGATCAGTGGTTCCTCAACTTTAGTATCAAGAGAAATACTTGGAGTGGTGTTAAAAAATGCAGATTCTTAGAGCCAACCCAATAGGTCTGGGGTGAGGCACAGCAATCTGCACCTTTTACAAGTCACCCAACTGTCAGATCCCAGAAAAGAGTCTAACATATAGAAGGAATTTCTGACCCAGGGGCCCTGCAGCTTATCTCACAGAAACCAGATGGGCCATAAAGTACAGGTTGAAGGCAGTTTTAGAAACTCCAGTCATGGTGGCACCTCAGCCCCCAAAAGGCCTGCTCCCTCCAAATAGATAATGTAGCTGCTCTTCGAAGAAGAATAGTGCATCAGAACCCTAGCAACCCATCAGCTCAGAAGTTGATAAGCCCTCACCCAATCGAGGCACAGAATACCACTCAGCAGACACTCTTCCCTCCCAATGCAGTTTTTTTCTTTAAAAATGCAGCTCTCAGAAAGAGAGCCAGAGCCATTCTCTTTCTTTTTGCTGGCTCCCACCTGCTTTCTACCTCTAATAAATCTTAAGCTTTCTACTTAAAACTTTGACTTGCTGCGTTGTGTAGATTCTTGAATGACTCGAACCTAACATCTGGTGCCATGACTTGGATCGGAGATTTGACCGAAGCTTGAGTCTCCGGCCCCTTAGGGGCAACAGGACAGCCTCTTGGTCAACCCTGTTCAGAGGACCAACTGAGGTTTAAGTTTCCTGGCCCCTCAGGGCAACTGGGCAGTCTTCCAGTCGACTACGTTCCCTGAACTACGCAGTTGTTCAAGTTTCCATGTATTCAGTGGCTTTAGTCCATCAATTCAAACCACCTTGATGTGACACCAGCTCAACCTCATGGCTCTAAAATATCTACAACTAATTTGGCCCTAGGTAAGTGACGTCTTTCTGCCCAGATCCTCCCCTCGAGAGTTTGTTCAGTGTCCTGGGGACACCTTGGCCTGCCTTAGTGCGGTGCCTCGACCCACTCTAATGCAGCACCTGGCTTCATAAGCCTAAAAATCTGAGTGCTCAGTCAAAACTCTCCAATGCTCCAGAAACATTTTTCCCCATTGCAGCAAAGTAACTCGGGGGATGCCTTGAGCAAAAGACTGCATGCAATTTCCTGATCCCCAATGACAAACTGGGGACACCTGCTTTGTAGTTGTGATGGATCATGCAGATCTCGGTTGATAGCCTCACTTGAGCAATGTTTTGGGTGGTCTCTGCAAGCCTCCAAGGGAGCAGGAGGACCGTGAGCCTTTCATGGGCAATCTCCGTAAGCCTCCCAAGAGCAAAGTTCCCTAATAAGCAACAAGCCTCTTAAATCTCTTAAATTATCTTGGGTAATAGCCAGTCACTTTAAAGTGACTCCAAAACTAAATTTCCTCCTAAATCGACTCCCCTTGGATGTTTACTCTGCAATCTCAACAAACTTCAATTAGAAGGGGAGGTAAAGCCAAAAACACTTCATTTCTGTAATACAATTTGGCTGCAATATCCTTTAGAACAACAAAAACGTTGGCCAGAAAATGGCACTTTCAAGTGGCAAATTCTCACTAAACTTGATAATTTTATTCGGCACAATGGCAAATGGGCTAAAGCTCCCTATTCTCAAGCTTTCTAAACTCTTCCGTCCCAGCTATCTTTGTGCCACTCTGTCGCCTCCCACCAAATCCTCCTCCTCCATTAAAAAAAAAAAAACTTTCCAAGTCTTCCACTCCCCCTCTACAGAAATTACAAAACCCCCTAATCCTGAAAAGCCTTTAAACAGCTTCTGCTCCTTTAACCTGTGGACCATCCCCTCCTGACTATACTTCCCCTCCCCATTCTTCTCCAACCCCTTCCACTTCTCTCCCCTCATCCTTAACCCCTTCCCTTCCCAAACCCACCCCCATCCCTAATAAGCCCTCTCTTACCACAAATACATTAAAAAAAAATAAGAGAATACTTTGCCATGTAACTAATTAAATTGGGAAAACTTCTCCTAGTAACCACAAAGCAAAGGCTTTAGCCCATATCCTCCTAAAATGTCCCACACCTGCTGAGGAAGCTGCCTTATGGCACATAAAAGGTAAGCATAGAGGAGCAGCCATAAAATGGCAAATTGCAAAAACATTAAAAATCTCTCTCAAATACTCTAATTTAATAATTATTATACAAGATGTAAAGCTTATTTGTAGCTCCACCTTCATTCAATAATATGGTAATAGACATATACATAGAGCCATAATGCCTGTAAAGAATTTAACAGAACTAAGAAAACAAAATACTTTCATAAATTTCAAAATTCATGCAAAGTTAAATCATTGTTTGTATTTTTTAAGAGAAACAATATAACACATATACATTCCATTAATCCCTGCCAAAAGATTGTTTATTACTGTTTCAAGATGCATTAACTAAAGTGTTTTAAATATTTAGAATTATTCTAACAAATTTAATTTTAATGGTAATAGCATGTTGTATAAAAGGTGTAAAGAATGTTTTTCTAATTAAAAGGAAAAAGAAAATAGCTTTGTCCTAAATGACTGATTGTTTAAAAAATTGGGATAAAGCCTGAATGAATACAGAAAGTTGCAGAAGGTTTGTGAAGTGGGAGATTTATTTGTGTAGTCAAAGTTAAAAAATAGATACAGAAAGCTGTAAAAGGTTTGTGGAAACAATTATTTCTGTGGTCTAAGTTAAATAATGGTAAAAACTAGTAATAACTCTGCTTAACAATATAACCTCACAACTTAAAGAAAAAAAGAGTGGTTTTATAAAACAAAATAGCATTAAATATTCTAACCACCACCCAAAGCAGTAATTAATATCCAATGTTGTATGCATGTGCTTAATAATTCACAAAATATACTCCTGCTGTTTTACTATCAACCCGGCCACTCTCTTCCTGCTTCTCCTATCCTACTTCTCATCATGGCAATTGTATGTTGTAAAATGTTTGCTTAAAAACAATTTCAAAAATCATTTTGGTAACTTTTAATGTGAAATATTTAAAAAAAATGTACTTTTATTTAAAAAAGGGGTTTCATTAGATTATTAAGGTGTCATTTTTAGTAAGAAGTTATAAAAAAATGTTTCCTGAATAATCAATGTAAAAAGCAAAAAATCTGTTTTATCAAAATAGCTTCTTGCACTTCATGTTAACTTTATCATGTCCATAGTGATTTAAAAATATTGTCTTCTCACTTTTAAAAGAGCTAAGTCTTTTCCTTGACTAGAGTTAAATAAAAAAAAATACTGTTTCAAACCTGATTACTTTTAACATTTTGCTTTCTCAAGGTCAAGCCCTAAAGAATATCTTTTTATTCCCAAGTTACAAAGAATTTGTTCATTCACCTTAAAAAAAAATCAAGTGCTAAAAATAATTAAATTCATGTAATATGTTAAAAGTTGCAAAAAAAAATGTTTAAACAATGTCATAAAAATTAAAAACTTCTAAACTTTTAGTTACTGATGTGCATATCAAACAATAATATAGTACTGCTAGTTATAATTTTAGTTATTTTTAAAGTGTTATCTGTCACAAAAACAGCCAAATTTCCTTGGAAGTTACATTGCTTTACTCGAATGCTTTTCTGAAAGTGCTTGCAGTTAGCTACAAGTCAGAGCTTCATCTTCAACAACAAAGAAAGACTTTTAAAAAGAAGCAAGGCAAGTATATAAATTATGTACTATCCATTATCTAACATAACCTTAGTAAAAATGTAAAGAAAAATTAGACCGCTGTTTTAATTGAAGTGCTTGCATGTTTAAACCAAGCTCCTAGTGCTGTGCCTGCATGCTCTCTCCCCATCAGAGTTATTGGTGAGACCTGTTTCTGTGGTCCCTAGAACTATAAGGGGGTCAACCACATCACATGGATGTGCTCCAGAAGTAGATAAGAACATGCTGTTACTAAAAACACCTTTTACACGAACACCTTTGCCTCTGCCTGCCAGAAAAAAAACTCAAATCACTTTAGCTTTTCAGTGAACATTGCCTCCAGACTAGCTCTGCTGCATGGTGCCAGAGGGTGCTGTGAAACAGCCCAATGGAACCCTAAAGCCCACCATCCTGTTTCCCAGAGGACCAACGATGCTGCACTACAACAACTGTACAAAGAAGATACCTCCCAGAGCTGTAATTGCCAGTGTGATGTGGTTAAAACCTAAAAACATAATTAACACTAAGGCCTGCTCCTATGAGGGGACAGCATGTATGGTATTGTAAACTTAACACCCAATGCAGCTCAGAAAAAAAAAAAAAACTTAAGCATTCATTAGCATTAAGTGCTACACATATATACCAAATAAATATAACAATGTCTCTTCAATATTAAATCATATGCAGGATAATAACAATCATGTTAAAATTACAGTAAAATAGATGCATTTTCTAAGTGGTTAATGAATTTACTATGAAATAGAAAATAGCCCTTATTGCCATGGTTTTTATTCTACTTGTCATTTGTTTGTCTTGTTGTTGCCTGTATTGTATCTGTGAGTTTATGTCCAGAGCATCTTCCAAATTAATATAAGAACCTCTTCACCCTTACTCAGCAGGAAGCAGTTACAAGAAGAAAGACCTCTGCCCACTTTCCCTTTTATAAGAAATGCTCACAAGATACCGTTTCTTAAAAATAAAAAAAAAAGTCTCATTAAAAGGGGGGCTTTGATAGCTGGATAAGTAGAAAATACTCAATATAATTCTTTAGCTAGAAAATGGTTAGTATAGTCCTCAATAGCCAATAGAGGAAAAAAAAAACTGTTTATTAAGATCAGGTCACTCAAGCAGCTTTAAGTTATTCTGACCAAGAAAAGCCCTTGTTAAAATAAGTTGCTGTTGCTCTAATCTGAACAACAAAAACATATTCTCTATTCCCAAAAACTTTCCCAGCATTGCCTGCAGTAAGATATGAGGGATATAACCATATGGTTTCATAATTAAGACCTTGAAAAGCAAGCCTAAATGAGGGGAAAACCTAAAAATAACAAGAAGATGCTGACCAAACAGCTTTCTCTCTTCTATTTTTTTTCCTTTCTGCTTTCTTCTGGTTTCTGGCCATTTCTTTGTCTGTTTAGGTTTATAAAACCCTATCAAGGCATTAGAAAAACAAAAACAATCTTTAAATAGTTTAGCTAAAGTAGTCATGCAAAATAAAAGAGCATTAAACATTCTAACTGCAACAGCAAGAGGAACTTGTGCAATAATAAATGAAACCTGTTGTTTTTACATCAATAATACAGGACAAATCAAACAAAACTTACAAGTACTAAAACAAAATATAAACATAATAAAAGATAGTCTAGCAAATGTAGACAGCTCTTAGTTAAAAAACTTTCTCTCAAATTTTCTTTCATTCTTTTCTATGCCTCTATAAGCTCTTCTGTTCCCCCTCATTAGGCCATTAATTATCCTTATATTAATTTTCCTTTTTACTCCTTGCCTCTTACAATGTCTAATTAAATTTGTCAATAGGTCAATAGCAGCCGTTACTAACCAGCAAAATTCCGAAAACATATTCCTGTTGCAACAAAAATTTGAGAGCTTGCTCCTGCTGCAGCAAAAGCATCACTATCAGCCCGTTCCAACGGAAGATGCCCAAACCTCAATTTGATAATGCTAAAGCTTAGTTTGAAGCAGCTTTCCCCCAACTACATCCCCACTCAGCTGAAAGTAGCTAAAGAAAGAATGCAATGCCCCTGCTCACTCCAAAGGTTGCTTCAAGCTAAGTTAAAGCATTAACCCGAATTTAACCCAAACTTTTACCAATTCTATTAAAAGTAAAAGGCAGGAATGTCAGATCCCAGAAAACAGTCTAACATATAGAAGGAATTTCTGACCCAGGGGCCCCGCAGCTTATGTCACAGAAACCAGATGGGCCATAAAACACGGGTTGAAGGCAGTTTTAGAAACTCCAGTCATGGTGGCACCTCAGCACCCAAAAGGCCTGCTCCCTCCAAATAGATAATGTAGCTGCTCTTCGAAGAAGAATAGTGCATCAGAACCCTAGCAACCCATCAGCTCAGAAGTTGATAAGCCCTCACCCAATCGAGGCACAGAATACCACTCAGCAGACACCCCTCCCAACACGGTTTTTTTCTTTAAAAATGCAGCTCTCAGAAAGAGAGCCGGAGCCATTTTCTTTCTTTTCGCTGACTCCCACCTGCTTTCTTCCTGTAATAAATCTTAAACTTTCTACTTAAAACTTTGACTTGCTGCATTGTGTGGATTCTTGAACCACTCCAACCTAACACCAATGTTAACAAAACTGGTCAGAAACTCTTGGATTAGTCCATTTCAAAGCCAACTGTTAATTTCATTTAACAAATACATCACGGCTCACTATGCCTGGCACTGTTCTGTGCACTTTACAAATATTTAGTCATTTAGTTACCTCAAGACCTTTATGAGGTAGGGAAAATTCTTGTCATCCCCGTTTAACACAGGAGGATCCCGGCCAGTGCCTTTAGTCCCAAAACTTCTTCCTCTCCTTTGCTCGGATCAGCCTCTGTGACCCCACCCAACCGGGTACTTCCTGCTCCGCTTCCCTCTGTCCCCAGCGTGACTCTCCCAAGTTGTCTCTGGGCTCCTCTCACTGGCAGCTCCCCTCGGGGAGCGCTGCGGCACTCAAGTGGGGACCTAAGAAGCGCTCTGAGCCCCAGCACTCGCCACGGCCAAGGGCTAACTTCAGGGCGGATGGAGTCCCGCCCGCTGCCTGCAGATGGCGCCAGCGGAGGAGACAGACAGAACTGGAGGTGCGGTGCATTTGGGGGCAGCGCAGCGGAGGGGAGGGAGCTCTAGGCCTGGAGCATGGAGGAGCAAATGGAGGTGGTTTTTCCAATCCTCAGTCCTCTGGACCAAGAACTTTAACCCTTTAGGAAACTGCTTTCCTCTGGCTGAGTGGATTGGGGTGTTGGGAGAAATTAGCAGTTAGAGTTGGGGAGCTGGGCACTGGCTCCCAAGTGCTCCCCAGAGGACCATCTGTTGGTGCCAAGGTGCTAGAGCTGAAGGTGGTTTAGTCTGGAGCATGAGATGGAAGCTACATGTCGAAGATTGTAAGGGAACGTGGTACAAGTTAGAGCAATAGTGGGTCCCTGATATTGTGAAGCTACCACATTCACCCTGGCCTATTTCTGTGAGGACTGTTAAGAAAGAATACATTGCCATCTTATATAAGCAACTGTTATTTTGGATTAATCAATTTTGGCCATACGTAAATCTTAGCTAACACAGATTATGGCAGCTGAAAGGGAGTGCTATCTTAACAGAGCCTAGGATATCATTGCCTTAGAGGTCAAGTGATGGTGGCACAGCTATTAGAAGCAAGACATTTGGTAAACCTCTTGCCTGTACTGCCATGAATAAATGCCCACAAGCCTGAAGCTCTAGGGGAAAAAGTTGAAAAAATGGGAAGTGTCATTATGTGTGGGCTGCTTCTTTTACCTTTTGTTGGGTTCCAACAAGAGAAAGAGAAATTCAGGCAAAAGCTAGCCAGTCTGTAAGGAGAGACTTTAATTGCAGGTTAAATTGCGATTAAATTGACCAAAAATCTGGGAATATGGACTCTCATACATGTGGAAGAGCAAACTGTTCTATACTAACTTAATGTTCCAACTCAGCTTAGCCCTAAGACTGAAGAACAAACCAGGCATGGAAGTGGATATGGGTTTAATTGGGACTTACTGACAAGAGATGATGGTCTCTCAGTTTTCAGAGGGGGGAAAAGAGGGAGGAGTGCCAAGTGTGTGTGTGTGTGTGTGTGTGTGTGTGTGAGGGGGGCGTTATAAAGATTTGTGACAATGGAGTTTCTCATGAGATTTGGTTACTAACAGTGATTAGGGGAGGGGAAATTTTAATCCTTTCCTCCCGGGGGGGAGGGGCCTATTGCCTGGTCATGTATGTGGCTGCATTATCTCATAATGGAGGAGGGGGCGGGGGCCCCCCTGCCCTGGTCCTCACACCTAAGCAGTGGCAGGAGGTGGCTCTGAGGAGTCAGACCCAATTGTGGTCCTCAGCCTTTCTCAGGCCCCTTCCCTTTGATACATTTCCAGAGAGGGAGCCAACCAAGCAATAAAGAAAAGAATAACAATGCTGTCTTTCATCCAAACCAATAAAGAGCTGATGTCTTTGACTATAGTTATTCACATCTAGGACTGACTGGAAGAAAAAGTGGAAAAGTTACTCTGAAATTTTTAGACTCTGGACCTTCGAGGATGGGGATGGATATATACCACTCCTTATATCTACCATAGAAAGGTTAGCTATTGCTGAACTAGAGTTGACAGCTGAAAAGCTGGAACTGGCTACTGGCATTTGCAAGAGAGGTGGACATCATGGGTGGCATGGAAGGAAAGAAATTAAGATTAGCAATAATTTGGAAGTTTTGAAGAACATTTCCACTTTTGCTCTTAACTTTAAAGATGTAATTCCTCATTGTCTTGTTAAGTAGGGAACCATAATCACTTTGCCAGTTATGAAGATGGGGTGGATGTACCGTCCAGGCATTTAGGATGGCAAATACCAAATTGTTTGTATTTGTGTAAGACAGCTAAGCATTTTAAATGAGGCTTGAAATTGTTTCAAAGTTTAAAAAAGCCAATGAGAGAAGAAATCAGTATTTATTTGAGCTCTAATGTATGTTTTGCACATCCATGTGACTTCTAAAACTTCTAATTAAGAAAGAATATTATTATACTCTAGAGTATTATTATTATACTCTAAGAGGAACAACCTCCCAAAACTCCAAGTCATTGACATACTTTCTTTTTCTTTTTTTTTTTTTTTGCAATTTTATTGATATAGTCACATACCATACAATCATCTAAAGTATACAATCAGTGGTTCACAGTATCATCATATAGTTGTGCATTCATCACCACAATCAATTTTTGAACATTTTCATTACTCCAAAAAAAGGTAATAAAAATAAAAACAGGAATAAAAACAAAAGTAAAAAAGAACAAAACATCTCATCCCCCATCCCTCCATATTATTCATTTACTTTTTTGTCCCCATTTTTCTACTCATCTGTCCATACAATGGATAAAGGGAGTGTGAGCCACAAGATTTTCACAATCACAGTCACACTGTATAAGCTATATAGTTGTACACTCATCTTCAAGAATCAAGGCTACTGAGTTACAGTTGAATAGTTTCAAGTACTTCCTTCTAGATATTCTAATACACTAAAACTAAAAAGGGATATCTGTATAATGCATAAGTATAACCTCCAGAATGACCTTGTGACTCCATTTGAAATCTCTTAGCCATGGAAACTATTTTTTTTCATTTCTCTTCCTCCTTTTGGTCAAGAAGGCTTTCTAAATCCCATGATGCTGGGTCCAGACTCATCCCCGGGAGTCATGTCCCATGTTGCCAGGGAGACTTACACCCCTGGGAGTCATGTCCAACATAGGGGGGAAGGTAGCAGGTCCCCCTGCCAAGTTGGCTTAGAGAGAGGTCACATCTGAGCAACAAAAGAGGTTCTCTGGGAGTGACTCTTAGGCACAATTATAAGTAGGCTTAGCCTCTTCTTGGCAGTAACAGGCTTCATAAGAGCAAGCCCCAAGATCAAGGGCTCGGCCTACTATATTGATAGTCCCCAGTGCTTGTGAGAATATAGGGAATTCCCTAGGTAGGTGAATTTAATATTTCCACATTTTCCCCTGACACATTTTCTTGCAGAGAGCAGTTTTTTACCTGATATTTCCTAGGTTCAATCTGATGATCTTGAGGTGATGATTCTTCTTCCTTATTTTTTTCTTCATTGTGGTTCTCATTTTTCTCTTTATTTAATTATGTTTATAAGCTCTCATTTTTTTTCTGTTTAATATCACCAAGAACTGAATCCACGGAATAACCAAATTCAATAAGGGCATAAACATTATGACCATGTTTACAAAAATGCCCAATGGTATGCACAACCGACTTGCCAGATGCATTAAACATGGGGATCCAGAGGAAATACTAGTGAAACAAGAATCATAAGTGTGTCAGTCCTCCAAACCTCCGAGAAGAAACATCTTTGGGTAAATGGGACAAGCAGCATGGAGTTCTACCACCCATCTTGATGATGCTCTGGATACCTCTCAAATCATTGATCTAGAGGGGTCATTGTATGACCATCTATTTGCTTGATCTGGCCTTCTGGGAAACTAATTTAAAGTAAACCAAGCCATCAGATGGTTGAGAGGAAATTTGTCCAAATAGACCTGGAGGATATGTGTTTCCATTTTCTTTTAGTTTAAAAATGGCATAATCCAGAGTTCCAACAGTCACTGCAAACCATGCCTCAATAGAAAAACAATTGACATCAATAGGGCAGAACTTTTCATAAGTGAAGGTTACCTTTGTACACTTACTGATTATATCTGGCCACAAACTTGGACCTGTGCTTTCTCCCACCATAAGGCGTTCAACATGTCGACAGGTGGAAATATAACCATCCTTGAAGATAAAGCAAGCAGCGTTACCTGTGTTTTCATTATTGTCCCATTTCATGAATCCAGCTGATTTATTAAGATGAACAAGATGTTCACAGATTGCAACCGAAGAAGAATTTTCAGACACTTTTCCAGACAACTTTTTATAAAGGTTGAATTGTTTAAATTGAATTGTATAAATATCGGCAGATTACTTGTCCCTCTGGTTCTTTCTGACAATACTTTCTCTTCCAAAGTGCCTCTTCACTAAAACTTGGATATTGATGCATTATAGATTTGTCCAACATTCAGCAGACTTTGGCCATAGATTAGTTGTCTTCTTATGGGTATCCTGATTAACAGCATGTCGCCTACCCAGAGAGGGCCTTTTCCTAACTCGTGATTTTATTTTCCTATATATTTTTTGCCAAAACAATTATCATAATAATAAATAATACTAGAAATTGTCTGGTGTGCTTTACCTTCAATATCATGTCCTAAACTTTGAGGGAGAATTTTTTCTCTGCTGTGTTCTATATCTTCACTCTCTCCATCTTTCTCTAGTTGGTGGATGTTGTTCTTTGACAGTATCAAAGCACAGGAATTGATTTCATCAGTGACACTTTCATTCTCTTGTTTAAATTATTTATGGGTACTGTTTTAGTTTCCTGGGCTGCCCAAATATCATGAGATGGGTCGGATTAAAAATTGGGAGTTTATTAGCTTACGGTTCTGAGGCTAAAAGAAATTCCAAATCAAGGCATCACCTAGGCGATCTCCTGAAGGCTGTGGCATTCTGGCACTGGCTGCCAGCAATCCTTGGTCCTTAGTCTGTCACATGGCAAGGCACATTTCAGTATCTCCTGGTCTCTCCCTTCTCTTCTGGGTTTTGTTGATGTTCAGCTTCTGGCTGCTCTGATTGTGGCTTTCTCTCTCTTTGTCTGAATTTCATTCTTTTACAGAGGACTCCAGTAATAGTATTAAGACCCATCCCGATTGAGGTGGGCCACACCTTAACTGAAGTAACTTCATCAAAAGGTCCTTACAATGTGTTCACACCCACAGGAATGCATTAGATTTAAGGACATGTCTGTCTGCAGTACCTGCAGTTCCAAACCACCACAGGTAACTTTTCTGATAAATAGTCTTTTAGAAATGTCCATTTCTAAGACTTTTCCTGTTACTTCATCCACTGGAGACTGTTTTCCATGAATTTTATTATGACCTTCCATTAGTTTCCATTAAAATTCATCTAGGTCACACCACAATCTATCATTCTTGCAAAGGGTTTCTTTGATAGTCTCACCATTTAAAGTATACTTCTTTTTTGGTGAAGTTCCAGGACCTTAAGAATTTCCCTTATCACCTTCCCAATAGCACCAACATGAAAAAAAATACATTCAATATTTGGGTTTTCACACTGATGTAACATCTGACCACTTTCTTCCTGCTTACTTATTCTTTGACCAAATGCTACTTTAAAATGAGAATATCTAGGCAGACACTTGAGAAGCATTCCTAAATTTACACATCCACTTGTTCCAGTTTGCTAAAGCTGCTGGAATGCAAAATACCAGATATGGATTGCTTTTTATAAATGGAGTTCTTTAGGTTGCAAATTTATAGTTCTAAGGCCATAAAGGTGTCCAGACTAAGGCATCAATAAGAGGATTCCTTCACTGAAGAACAGCTGATGGTGTCTGGAACACCTTTGTCAGCTGGGAAGGCACATGACTGGTTCTGGTTTCAAAATGGCTTTCTCCAAAATGTCTCTGGGCTTCTGTCTCTCTCAGCTTCTCTCAGCTCTCTGCGTGGTTCTCATGAGGTGTTTCTCTCTAAGCATCTGGGAGTCCTCTCTTACCTTCTCCGGGGTAAACTCTGGGCTTCATCTCTTAGCATCTCCAAACATCCTTCTATCTGCATCTCCTAGCATCTCCCAGTGTCTGGGTCTCTGTGGGCTCTCAGCTCTCTTAAGGCCTCCAGTGATCTAAATAAGACCCACCCTGACTGGGTGGGGTCACACCTCCATAGAAATATTCAGTCAAAAGCTTTCACCTACAGTTGGGTGGGTCACATCCCCATGGAAACAACCTAATCAAAAGATCCCACCCATAATAAATCTGCACCCACAAAATTGCATTAAAGGACATAGTCTTTCCTGGGGTACATAACAGTTTCAAACTGGCACACCACTTCTTTTTCTTCATAAACAATAATGTCCTTATTAGAATGATTTTCCATCCTTTCACTGAAAGAGTCATTGGATCGCAGAGCTGAGTAGGTATTCTCATTTGGGTTCACCATATATTCTAAATACACTATGGTCTAATCTCCTGGAGCTTCCATTCAAAGAAAAGGTGAAAGAGCATTCTTTCTTGGTGCTCAAATTTGGGTTCCAAATTTCAAAGGGTGTTTCATGCTTACTGACTTCATTTCTAAGTTTTGATGTGCTGCCACAATCTCTCAGATCAGACAAAGAATGACCAACAGGCATGCCAGAACAAATTGGCTTTCATCCTGAAAAAGAGAAATCAAAAATTTAATAAGAATCACCTTTAATAATGTTTCATGTTTTTCTAATTATGAAAGTAATAGATCCTTCTAATAAAAATTGGATAATATACTGGAGAAAAGTCAATCATTATTCCATCATCAGAGATAGCCATTCAAGATTTTGTATTATTTGCTTTTATTTTATATATAGATATAAATTGTTTATAAAATGCCACTATGCTGTATATAAGTTGATTTTTCACTAAGCAATCTGTCAGTGCTTTTACACACCGTTAAACAAATTTTTAAAGCACGATTTGTGGGGCCATGTAGTATTACACCATATAATAATTTTTACTCCATTGATTTTGATATATGATATTTTCATTTTCTTTGAGTTTTAAGTGCTTTTAATTTCTACACTGATTTGCTTCACAGTCCTTAGGGTATTCAGAAAATTGTGGGTTTTTTTTTCCCTAAATATATGAATGATTTGGGGAAGGGTGTGAGAGAAGGCATCTTGTTATAGATTCCTAACTTAATTGCTTTGTAGAAAATGTACTACTTACCATCCCCAGCATTTTGAAATTTGTTCTTCCTTGTTTATGGCTTAGAAGTGGCACAGTTTCATTAATGTTTAAAAATAATTCCTTGAAAAACAGTTTGTTTCATGTCTTGGGAATATTTTTCTATATAGGTTTTCAATTGTTTGTCACATAATTTTTGTCAATTTGATCTCCTAATTAAGAAATGTGTATATTCACACCTCTCACCATACTGGTAATTTGTCAATATTTCACTTTTATTTTCATATTTTAAGCTATGTTATAAGACACATGTATATTTATATTTTTTACTCCTGGTGAATTAATTTTTTAAAAAATATATAAACAGTTACCCTGTTTATATCTAGTAATAATTTTTGCCTTGAAGCCTATTTGTACTGGAAATAACATATCTATTCCAGTTTTGGTATTAATATTTATCTGGTCTTACATTTTCCCATTCTTCCATATTTAAAATTTTTGAATCATTATGTTGTATGCCACATTAAAAAGCATAAAATTTATTTTTAAATCCAGTTCTCCAACCTGTATCTTTTCATCGTAGCATATATTCATTTTTCTTTTTAACTGGAAACTGAAATATTTGTATTCATTTCTGTTATCTTGTTTTGTGATTTCTATATTCCTCACTTTTTATAGATTTATATTCCTCCACTTCGTAACCTTCTTTGAGGTAGGTTTTCACCTCTCATTCCATTTTATCCTCTAAAACTTTGTAAGTTTCATAATGTTTTTTCTGTTCTTTAACTAGGTCTTTTCTTTAAGTGCATGACCTAGATCAGAGCTGCCCAATAATACAACTTTCTGCAATGATGGATCTGTTCTATATCTTTTGTTCAATGATAAGTCACTATCCACGTGTGACTATTGAATGTGGCTAGTGCAACCCAGGATCGGAATTATTTACTTTATTTAATATTAGTTAAGTTACATTTGCATTTAAATAGATACATATGACTACTGGCTACCATATTGTACAGCATAGACTCAGACATTATAACATGAAAATTTAACTTAACAGAAAACTAAATGGAATCTTTACTCCTAATACATACAAGAACAAAAACTGTAAATATTTCTTCTTTGCTTACAGAATAAAATCTGGACACCTAGGCATGGAGTTCAAGGAAGTAGAAGTTACTTATTTTCTAAATAGTTATTGTATCCATCTGACATTTTTTGCAGCCATAAGGGTATATAGAAATGATTTGTGCCACCTCCAGGAGTGGATCTTGATTGCTGTGAGCATCTCCTAAGTCAAAAGGTTTTGTGCAAGAATATTTGTGTTATTTAGTTTGGGACAATGAGATGCAGGGAGTTTTCTCAGAGTACCAGGAAAAACTGTACTCTCATTCTTTGGGGTAGTGTAGTATATCAATACGCAACCTCAACTTATTGCTCATCACTCTGCAGAAAGCCAGCCAGAGGATAATATGATAATCAGCACACAGACATGGAAAATCTAAACAAGTCCATGAAGATATTGTGTGTTGTTGAATTAAAGTCAGCTGAACACTGGAGGTCACAGTTGTATGAACCAAAGGGTCAGTTTTATGGTTTCATCCTAAAAGGATTTTTTTCCTGGCAATATAAAATATTCTTAACTGATATAAAGCCTAATGTGCACTTCTCCCAACTACCTCCCCAGCTTTATTTTTCTAACACATTCTTGGATTCTCCTTTTTTACTATCAAATATAGCTGTATCGTTCCCCAGATATTCTGTGATACTACATGAATGTGCTTGGCTATTCTCTAATCCTCGGTACACTTAGTTGGTGAAATTTTATTCATTCTTTAAGATCTTTCTCATAAGCCATTGCCATAATTTCTTGAGTCTGAATTAAGTATTCTTCTCTCTGCACTCTAAAAGCACTTGTTTGTTTTTCAATTTAATATAATTATATTGTATATTATGAGTGAAATATTATGTTGTTCAAAAACCTGGGCTCTGAAGTCTGATTGCCTGGGTGCAAACCTTTGCTTTGAAGTCCCTAACTTTTGATACTTTAAGCAAGTTGGGTTTTAGTTTCTTCATTTGTAAAATTAGGATGATAATACAATTGCGTAAGTTTTTATTATTAAATGAGATAATCCTTATGAAGTGACAGACATAATTCCAGGTACATAGTGATTTCTCAGTAAATATAGTTATATTATTATTATTATTATTATTATTTCCGGTATACATTTCTAATGACATTAAGTGTATATACAATTCATTAGTCACTATCTTGTCCTAAGACAACTTGGCATTGTCATTTAATTTATATACTATCATTCTGCTTTTGACAAACACTTATATATGATCTCCCAAATATATTTTAAACAACACAAGAGGAGGTGTTAAAACTACCATTCTTTGTTAACTTATCCCCTGCTAAGTGCTATGTTAGAGTGTTGTTCCACTGAAGAATTGAGAAAAAATAGATTTAACATTAAAAATTCAAGTTTGGTACTCCGGTCATTTTTTTTTCTTTGCTTTTCTTTTCTTTTTTTTTTTTTTTTTTTAATCACTGAATGACTTCTTTTCTTCAGGCTTCATGGAATTCATGATGCGTTCAAAGAAAATATAACTAACTTCCACCACTGGCCAAGATGGAGAACAAGGATTGGATTTATCCTCCACGATGAAATGACTAAGAAAAAAAATCAAACCATATGAAACAATAACTTTCAAATACTGGATATCAGATAATGCAGGACATCCTTGTTAGAGGGGAGTCATGAGGTGAGCCCTACAATTTTTCCAGCTTACTGTATGGAGAGAGTTTCCAGGCCATATTTCAGGGAGCAGAACCACAGGCAGAGCTTGGAAGTCTCCCTGAGTTAAGAAGACAAGCTGGGAATCTGGGGTAACCAAAGTGGTAGGGGTCTGGGGACAGAGTACTAGAGAGAAGAGAGCAACAGCTACACAGAGAGAGTGCTTGATACCTACAGTGGGTATGTGAAATTTCAGCAAAGTACTTATCAGCATTGGAGTGTGATGAAATTGTAAGTGAGCAAAAGAACTACCTGATAGGAGCAGAGGGAATAATTCCTGAGGACCACACAGGGCAGGGAATAGTTTCTATTCCTGAAAGTCAGACTAGAAAACTTCATAATTCATGAGGTATCAGTTAGAAAGGTATTCCCTTAGTGTTGGGGACAATTAAGGTAGCATATATAATATTCACCTTCAGCGATACCGGTAACATGCAACATGGCCGCCAGGGCTGATGCAAGAACAGCCTAAGCTATAATTAGCCTTCTTCAAGGAAGTAACAGTAGTTCCCGCCTAAGCAGTAGCTAGTTCGCGCCTAAACAGTAGCCGCCCATTGGCCATCCACCCTAGCAACAGCAATCACCAATCCCAGACCGCTACCTGTCCTTATTAGCCACCCCCTCTCCCTCCAGGGCATATATACCCTGCCTCTTCAATAAAGTTTTGCAGCTTGATCAGAAACCTGTCTTGCTGTCATTCCTCGTGTCTCTTGTCCCATACCATTCCTCCCTCACAGGTATCAGAGTCTCTGTTGATCGTCCCGCGGGCCGGGACAACTGGTGCCCAACGTGGGGCTCGAGCCTTGTGAGGGATGGAACGCCGCACTCAAGGAGAGAGGCCTCTCACACTCACTGCACCAGGGATCGCCGTGAAGTAACTCGCTCGCCAGACGAATCCGTTCAGCAGTTGATCAGTGTCGGCGAAAGAAGGAGAAAAGAAAAGAAAAGAAAGAAAACAACGAAAGGTAAGCCCCCCACCCCCATCATGGGACAAGTAACTTCCCAGCACTAGTTATATATTAGTCAGGTCAAAGAATCACTCAAGGCATGAGGAACTAGAGTTAAAAAAAAAAAAAAAAGATCTCACAAGAACCTCTAAAGGAGGACCCAAACAAAAGTAGACCAAACACCCCTGTCAGTCAGGTTTGTCCGTTAGCCAATCAGTGTAAAGTTGAAACAAAGGCTGAAAACGTACTTTCTGTGGAGGATAATTCCCTTCCTCCGTTTCGGCCACCTCCTTATGCGCCTGGCTTTTCAGAGCCATGTTCTCAACCACGTCCTCAGTTTTGTCCAGTCACATCCCTGCCTCAGTTCCATGCTTTGGGGGGAGCCGCGGAGGATCTCCGGCTGCACGCCGATAGTTTTGGGGGGGCCCTCGGTCGGGGGCGCCTGTGAGCTGCCAGTTTGCTTGCTGACCTCCGGTCGGCGACTCGGGGTGTTGCAGCCCTTGCGCTCCCAGAGGGTGCCCCCTCGTCGCGTCCCCGTTGCATTCACCACACCTGCGCTTTTCCGGTCGCGCGTGGTCGAGCCCAGCCCCCATCCGCTGGGTCTCAGGGTGGCGCTGCTGGGTCCCAAAATGGCGGCGAGTCCCAAAATGGCGACTCTAGCAGTGAAAGCGGGGAAGATGATGGGTCGGAGGCCCGTAACTCTAGCGGGGAGGGGCAGGAGGAAGCTAGTACCACCTCCATAGCTAAATATAAAAAACTCAGTTTAAAACATTTAGAGAAATTAAAGAAGGCTGTGAATGATTATGGCACTACCGCCCCCTTCACGCTCACCTTATTGGAAAGCCTCAGTGAAAAGGAACTTATTCCTAACGATTGGTCACACCTAGCTAAAGCCGCCCTGTCCGGCGGCGATTTCCTATTATGGAAGTCAGATTATGAAGAGCATTGCAAGAAGTATGCCTTACGCAATGCTCGAAAAACCACTTCTAAAACCTGGACATTAAACAAATTTTTAGGTCAAAGCCCCTATCATCAAAATAATAAGCAAGCTCAATTCCCTCCAGGTCTTCTTGCACAAGTACAAACGGCCACGCTTAGGGCATGGAAAAAACTTCCGCAAAAGGGCGCCGCCACTTCCTCTCTTGCTAAACTTAGACAGGGGCCCGATGAACCGTACAGCGACTTCCTCAGCCGCCTGCAAAGCATGGCTGAGCGCCTATTTGGGGCTAGCGAAAATGAAAGTGACTTTATTAAACACCTGGCCTATGAAAATGCTAACGCTGCCTGCCAAGCAGCAATTCGCCCTTTCCGCAATATAGGCATTGGCATCCCAAAACACAAACGCAGCAAGCCACTGTTATGTGGCGTGACCCCTTAACATCGAAATGGAATGGGCCTGGCCCCGTTATTATTTGGGGACGAGGCTCTGCTTGCATATATGATCAAGAGAAAGAAAGCCCTCGCTGGCTCCCAGAAAGGCTAATAAGACATGTTAACTCTCCACTGTTGAAGCCCGCTTCTAATACATCTACGTCTCCACCCTCATCTTTACCATCCCCTTCCCTCGAATAATAATTCTTCCAGGGTGCAACCTCCTCCCCCTGAGAAGCTTTCTTTTTTTTTCTCTCTTCCAGAGCGTCTCCAGTCTCACTGCGACTTGCCCAACAAACATCCAGCCTGAGAGCTGCAATAGACGAGGACTTAGCCCGCATTGAAACCTCCATCACCCATCTTGAAAAATCCCTTACATCTTTATCGGAGGTTGTTCTCCAAAACAGGAGAGGCTTAGATCTACTTCTCCTTAAGCAAGGAGGGCTTTGTGCAGCATTAGGCGAGGAATGTTGCTTTTACACTGATTATTCTGGAATAGTTAAAGATTCCATGACCAAACTTAGAGAAGGAATTGCAAACCGCAAACGTGAGCGGGAAGCCCAAGGAGGCCCCTCCTGGGGATTCAATGGAATCCTCCCTTACCTCCTCCCTATATTAGGCCCCTTGATAACCCTAATCCTAATAATATCTTTTGCTCGTTGGGCCATAAGAAGAATAATACAGCTAGTAAAGGACCAAATTGATTCTGCCCTAGGCAAACCTATTCAAGTGCATTATCACCGGCTCCACCTCGCTGACCAAGGCGTAAATCCAGACTGCTTGAATGCTACCAACCCTGACGGGTAAGAATCCCCCTCCTACGGGAGCAGCATATAACTCAAAAGTATGCTTCTAGCTTATGCTATGATTGGTACCGCTGGGTGCGAGGCAAAGCACTGCAAAGGAGGGCCAAAACAATCAAAGGCCGTTTTGAGCTCCTTGAGAAGTATGCCTCATTAGCATAGGGGTTTGCTCTGCAAAACATCCCCTCCCCAGAAAAACAGAGCCACAAACAACTTGGGGAATGAGGCCTCTATTTCCCCCAGCAGGTTAATGCCAAAGGAATGCTCAATCAGCATTCTTCCTCCATCCTTTTGAAAAACAAAGGGAGGAGATGTTGGGGACAATTAAGGTAGCATATATAATATTCACCTTCAGCGATACCGGTAACATGCAACATGGCCGCCAGGGTTGATGCAAGAACAGCTTAAGCTATAATTAGCCTTCTTCAAGGAAGTAACAGTAGTTCCCGCCTAAGCAGTAGCTAGTTCACGCCTAAACAGTAGCCACCCATTGGCCATCCACCCTAGCAACCGCAATCACCAATCCCAGACGCTACCTGTCCTTATTAGCCACCCCCTCTCCCTCCAGGGCATATATACCCTGCCTCTTCAATAAAGTTTTGCAGCTTGATCAGAAACCTGTCTTGCTGTCCTTCTTCGTGTCTCTTGTCCCATACCATTCTTCCTTCACAGGACTTGGAGCCTCCGTTGATCGTCCCACGGGCTGGGACACCTTAGGAGTGGGACACAATAAGCACAAGACTAAAGGCTGCTCTGGTCCCAGCTACAAAGTTTAACAGCAAACCTTGAAAGGATCAAAGTGTTTTCATGTAACATAACTGTGTCCTAGAACAAAGCTTAAAAATATAAGAATATAACAATTTTCAGCACCCCAAAATGTGAGATTAACAAAGCTTACTATCCAATCAAAAATTACCAGGAAAGAAGCAGGAAAATACAGCCCATAAAGAGGAGAGAAACCAATGAATGGAAACAAGATTCAGAAATGACACAGATGATTGAATTAGTAGACAAGAAGATTAAATCAGTTCTTACCTTGGATTGCTGTCCAAATTGGATAGGATCAGATTTACCCTCCAATCTGAAAACAAAACAAAATGGACAAAATATATGGATCAATGGTTTACACAGAACTGGAAATTAAGGACAGTAACAAATGAGCTAATTCCTATGATTACTACAACTAACTTTTTTTTACATTTTAAACTTTTTATTTCAAAATACTTTCAAACCTACAGGTCAGATAAAAAATAATAATAATACAAACCCCACATAGAGAACTCCAACATACTCCTATTTCCCCAGATACCCAGATCCACCAATTTTAACATTTTGCCACATTTGCTGTATCAATCTATCAATCATCTGTTTTTCAGTCTATCAATCCATTTCTGAACATTTGAGTGTAGGTTGTATACATTGTCTCCTGAAACACATAATACTGCCATGCACATTTCCTAAGAAAAAGGATATTCACTTATGTAACCATATTAAATGCAGTGATCAAGTTGAAGAAATTTAATATTGATATAAAGCATACAGTCTACATTCCAATTTTTTTGTATGTTCCAATAATGTCTGTGATGGTTGCGTTCATGTGTCAACTTGGCTAGGTGACCCAGCTGTCTGGTCAAGCGGGCACTGGCCTGACGATTGCTGTGAGGACATTTGAGGCTGGTTAATAAACTAAGGGGCTGGTTTGTTGGATCATCAGTCAATTGACTGTAGCTGACTGATGACTCATCAAGGGGCGTGCCTTCCACAATGAGAGAATGTAATTGGCTGGATTTGGGCCGGGTGATCAGCCGGTTTGTTGGATCATCAGTCAATTGACTGCAGCTGACTGATGACTCATCAAGGGGCGTGCCTTCCACAATGAGAGAATGCAATTGGCTGGATTTGGTCCCAGTGATCAGTTGAAGGCTTATAAGCAGGACGGTTAGAGAACCTTCACTTCTTCTTCGGCTGCCCAGTGAAGCATTTCCTGGGGAGCTCGTGGAAGTTGCTGGTTCGTTTCCCGAGGGGTTCATCGGACATCTTCCTTGGAGTTGACAGTTTGTTGACGGCTCTTCAGAATTTGGACTCGTGCATACCCACAGTTGCGTGAGTCACTTTTACAATTTGAT
Source organism: Choloepus didactylus (assembly GCF_015220235.1). Classification (NCBI taxonomy): domain Eukaryota; kingdom Metazoa; phylum Chordata; class Mammalia; order Pilosa; family Megalonychidae; genus Choloepus; species Choloepus didactylus. The sequence continues at coordinate 18,425,228 of NC_051312.1, forward strand.
AATCAGAGACATCTCTCATTGATTCTGTTTCCCAAGAGAACCCTAACTAATACAATGTCCTTTTGAGCCTTCTCTCCTGCCATGTTAGATCCCATCCAGGATCATGAATTACATTTAATTGTTTTCATTGTCTCTTTCATTGCTTTTTTTTTTTAATTTAGGAAATGTATATGTAACATAAATTTTCTCATCTCATCCACTCCCAAGCATACCATTCAGTGAGATCAATCACATTCATTATGTTCTGGTACCTCATCATCTTCCATTACTAAGCTTTTCCATCTCCCCAAACAGAAAATCCACCCTCATTTTGCACTAACTTGCCATTCCCCCATCCTCCAACCCTGGCAACCTGTTCTCTGATTTCTGTTTCTTTGAGCTTGCACGTTCTCTGATATTTTATTTGCAGTTACTATGGGGCTTAAATTTAACATCCTAAATCTGTAACAATCTTTTTTGTTTTGACACCAACTTACCTTTAATAGCATATGCAAACTATGCTCCTATACCTCCCTGTCTGCCCACCTGTGGGGTGCTTCAGTATGATAGTATGCTGTGGGAGAACATCAAGTGACCTAATACATGTGTTATTAGAGTTCCCAAAGGGCTGTAGAGAGTCTGGGAACAGAAAAAGGTTTGAAGAAATAATGACCAAAAGTTTTCCAAATTTGAAGAAAGATCCAAGAAGATCAATGGACATGAACACAAGCAACATGAGAACTCCATCAATGCACGTTATAATCAAATATCTCAAAACAAGCAATAAGAAGAAAATCTTGCAAGGACCCAGAGAAAAAAGACATGTACAGAGGAAAAAAGGATGCAAACAGATTTCTCGAAGTAAATAATGTAAGTGAGAAGACAGTGGAACAATACCTTTAAAGTAATGAAAGGAGGGATGAAATGGATCCAGAGTAAAGAATAGTACTAGGTATAAAGGTCATTTCATGATGATAAGTGGTTAATAAATCAAGAGAACACAATAATCCCAAATGTTTCAGAGCTTCAAAATACACCGAGCAAAAACAATTAGAATTGAAAGGAGAAATAGACATAGCAACAATTAGAGTGGGAGATTTCATTATCCCTCTCCATATTTGATGAAAGAAGTAGACAGAAAATTAGTAAGGATATGGAAGCTTTGAATGACACTGTGTCCCAATTTGATCTAACTGACGTTTATAGAATACTCTATTCAACTAAAGCAGAATACATATTATTTTCAAGTGCACATGGAACATTTACCAAGACAGACTATATTCTGGGTCATAAAACAAGTTTCAAAAATTCAAAAGGAGTCAAATCATACAAAGTATGTTCTCTGAACTCAATAAACTAAAGCCAGTAAGAGAAATATATCTGAAAAATCCCCCCAAAATTTGGAAACTAAAAGGCATACTTCTAAATAATCCTTCAGTAAAAGAAGAAATCAAAAGGGAAATCGAAAATTATTTTGAATTTAATAAAAATGAAAACTTTTCAATTTTTCAAAATTTGTGAGATGTTGCCAAACCATTTCTTAAGAAGGAATATTATAAAAGAAGAAAGATCTCAAATCATGACCCCAGTTTCCCCTTTAAGGAACTAAAAAAAGGTGAGAAGATTAAACCTGAAATAAGTAGAAGAAAGCAATTAAGAAAGAGCACATTTAAAATCAATAAAGTAGAAAACTGGAAAACAGTAGATAAAAATCAATGATGCCAAAGTCTTGTGTCTGAGAAACTCAATTAATATTGATAGACTTCTAGCCAGAATGATTAGGAAAAAAAGGGAGAAGGCATAAATTAACTATATCAGGAATAAGAGAGGTACATCACTATACATCCCAAAGGCAATAAAAAGGAAACTAAGAATATTATGAAAAACCTTATGCCAATAAATTGGACAACTCAGGTAAAATGGACAAACTGCTTAAAAGACAAAAACTTCACATAGTTCATTCCAGAAGAAATAGATGACCCATACAACCTAAAGCTATCAAATACATTTATTTTCTTTTTCTTAACTTAAAAGAGTCCTACAAAAACTATAGCCCTAGGTGGCTTCCTTGGTGAATTCCATGAAACATATAAGGACAAAATAATATTATTTCTATTCAAACTCTCCCAGAAAATTGACACTTTCTACTTCATTCTAAGAGACCAACATTACAAAAGAACTAAATATCCTATCCCTTATGAACATGCATGCAATATTTTTAAAAGTTTTTAGCAAACAAAATCAATCATATCCATATACTTTATGACCATGTGGAGTTTATTTCAAAAATGAAATGTTGGTTTATATTTTGGAATTCACTGTATTAACAGGCTAAAATAGAAAAACTATATGACCATCTTAAAAGCATTTGACAAACTCCAACACCCACTCTTCTTAAAACTATCAGCTAATGAGGCATAGAAAGGGACTTCCTCAATCTGATAAAGGGTATCTATGAAAACTATAGTTAACGGTGACTTAGGGAAAATCCTAAGGTTAGGAACAAAGCCAGGGTATCCCCTGCTGCCTCTTCTATTCAACATCATACAAAAGACATCCAGATTTGAAAGAAAGAGGTAAAACCATCTTTATTTGTAGACAATATGTGTCTATGCAGAAAATCCTAAGGAATCTAAAATAAAAGATACTAGAATCAATTTGAAAGCTTAGCAAGGTTGTAGGATACATGCTCAATATACAAAAATCAACTAGTATGATAGATTGAATTATGTATACCAACAAAGACATGTTCTTAATCTTAATCAGTGTTCCTGTGGCTGTGAACCTATTTTTTTTTTTAATTTTTAATTTTTTATTTTTTTATCTTCATTTTATTGAGATATATTCACATACCACGCAGTCATACAAAACAAATCGCACTTTCAATTGTTCACAGTACCATTACATAGTTGTACATTCATCACCTAAATCAATCCCTGAAACCTTCATTAGCACACACACAGAAATAACAAGAATAATAATTAGAGTGAAAAAGAGCAATTGAAATAAAAAAGAACACTGGGTACCTTTGTCTGTTTGTTTCCTTCCCCTATTTTTCTACTCATCCATCCATAAACTAGACAAAGTGGAGTGTTGTCCTTATGGCTTTCCCAATCCCATTGTCACCCCTCATAAGCTAAATTTTAATACAACTGTCTTCAAGATTCATGGGTTCTGGGTTGTAGTTTGATAGTTTCAGGTATCCACCACCAGCTACCCCAATTCTTTAGAACCTAAAAAGGGTTGTCTAAAGTGTGCGTAAGAGAGCCCACCAGAGTGACCTCTCGGCTCGTTTTGGAATCTTTCTGCTACTGAAGCTTATTTCATTTCCTTTCACATCCCCCTTTTGGTCAAGAAGATGTTCTCCGTCCCACGATGCTGGGTCTACATTCCTCCCCGGGAGTCATACTCCACGTTGCCAGGGAGATTCACTCCCCTGGGTGTCTGATCCCACGTAGGGGGGAGGGCAGTGGTTTCACCTTTCAAGTTGGCTTAGCTAGAGAGAGAGGGCCACATCTGAGCAACAAAGAGGCATTCGGGAGGAGGCTCTTAGGCACAATTATAGGGAGGCCTAGCCTCTCCTTTGCAGCAACCGTCTTCCCAAGGGTAAAACCTATGGTAGAGGGCTCAACCCATCAAACCACCAGTCCCCTATGTCTGTGGTCATGTTAGCAACCATCGAGGTGGGGTAGGCGAATACCCCTGCATTCTCCACAGCCTCCTCAAGGGGGCACTACATCTTTTTTTTCCTTGTTTTTCTTTTTTTTTTTTTAACTTTCCCTTCTTTTTTAAATCAACTGTATGAAAAAAAAGTTAAAAAGAAAACAAACATACAATAAAAGAACATTTCAAAGAGACCATAACAAGGGAGTAAGAAAAAGACAACTAACCTAAGATAACTGCTTTACTTCCAACATGTTCCTACTTTACCCCAAGAAAGTTACCTAATATAGCAACATTTCTGTGAACTTGTTTCTACTATATATATCAGAAATTAACAGACCATAGTCATTCCTGGGCATCCCCAGAACGTTAAATAGCTTATCTGTTCTTCTTGGATTATTGTTCCCCCTTCCTTAATTGCTCTCTATTGCTAGTTCCCCTACATTCTACATTATAAACCATTTGTCTTACATTTTTCAAAGTTCACATTAGTGGTAGCATATAATATTTCTCTTTTTGTGCCTGGCTTATTTCACTCAGCATTATGTCTTCAAGGTTCATCCATGTTGTCATATGTTTCACCAGATCGTTCCTTCTTACTGCCGCGTAGTATTCCATCGTGTGTATATACCACATTTTCTTTATCCACTCATCTGTTGAAGGATATTTGGGTTGTTTCCATCTCTTGGCAATTGTGAATAATGCTGCTATGAACATTGGCGTGCAGATATCTGTTCTTGTCACTGCTTTCCGACCTTCCGGGTATATACCAAGAAGTGCAATCGCTGGATCGAATGGTAACTTTATATCTAGTTTTCTAAGGAACTGCCAGACTGACTTCCAGAGTGGCTGAACCATTATACAGTCCCACCAACAATGAATAAGAGTTCCAATTTCTCCACATCCCCTCCAGCATTTGTAGTTTCCTGTTTGTTTAATGCCAGCCACTCTAATAGGTGTTAGATGGTATCTCATTGTGGTCTTAATTTGCATCTCTCTAATAGCTAGTGAAGCTGAACATTTTTTCATGTGTTTCTTGGCCATTTGTATTTCCTCTTCAGAGAACTGTCTTTTCATATCTTTTGCCCATTTTATAATTGGGCTGTCTGCACTATTGTCATTGAGTTGTAGGATTTCTTTGTATATGCAAGATATCAGTCTTTTGTCAGATACATGGTTTCCAAAAATTTTTTCCCATTGAGTTGGCTGCCTCTTTACCTTTTTGAGAAATTCCTTTGAGGTGCAGAAACTTCTAAGCTTGAGGAGTTCCCATTTATCTATTTTCTCTTTTGTTGCTTGTGCTTTGGGTGTAAAGTCTAGGAAGTGGCCGCCGAATACAAGGTCTTGAAGATGTTTTCCTACATTATCTTCTAGGAGTTTTATGGTACTTCCTTTTATATTGAGATCTTTCGTCCATTTTGAGTTAATTTTTGTGTAGGGGGTGAGGTAGGGGTCCTCTTTCATTCTTTTGGATATGGATATCCAACTATCCCAGCCCCATTTGTTGAAAAGACCATTATGACTCAGTTCAGTGACTTAGGGGGCCTTATCAAAGATCAGTCGGCCATAGATCTGAGGGTCTATCTCTGAATTCTCAATTCGATTCCATTGATCTATATGTCTATCTTTGTGTCAGTACCATGCTGTTTTGGCAATTGTGGCTTTATAATAAGCTTCAAAGTCAGGGAGTGTAAGTCCTCCCACTTCGTTTTTCTTTTTTAGAGTGTCTTTAGCAATTCGAGGCATCTTCCCTTTCCAAATAAATTTGATAACTAGCTTTTCCAAGTCTGCAAAGTATGTTGTTGGAATTTTGATTGGGATTGCATTGAATCTGTAGATGAGTTTGGGTAGAATTGACATCTTAATGACATTTAGCCTTCCTATCCATGAACATGGAATATTTTTCCATCTTTTAAGGTCCCCTTCTATTTCTTTTAGTAGAGTTATGTAGTTTTCTTTGTATAGGTCTTTTACATCTTTGGTTAAGTTTATTCCTAGGTACTTGATTTTTTTAGTTGCTATTGAAAATGGTATCTTTTTCTTGAGTGTCTCTTCAGTTTGTTCATTTCTAGCATATAGAAACATTACTGACTTATGTGCATTAATCTTGTATCCCGCTACTTTGCTAAATTTGTTTATTAGCTCTAGTAGCTGTATCGTTGATTTCTCAGGGTTTTCCAGATATAAGATCATATCATCTGCAAACAATGACAGTTTTACTTCTTCTTTTCCAATTTGGATGCCTTTTATTTCTTTGTCTTGCCGGATTGCCCTGGCTAGCACTTCCAGCACAATGTTGAATAACAGTGGTGACAGCGGGCATCCTTGTCTTGTTCCTGATCTTAGAGGGAAGGCTTTCAGTCTCTCACCATTGAGTACTATGCTGGCTGTGGGTTTTTCATATATGCTCTTTATCATGTTGAGAAAGTTTCCTTCAATTCCTACCTTTTGAAGAGTTTTTATCAAAAACAGATGTTGGATTTTGTCAAATGCTTTTTCAGCATCTATTGAGATGATCAATTGATTTTTCCCTTTCGACTTGTTAATGTGTTGTAATACATTGATTGATTTCCTTATGTTGAACCATCCTTGCATGCCTGGAATGAACCCCACTTGGTCATGGTGTATGATTTTTTTAATGTGTCTTTGGATTCGATTTGCAAGTATTTTGTTGAGGATTTTTGCATCTATATTCATTAGGGAGATTGGCCGGTAGTTTTCCTTTTTTGTAGCATCTTTGCCTGGTTTTGCTATTAGATTGATGTTAGCTTCATAAAATGAGTTAGGTAGTGTTCCATTTTCTTCAATGTTTTGAAAGACTTTGAGTAAGATTGGTGTCAGTTCTTTCTGGACAGTTTGGTAGAATTCCCTGTGAAGCCATCTGGCCCTGGGCATTTATTTGTGGCAAGATTTTTGATGACTGATTGGATCTCTTTGCTTGTGATGGGTTGGTTGAGGTCTTCTATTTCATCTCTGGTCAGTCTAGGTTGTTCATATGTTTCCAGGAAATTCTCCATTTCCTCTACATTATCCAGTTTGTTGCCATACAGTTGTTCATAGTATCCTCTTATAATTTTTTTAATTTCTTCAGGATCTGCAGTTATGTCACCTTTTTCATTCATTATTTTGTTTATATGGGTGTTCTCTGTTTTTGATTTTGTCAGTCTAGCTAGGGGCTTGTCAATCTTGTTGATCTTCTCAAAGAACCAACTTTTGGTGATATTTATCCTCTCTATTGTTTTTTTGTTCTCTACGTCATTTATTTCTGCTTTAATCCTTGTTATTTCTTTTCTTCTACTTGGTTTAGGATTGGTTTGCTGTTCATTTTCTAGTTTCTTCAGTTGATCCATTAGTTCTTTGATTTTGGCTCTTTCTTCCTTTTTAATATATGCGTTTAGTGCTATAAACTTCCCCCTTAGCACTGCTTTTGCTGCATCCCATAGGTTTTGGTATGTTGTGTTCTCATTTTCATTTGTCTCTATATATTTAGCAATTTCTCTTGCTATTTCTTCGTTAACCCACTGATTGTTTAGGAGTGTGTTGTTTAACCTCCAGGTATTTGTGAATTTTCTAAGTCTCGAATGGTTATTGACTTCTAATTGTATTCCATTGTGGTCAGAGAATGTGCTTTGAATAATTTCAATCTTTTTAAATTTATTGAGGCTTGTTTTATGTCCCAGCATATGATCTATTCTGGAGAAAGTTCCGTGAGCACTAGAAAAGTATGTGTATCCTGGTGATTTGGGATGTAATGTCCTGTATATGTCTGTTAAATCTAATTCATTTATCAGATTGTTTAGGTTTTCAATTTCCTTATTGGTCTTCTGTCTGGTTGATCTATCTATAGGAGAGAGTGACGTGTTGAAGTCTCCCACAATTATTGTGGAAACATCAATTGCTTCCTTTAGTTTTGCCAGTGTTTCTCTCATGTATTTTGTGGCACCTTGATTGGGTGCATAGACATTTATGATTGTTATTTCTTATTGTTGAATTGCCCCTTTTATTAGTATGTAGTGGCATTCTTTGTCTCTCAAAACATCCCTGCATTTAAAGTCTATTTTATCTGAGATTAATATTGCTACACCTGCTTTCTTTTGGCTGTAGCTTGCACGAAATATTTTTTTCCATCCTTTCACTTTCAGTTTCTTTGTGTCCCTGTGTCTAAGATGAGTCACTTGTATGCAACATATTGATGGTTCATTTTTTTTGATCCATTCTGCGAATCTATATCTTTTAATTGGGGAGTTTAATCCATTTACATTCAATGTTATAACCGTGAAGGCATTTCTTGAATCAGCCATCTTATCCTTTGGTTTATGTTTGTCATATTTTTCCCCTTTGTCTATTAATATCTTTTATTGTACCCATACCAAATCTCTTTAGTACTGAACCTTTCTCCAAGTCTCTCTGTCCTTTCTTTGTTTCTTGTCTGTAGGGCTCCCTTTAGTATGTCCAGTAGGGCAGGTCTCTTGTTAGCAAATTCTCTCAGCATTTGTTTGTCTGTGAAAAATTTAAGCTCTCCCTCAAATTTGAAGGAGAGCTTTGCTGGATAAAGTATTTTTGGATGGAAATTTTTCTCACTCAGAATTTTAAATATATCGTGCCACTGCCTTCTCGCCTCCATGGTGGCTGCTGAGTAGTCACTACTTAGTCTTATGCTGTTTCCTTTGTATGTGGTGAATTGCTTTTCTCTTGCTGCTTTCAGAACTTGCTCCTTCTCTTCCGTGTTTGACAGTGTGATCAGAATATGTCTCGGAGTGGGTTTATTTGGATTTATTCTATTTGGAGTTCGCTGAGCATTTATGATTTGTGTATTTATGTTGTTTAGAAGATTTGGGAAGTTTTCCCCAACAATTTCTTTGAATATTCTTCCTAGACCTTTACCCTTTTCTTCCCCTTCTGGAACACCAATGAGTCTTATATTCGGACGTTTCATATTATCTATCATATCCCTGAGGTCCATTTCGATTTTTTCAATTTTTTTCCCCATTCTTTCTTTTATGCTTTCATTTTCCATTCTGTCATCTTCCAGGTCACTGATTCATTGTTCAACTTCCTCTAGTCTTGTACTATGAGTGTCCAGAATCTTTTTAATTTGGTCAACAGTTTCTTTAATTTCCATAAGATCACCCATTTTTTTATTTAGTCTTGCAATGTCTTCTTTATGCTCTTCTAGGGTCTTCTTGATATCCTTTGTATCCCGTACTATGGTCGCATTGTTCATCTTTAGTTCTTTGAGTAGCTGCTCTAGGTGCTGTGTCTCTTCTGGTCTTTTGATTTGGGTGCTTGGGCTTGGGTTATCCATATTGTCTGGTTTTTTCATATGCTTTATAATTTTCTGTTGTTTTTAGCCTCTTGGCATTTGCTGAACTTGATAGGATTCTTTTAGGATCTGTAGACCAATTGAAGTCCTTATCTCTAATTTATCAGATCTACAGCTTCGTGGAGTACACTTTCTCTAACTAACAAGCAGGTGGCGTCCATGTGCCACCTGTTCTCCACAAGCCAGTTTTCCCCTGCTTAGCCTTTTTGGTGAGTGGGGGAGTGAGTCTTGTGGGGTCCAATTGGTGTACCAAGCTTGCGTGTGTAGTTGGTGTTGCCCGCCCTGTATATGGGGAGTGTTTCTGGGCTGTCAGGGAGGGGGGGTGGCTCTAACAATCAAATCTCCTTGGTGATCCTAGAGTTTTAATGCTGCTGCAATAGTCTAATCCTTCAGTTCAGTCCTGCCACAGTTTGTCTCTGCCACTGACCCACAAGTCCTTGGTGTTGGCATATGGCTCCTGAGACTTGCAAGTGGGCCCCTCTTCCAGGCCGTGCACCCCGGGTCCTCTGCTGAGGGATGACTGTGCTATGTCTCAGGTGAGTGCCATCCCCCCAGGGCAGTTCTGGGCTGCTGGGCTGTGTAGGGAGGCTCCCAGTCTGCTGAAATGATGGCTGAATGGGGCTTTGTTAATTCACACTGCTCCATCTTCCCAACTCTGGGACAATCAGCTGAGGTTGCAGGGAAGACTAATGTCCACACCCAGTTTTGTGGTGTGTGCCTGTTATTCGAAGCCCTTCCATCACACTGGGTTGTCTGGGGCAGCTCTGGGCTATGGGGCTGGCGATGGGCAGGAGTGTTTCCTGTCCACCAGGATGATGGCTGTGAGCAGACACCCCCCTTTTCTTGGGAAGTTGTGGTGTTTAGTGAATTTTCTCAGCCACTGGATTATTGCCTTTTGTCTCAGAGCTCTCTTAGTTCTGCTCTTGTCTTGACCTGCCCAAATTGCAAGTCTTTGAAGCTTTCTGTATTGGGCTTCTTAGAGTAATTGTTTTAGAAAAAGAAAAAAGGATTAAAAAAAAGGGCCCTCCTCAGAGATCTAATGGGTTATTGAAATGCTAAGAGACAAAGCAATTAGGGCCATTAAGGAAAGGTCCACAGGGCAGAGAGATCAGCTTTTCTTCGGGATTTGCATATGAGCCTCAGGGCGTGAGCTCTGCCCTTCCCCTTTCTATGTTCACCAGAACTCCAAAAATCCTCTGCTTTTATTTTGGAGTTTTTCGTGTTGTTTTTTTCTATGCCTGTCTCCTCTCTGCTGGGCTGGCTGCTCTCAGATTCTCTGGTGTCTGGTCTCAGTCTATCTATGGTTGTAGTTTGGATCAGTAGAATGAGTTTCTGATAAGGGCTGCCACTGCAGTTCTCCCTTCTCCTTCCCAGAGCTCACAGCCCCTCCTCCCACAGGACTGAGCCTGGCAGGGAGGGGTGCGGGTCCCCTGGCCACAAAAACTTACAGATTTCGCTGATCTCAGCAGTTCCACGTTTTCATGAGTGTTGTATGAAGTATGCCCAAAGTCAGATTGCTGTGTGGTGTCCAGTCCACGCAGTTCCTGGCTTTCTACCTACTTTCCTGGAGGAGTAACTAAAACATACAGCTCACCAGTCCGCCATCTTGCCCCGCCTCCGAACCTATTTTTAAATAAGATCCTTTGATGGTACATTATTAGTTCAGGTATGTACTCATTTGTGACTAGAATCTTCTAAGAGCCTAGTTAGATGTGGCCAAACTGAATGAGGATGGGTCTCAATCCCTTTGATTGGAGGCCTTCTTAATGGAGGATATTCTGACTCAGCTGGAAGAGTCAGAAGTCAGCAGAAACTGGAAAAGCACATACAAGGAGAGAGACTGTGACAGAGGCAGAAATGCAACCCAAGGAACCCACAGGAGTGAGGCAAGTGAGGACCAGAATGCTACAGACTTCAGGAGAGAACATGGTCTTGCCTCTGCCTTGATTTTAGACCTCTAGCCCCTGAAACCATGAGACAACAAATTCCCACTGTTTGAGCCAACCCATTGCTGGTATTTGTCACAGCAACTTGGCAAACTAAGACAACTAACATAAAACAATTGGAAATTGAAATTAAAAAGAAATACTCTTTACAGATCTTGAAAAAAATATGAACTGTATAGGGATAAGTCTGACCCATACCTTGGAAACAAATGTAGTAAGAGCTGAATAAATGCAGACATGCTCCAAGTTCATGAATTGAAAAACTCAATATTGTTAACATGCTGATTCTTCTCAAGTTGATTGATACATTCAGTGTAATTCCAATCAAAATTTCAACAGGCATCTTTTTTTTTTTTTGTAGAAATTTGAAAAGCTCATTCTAAAATTTATATGGAAATGTAAAAGATCTAGAATGGTCAAAACACTTTGGTTTATACCCTCTGTTTTCAGATCTCATTATAAAGTTACTGTAATCAAGGCAGGGTGATAGCATAATTATAGACAAAGAGATCATTGGAACAGAAAAAAATACAAAAATACAAAATAACCCCCCCTCACACACACACATACACGATCAATTGATTTTCCACGGAAGTGCCAAGACAATTCAGTTGGAAAAGGATAATCTTTTCAACAAATCATGGAACAATTGAATAGCCATATGGAAACAAATAAGCCTTGACCCTTTCCTCGCCATTGAAAAAGAATGTCAGGTGCCATTGATAGCATTTTATTCAGGACACCAAGATTCCTTCAGCAGCAAGGAAACCCTTAGCCTGAAAATGTGAAAGCAGCTTCAAGGACCTGGAGTTTATGGACAGTTTTATAAACAGAAAGACTAATAGGTTTTGTTCATTGGAGTAGGGACCTGTTAGTCTTATAGGGGTGGGTTAAGTGTAAGCAGAGCTTTATTTTTAATTGGAATAGGTGTGCTTATTTATGGGCTTAATTGGCTTTCTGGGCTTAAGCATCCTGGTAGGGACTTTTCAAAGATGTTCGGCACATAATTCTATGCTAGTTTGGGGAATTTAACTTTTGTGTTGGTTCTGAAAAAAATTCAGGAGCTATTTTTGATTATATGTATCATCATTATGAAAGTAAACTAAATGGATCAGAGATTTAAATATTAAAGCTAAAACTATGAACTTCTAGAAGAAAATATATATAGGAGAAACCTTAGTGCCCTTGTGTTTGGCAGAGATTTCTTAAATATAAGATAAAAAGCATGATTTAAATTAAAAGAAAACTCAGTAAACTGGAGTTCATTAAAATTAAAGTTTATTTGTTATGGAAAAAAGTCAACTGGGAAAAATATTTGCACAATGTATATCTGACATAGGACTTGTATCTGGAAAATATACAGAAATCTGACAACTCAATAATGACAAAACCAAACCAATTAAAAATAGGCAAAATAGTACCTCACAAAAGAAGATATTAGCACATGAAATAATTCACAATTTCATCAGTTATTAAAGAATGAGATGAAAATACACACTAAGGAGAATGCTAAAATTCAAAAGACAGAATTCTTGAGGATTTGAATTTGAAACCTTACAGCTGAACGTTTCAATATGGTAGTTACTGAGTATCTGAAATGTGGCATGTCCAAATTGACATATTATGTAAGTGTTAAACACAAACCAATTTCTAAAGTCACTATAAAAAAATGTAAACTATATCTCAATATTTTTGTAGTAAGGTTCAAATGATAATATTTTTAAAATACTAGGTTAAAGAAAGGGCAATTCCACCTGTTTCTTTTTTACTTTTTTTGGAAATGTGGCTATACGAAAATGTAAAGTACAGGCACAGAATGCATTACATTTCTTTAAGACAGAATCGTCTTAAGTTTTACACCTTGCAGGGAAACTTCACTCCAAACTTCTCCCTGAACCCTCCTTAGATATGTTTCTTTATTTGTAAATGACGGAGTTTGGATCAGACCAAAAATGCATTGTTTTAGTGAAATACCCTCTATGAGCTTGTTAAAAAAAAAAAAAAAAAAGATTTCAGGGCCCATCCTAATGAATCTGATTCTGTAGATCTGGGGTGCAGTTAGAGTTTGCACTTTTAACAATCACCCTTTCTCCTCCGCAATTGCACAACACTTGTTGGGTGGAACAGCTGCTTAGACTATCTGAAAGGGTCTTTTCAGCAATAAAACTCTGTTAGTCCAGTCGACCCCTGAAGCTGGGCGGCGGGGGAGGGAGTGCTGGTCTCCACAATGGGCAGCCACCCAGCCCCTATCCAGAACCTCCCTGATTCTGGGGTCCTTCTGCCTAGTGTCCTTGGCAACAATCTCATCAGAATTCCACGTCTGCCCCAGGACCAAGAGAACCCCTTACAAAAGAGGAGAGCCAGCATCACACTGTGCGCGTGACGGCCGTTGGCGCTCAGCTCGCTCCCCTGGCCGACCTCTCCCTCAAGCCAGACGAATTCCGCGCTCCCGAGAACCGTCTTCGGGATTGACACCGCATCTGGCCAATAGACGGAGATACCTGGAGACAGTCCGCCTCTTTGAGCGGCAACTCATCCAATACGGAAGCCGATTGGCCGCGCTTCAGCCAGTGAGAGGAGCGGGAGAAAGCTCGGTCCCGGGGGACACTTACCCATCATATTTGTCCTGAAGACGGGGCCGACGGCCCACTGATCCACCCTGTACACTCCCGTCTATGACCAGCCGCCGTTCCCGGGATAAACTTTGAGGAACCGCCTCCCTCGGCATGGGCGTCTCTTGCACGCAGAGGCCTCGCCCGCTGGGAGAGCAGCTGACCGAGCGCTACGCGGGAGTGGGCGGCGCCGGGCGATTCCCGCTTTTTTCCTGCTCGGATTCCGCAGTTGCGGCGTGGAGCCCGAGCAGCGCCCCCCGGAGTCGGACAAGAAAATTAAAAAAGAGGAAATTGCGACAGAGAACGAGACTCTTGGACTTATGATGGTGATGACATCGAGACATTAACTGAACAGTATAATTGAGGTATAGTGAAAATTAAAAGGAAAAAAGTTCACAGGGAGATGTCTTGGCGGAAAATAAAGAAAAAGCCTGTCTTGTTCTTTAGATCCCCTATTTCTTAGATGATATGTGTATTCTTATTTGTCTGTAGTTCACCCTTAATTTGTAATGACATCCTAACCAGTAAATGCTTTCTGCCAATTCCAGAGCTTCCCTGCTCCCTAAGCCTAGCACATAGCTGATATTTATACTCCCTCTTCAGTTGGTAGTCATTGAAATAGTAACTGGCCTACATGCTTGGAATAATTAACCTGATGACACTTTAGGTGGCAGTTATCACTTTCTACCTTAAATATAAAACTCCGTCTCACAAAGGAACTGCTCAAACTGGCTGGATTAGGGCCAATAGGTTTGTATGCAATCTCTTGAGTAGAGCTTCAGCTTTGCTTTCCCTTTCCTGGCTGTGCTAGGATGCCAGAGAAGGTTTGATGTAAATCTATTGGATCTTGGCAGCAGTGACAGAATCGGGGGTGCTCAAGGAATCCTCACCTTCAGCTGATACTAATATGAAGCTGTTGAACTTGCCCGACAGCCCTGGAGACCGAGAATATGATGGAAAGGAATATGGAAGGAATATGACTGCATAGTCTGCATATTCCATTGGGACTAAGCACTTGGTCTGCTATAGAAAGAAGTCTGGATTTTATTATCAATGTGACAAGAATTCTTTTAGCTGAGTGGCAAATGGATGGTTGGGATTATTTTGCTATTGACAAACCCATAAAGAGGAAAAGAGTACTTAAATGGTTGGGAAGTGGGACTGGATTAAATACTAAGGCCAGGCCTGGTGGAGTTAAGGAACAAGGCCAGTGCTTTTGGATAATGACTCCACAAACCCTGAAAGATGCCCTCTCCCTCAAATCCTAGCAGAGTAGCTGATTTTTGTATTTAGAGTTGTAGACGATATGTTATGGGAACAGAGAGGAAGGCACCGTTACATCTCCGTTGAGCGTGTACCTCAGAGAAAAAGCTTTAGATTGGGTCTTGATGGAAGAGTTTGATGGAAGATCTTGTTGGAATAATTTGATAGAGGAGAAGACAGGAACTGTCCTCAGCTGTACAAAGAATAAAGCATCAGGGAGGCTGAAGTAGCACTGGCTGCTGACCAGGGTTTAGGGATGAGAGCCTGGACATCCTATCCCAGAGTTTACAATGGAATCTGCAAATTTTAGAAGCGATCGGCTATTCCTTCTTCCCTTGCTCCTATGTGTTCATATGGGCCCGAGCCACTCTTGTTTAGAAGCTGCCTCCTTGAAAGAAGGCTGGAGTGGGGGCTTTAAGCCTCCAGCAACTGCTCAAGCACAGTCCTGAAGCCCAGGCAGCTAAACCTTCCCACAGAGACTCCGGATCCGGACTATCTTAGAAAGGCGACACCTGCATGGAGAAGGTAAATCCCTCCCTGCCTGGACTTCAGGGACCCCGAGGAGGAGGCTGAGAACAAGCAGGGAGTTTCCTCTCTACAGGAAGAGAATTACCCGTTGTGTCGCTGGGAGAGGTGACCTGGGTCCAAAACGCAGTGGTGAGCTGAGTGGACTCCCCGCGGCTTTCCTACTGCGGATGCGGAAATCCCAGGGCTGCGCGCATTTCTCCTGGTCCAGAGAACCATTGAGCCCCAGGCTGGGCGGGACCCAGACCAAGCTCAGAGGTCAGGAGATCGGCCCTCTCTGGAATCCCTCTCTCCCTCCCCACCAACCCCCAACCCCGGGCAGTCACTCGCGTTTCCAAGGCGTCTTATATTAATAAGGACTCCCGGAGAGAAACTGGCCCTGCGGGTTCCAGGGGCCTGCAGGCGTTTCAGGCTAAGGGTCTGGAGAAGGGTGCGGACTTGACGACCACCCTTTTGTTCACCCCTGGTTGGCAGTGGGCGGTGCTTGGTAGCTGACTTGTTTTGGTTTTGGTTAACATTCGCAGCCTCTAGGGGTAGGTGTGACTTGCCCCCATTTCACAGGTTTGGAAATGGGTAGTTTGCCCGAGACTATAGGACTTGTTGGATGGAAGGGAGGATTTTAACCTTAAAGGCTTTCAGCGTCTTAGAACCCAGCAGGAAGACCTTGAGTATGTCTCTTGCCTCTTGGGGGTGGGGTGGGGTGTCTTTCTTTCCTACTTGTAAGTTAAAGAGATTTGCCTGTTTATGATGCCCCACAACAATGTTCAAACTTATCACATGGGTAGCTTTTTAAAACCGGCAGATTCTGTGATCCAACATATATGTGTATATATATATATATATATATATATATATATATATTTATATATATATATTTATTGTTATTAGAGAAATTGTAGGTTTACAGAAAAATCATCATAAAATAGAGTTCCCATGTACCACGCTATTATAAACACGTTGCATTAGTGTCAACCCCATGTTTTGGTTCAGTAGGGCTGGGGTAAGGCACTGTAATCTGCATCTTTTAACAAGCACCCTGCATCAACAGAACCGACTGAGAAACTCTGCCCTAGACCAGCGCTTCGCAAATTTTACCAGCATGTGAAAACAAGCCTTCCTGGCCTCCACTCCCAGAGATCCTGATTCTGTTGGGCTGGGCCCGGTAATTTCCATTTCTCAAGAGGTGCTGCTGATCTGCTGACCATCTTTAAAGCCAATTTTAAATTTCGTTGAATAAAAATTAAACTAAGCACCTTACAAATTTTAATTAATTTTATCCGTATAGCAACTATAAGAGGCAGCTCATTATCCCCATTTCGAATGAAATTGGGGCCATAGATATGTCAAGTAACTGACCTCAAGACACACAGCTATTAGCAGAGCCAGAATTACAACTAAGGCAATCTGCCCGCACGCCCTTACCCCCCAGGCTTTACTTCCTCTCTACTGTTCATCAGTCCCCATCTTTTCTGGGCGCTTCCTCTCTCAGCCACCCTCCCGGCCCTGCCGCTCCCACCTATCCCTGCGTGACCGTCCTGCAGTGCCCGCGGCTCCCAGCTCCCGGGATTGACTCCCAGCCAGCAAGGCAATTTATCCGCGTTGGTTGGATTCCCGCGCGCTCCCTGCAGAGGGTACCAGAGGATGGCCCCGGAGGAAACGTGACGGGAATAGCAGAGGGGAGGGCGGGGCCGATGCGAGGACTGACGCTCTTAATGGCCCAAACCAGCGCTGTGTAGAGGTGGTTTGTCCAATCCTCAGTTCTGTGGGACCCAAGAGCTTCCAAACGCTGATTGCTTCTGTGGCTGTGAATAGAGTGAGGCAGACGTGGAGTGAAAAATACCTCCTCAGGTTCTCCCTGAAGGTCCACCTGTTTGTCCACTGGTGCTATAACTCAGATGGGCTCAGTTCATTTTTTTGCCAATTTGCCTTACTGTCCATTAACTAAGTCCTGCCTCCCCTGTGTCTCAGCAAGCGTGTGTCTTTCCATCACGAGGGGTCCTTGGAATTTTTGTAAAGGGCGTCTCTAGGGGCAAAGCTAGTGTGAGATCTTTTTTGCATTATCAACTAAGTATTTCTGACCATTAGAGTGGGGTGCAGGCTGCAGGAGGTAAAAAGAGAGTATAGCGGAAGGTAACCTGTTTGAAGCATCCACTAAATGCCAGGCATTATGTGTTGGCATTTTCCATTGGGTTGTCTCATTTAGTCACCTTTTCATTTCATTCTTTGTCTGTTTCACAGATTAGGAAACAAATTAACAAACTTGGGGAACCTCAGTCTTTGGATGATTTTAACTCATGTCGACATCAAAACCCAAGGTTTTTTATTGTGCCAAGGCTGCCTTTGCACCATTTCAGTGCTTGCAGGTCCTGTGAATCAT
Organism: Choloepus didactylus; assembly: GCF_015220235.1. Taxonomy (NCBI): domain Eukaryota; kingdom Metazoa; phylum Chordata; class Mammalia; order Pilosa; family Megalonychidae; genus Choloepus; species Choloepus didactylus. The sequence continues at coordinate 18,442,916 of NC_051312.1, forward strand.
CTCTCCCCACTCATTGGTCTATCCTTCTGTCCATTTAGTCATCTGTTCATCCAGGACATTTACTGAGGGACCCATCTGGGCAAGGTATGAGTCTAGTTGCTATTAAAAATACAAAAGAATGAGAACTTTCCTCTCAAACAGAGGAAATAAAAAAGTTACACACAGCATTATTATGCTCAGCATGGTTTCTTATATTTTTCAACATGCTGTTGACAGCTATATGTCCCAAATGATATGATGGCGACTGAGATACAAAGATGGATAAAATATACCCTTGCCTTTCAGGAACTCATTGTCTTAGGCAGTAGAATCTCTGAACTTTTTATTTAACACATCTATGATTTTTAACAAACTGAGCATCTTCTCCATATATATTTATTTATATAGTAGAAATTTGTTCAAATATAATTGATATATTAAATGTTAGGCATACTTAATTTCTTATTTTTCTTAGATAAAATGAATATAAATGGAAGGTGAAATATTTTCTTCGTTCACCCCAATGGACGATCTTGGGCACTTCCAGTACTACTTCCTGAATCTGGAAATTTCCAATCCAGTAGTACTTCCTGAATCTGGAAATTTCCAACCCTGGTATGTATTTGTTTCTCTCTCTTCTTTCTTCAGAACTTTGTCAAACGTCTGGTTTTCAAAAGGCCTTCCCTGACCACTTCTTATAAAATACCATCCTCTCCTCCTCTGCTTTCTTATTCCTATGGTACATCTCACTATTTGGTAAAAGTATTAATTTTTAAATTTTCTATTTCCCTGTAGGACACTGGTGACTGGGATGGGTAAGCAGCAAAGTAAAATGAGTTGGGGATGAAGGGAGAAAGCCTTGCCTAGTGCTCACTGAAATGCCCCAGGACTGGGGTGGCAGTGACGGGAAGATGGGGGGTGTTTATTTATATCATTCTTGGTTCCTAAATTCTTTCAGTCCTCAGGGACAACATTACCCAACCCCTCATCTATCTCAGTTATCTATAGGTTCCTCTCTTCTTCCCTCCTCCTGTTAGTGAGGATAGCACGTTTTAAGTCTCTGCCTTACAGTTAAGAAAGGTGAAGTTTACATACCAAAAGACCTCTACTAGGAATCAGTTATAGTTTAGAGAAAGACTCTGCTGTTTGTCTGTCTCAGCATCTTCTCACTTAAGCATTTGTGGGGTTGTAGAAACTGTTCTGGGCTAAGAGCCAGAAGATGTCCTCTCCATTCCTGGGTTTGCCTCAGAAGAAAGGATGTAACGGAATGGTTGAATGTCCCTCTTCTCTCTGCACCCCACTCGCCAAACACCACAGTCAAGGATACCTGGGAGTTGCCCCTGGATTGAACTTCTTACCCAAACCTTGCCCTGAACTCATAATGAATGAGGAATGCTGCTACGTTGCCAGTTTCTGTGTAATGTAAGGAGAACATCCTGAGCAACCATTGTGGATGCCGAGATTGATTATTATATGATCTATAATTAATACAAACCAGCTGTACTGAGGATGGGAACTAGTCACACACCCTGAAGAGCTACATGACTAGCAAGGGATACAGTTGAGAGCCCAGACATGTAGCAGCTTCCCTGTACTGAGGTGGTGTACACCCTTGTCGCCGTCAACCAAGTGCACCCCTTGCTGTGGCTGGGCCTTGAAGTTGTCCCTGGGTCATTGCAGACTCCTGATGAGAAAGCATATGCTCTGCCAACTCTTTACAGTCTTTAAAGTTGGGTTAAAACCTCTTTTTATCCAGTGATTTCAATCATTAATTCCCATCTGAAACTCTCATTGCTAGTCATCAGCTTCCTATAAGCTGTGTGACCTCGGACAGGTTACCTAATTTCTTTTAGCCTCAGTTTCCTCTCATGTAAAATGGGGAAAATAAAATTCATTCATCCTGAAATGTGGGGTCACAGGGCATCATTCCTCTGTGGGGGTCAAAGAAAGATTTTTGTGGATCCAGAAGACTCCAGAAATTATATCACTAACACACTTCTATGTGGAAAATACTGCAGAAAGAATTCTAGCCAAACAACAAATAAATAGGAATAGAGATATTTGGCAAGAGCAGAGAAACAGGAAAGAGTGGTGAGCAAAATAATCTGGCAAGTTTTTATGTGCATAGTTAAATCAAAATGGAAAGGGATTGACTCTCTGAGAATGTGCGATAAAAAATTTTAAAGAAATATACTTTAAACTGAATTGAAGCACTGCAAGAGAAATTCTACTGATACCTGGAACTGAAACCCCCTGCTTTAGGCTCAGGGAAACAGGGGTAGCGGAATAGAAACATTTTGTCTCACTCATAACAGTCAACTGAGTGTAAGGAAGGAGTAGAATTGGGAAGCAAATCTATTGAATAGATCTCATCTTACTGGGGAGAAGGGGGAAGCAGAAGAAGAATAGCTAGTATTTTGTAGCACTTTTAACAAATATCTTTTAAATGAGTCATAGATACACAGGGTACACTTAGAAAAGGTTTACAGGGGAAATAATTAATTAATAACTCCTTTTTTCATGTATTTTCCTGGTGACTAAGAAGTTCATGTGCATTCACAGAAGAGTTGTTGATCTGAAATGAAAAGTTTTACCTTAAATATATTCTCATGAATAGTTTTTAGGAGATCAGAGAACATGTTCAAAAAAGGATTGTCAGAGGCCCCACATCATATGAGTTTGGGGGCACAGTACATAAAAATGTAGGCTAAAGTTAGAAGAGACCAGGAGCCAAAGAAAATGGAGGTAGATGTGTGTGTGCATGTGTGTGTGTGTGTGTGTGTGTGTGTGTGTGTGTGTGTGTGTGTGTTGGTTGGAGCACGTGGGTAGCCTTTGGGGATGTCTGAGGCTGCTAGTGAGGTGCCATGATCTTCAGTTCTGAATTAGGCGATTGGGAAGACATACTCTTCTGGCAGTTTGCTGCCATTACCGGTTTTTAAATGTTTTATTCATTATCCCTGGGTATCACTGTTGAATTTTTAAAATCTCACCCTGGGCACATGAGCTACTCTTGACATGCTGACAAGACTAGGCTTGGTTTCCAACTGCTTCCATTGGGCTGACCCTGATTTCTCCCTGAGAGAACAGGAACATCTTCAGGGTGAGGAAGGAAGGAGGAAAGAGATCCTCCCAACCTATCCCCTTTTCCCATTCAAAAAACCCTAATAAGACACAAGATGACCTTCATGGACAGCCCATTGGGATCAGTGGAATTTTAATACTTCCCCCACTCCTGAGTTTATGCTTTAGTGAAAGTCAAAGGAAAAACCACTTGCTTTTGTAGGGGCAAGGCCCAAGACTCAGTAATATTTCAGAGTGAGTTAATGTCCGTAGTAGACTTGGCCCTGTTTCAAATGACTACAAGGGTAACTGTGTGAGTGAACATGAAGGATCCAATGGATGGGAAATGGTCTGCGACCAGATGAACAAGAAAGAAATTTAGGTGAAGGAGGAATCAAAATGGTGAACTTGTCTGTCTTCTTACCAATAATTATGTGGAGAAATGGAAAAGATAAAAACAAACATAACAAAATATATCTGTAAGTTCACAGAAAAAAAAATAGTGCTCTCTTTGGGCCAGAAATTTTAAGCAGGCACATGAAACTGGAGGAAACCCCAGTCCACTTGAGGGAGAAGACTGTCGTGGTGACAGGAACCATTAAAGAAACCTTCCAAGTTTGGGGATGACAGAAGCAAGAAGTGGGTGGGAGGCAGCCTAGGACATGCATTTGTTGTGGTCAGTCTTGTCAAGTCCTCACCCCCACATCGTCCACACTTGCTTTTGTCCTGACATGACATGCTGTGGCATTTATCCACAGGCTAAACTGATGAGTCTCAGCACCAGGACTGGACATGCAGCGCCTGCCCCAATAAACTATCAGGTTATAATGGTATCGCTTAAATCTCAATTGTCTTCATTTTTTATCTACTTGATCTGTTGCTTTCTGAGGGCATGATCTGAATTCTCCCACCATCATTGTGGATTTGCCAATCTCTCTTTCTGTATCTATCAGGTGTCACTATATGTATTTTGTAGTTGTGTTGTGTTGTTAGGAAGATTCATGACATATCTGGGGAGAGGATTTTATATTTATCACATGTTCTTTACCTGCAATTCATTTGACTGAAATTGATGGCATTACCTTGCTTTCAGTTTAACATTTACCTAGTATTTCTCTCTCGAACCTTTTAATCCTCTCCTGTTGTTTGTTTCAAATGTGCTTCTTGAACTTTCTTTTTAACTCAATATAAGATAGAGATATTTTAACAGGACAAATAACCCGTTTGCTTTTTTTAAGTATAATGATAAAAGCTACCCTTTATTGAACCATTTTTCATGTTTGCTACTCTGAAAAATTACCTCTAATGCATCAACTCATTTATTCTTCACAATACTATGACGTAGGGGCTATTATCCTAATGTTATAGAAGAGAAAATTGTGGCTTAGGGATATTATATTTGTTGTCCCAGTTTATACAATAGTAAGTAGATCCCTGGATTCAAACCCAAGTTCATCTGACTCCAAAGTCCATGTTCTTTTACATATATCCATAGGCATGGATGACAATAAATTGGCTTCAAAGTTGGTTCCATGGAGAAATGTGTTGAGAAGGATTCGGTGGCTCAATGAGATCTTACCTAGATGACCAGGAGTGAGAGAGTGTTTTGGATGACTGGACTAATCTTCCATGAATACAGAGGGAATGGAATGCCAAAACTTGGGTCAAGTGTTTGTCTTCTCTGGTACATTATCTCTTTTTCATAAAATGAACCATTGGGGAAGGCTTTCCCTGGAGATATTAATACATTGCATTGATAATATATATAGCACTCTATTCATTTTTATTGTTGTTGTTAATTTTGGACTTAATTTTGCTGTCTTCTTAAAAATCGTTTCCTATTTCCTTTGTTTTCTTGGTGTTTCTTTATAACAGCCACATGACCAAGATTAGGAATCATTATTTTAATGAAGCAATACAGGATTGGGTAAAGGAACCTGACTTGCACTCAAAGAATGGGCAAAGAAGGTGAAGGCGCTAGCTGGACTCTTCTAAGCGGTCTGTGCCTCAAACCCTGGATAAGTATCTTCTTCTGGATGTGGGACCTGCCTGAGGCATATTTTGAAATAGGCAAATTTAGTTTGTTTTTTCTTTCACTTTCTGCGTTTGCCCTTGCATTTTAAGTGCCAGATTATGTTGTTTTGACACAACCCTAAACTTCTGCTTTTAATTTTATCCAAATCCCAATGTGGAAACCACCTCTGGCTTCCCAGTTACGGGGTTACTGTTAACCCTTTCTAGTCCCAGCAGCACTTGTCATACGAATTGAAAGACTGCATTATCCTCCCCTAGATTGTAAGCTTTTCAGGTGTATGGTTGTGTCTATTTTAATATTGTATCTCCATGCCAGAAGAGTTCCTGGCACATCATAAATGCCCAATAAACATTTGTGAATGAAAGAATGGTATTTTGTGACTTCTTCAATATTACGAGGGAGCTTGCCCTAGATGGCAAAAAAAGTTTCATTGTTTCAACAAATGGAACTGAATTTCTGTGGGTAGCATGTCCACTGGTACCATGCACATGGGACCACAAAGAATCCACTTTGTGCCACAGATCTGTGGGATTTTTCATTATTTTCCAACACAGAGAGGTAAAATGAAATATTCCCCTGAGGCGAAGATTTCTTGTAGTGAATTATCAGCTGTCTCAGGAGGCTGTTGGTGTTTGGTATCCATCCAGAGTGCAGGCCATTCACACTTCACTACTGGGTTCTCTGGCGGCCCCAGGGGATGCTCTGGGCCCAGCAGACAGCATGCTGGTGGGGTCTAATGCAGCACTGGATGTTGTGCAGGCTCCTCTCATTCTTACCCCAGTCCCAGGTGTCATTCACCAGCTCAGAATGAGAGGTGTCCAGTTGGGAAAACTTAAAAGTTGGGATCCTCACTGTGAAAAGAAAACAAGCAACTTTCATCCCTACTCCTATAATTTCCAGATACCATCTCACTCCAGTGCTCTCAGGCAGCCATCTCAATTACTTAGGCACCATTCAAAAGTGGCTTATTTTGAATATACTTAAGTATATATATACATACACATATGCATATATACACCTATATGTGTATATATACACAGTATGTATAATATAATAAATATTATTTTATTTATTATATATGATATTTACAATAATAGTTACAGATAAGTATCACTATTATATGACATAAAATATAGCTTGGAGTATATTTTATTTATATCAGTGAATGAATTCATCCTTTCCTTATTCTAAAACTTCAGTGAATTACAAAATTATAAGAAATAATATCAAAGAAAAGCCGCAGGATAGATTGGCACATGCTTTGTGTACTGCCTAAACTCATTTGGATGCCCTGCCTCACACCAGTTTCTGGCTTGCTCTTACTGGAGGCATTGAGCTTCAGGATGTCTTCTGTTATACAGAGGCATGAGTTCAGGTATTCCACTTGGACTGACTTTAAAGATACAACCTTTCTTAGTCTCTCACCCAAACTGTCTTGACAACTTGGAGAGAGAGGTGAGAAATACTCTCAGGGATTTAGGGTTCGCTGCATCTGCTGTTCCCACATGATTAATAAATCGATACAGTCGCTTAGTGGTTCTTCAGCTTGAGCGTATGTCAGCGTCACCTGGAGCACTGGTTACCGCACAGATTGCTGCCTCTCTCTGGTCCCCTCCCGCAGAGTTTCTGATTCCAGTAGGCCTGAGAATTTGCATTTCTAACAAGCTCCGAGTGATGCTGGCAGTGTTAGTTGGGAACTCATTTTGAGAAGCAGTGATGTTGTCCATTGTCTCTGCCTTGCTACCTTGGATTTGGACATTTATGTCCTGTTGATGGCCCCACAGTTTTCCAGAACTTCTTGTAAGTTTTGAGGCTCTTTAGAAAATAGATGATATGCATTGATCCGTGTTATCAGTCATCTCCTGTATGGGATGGTGAAAAGTCAGATCCTTCCCTGGACCTTTTTCTTCAACTTTCATTTATTGAGAATCCACAGTGTTTAGAGCTTGGGAGAGATACTCCAGTGGGTACAACCATGAGACATTGTTCCTGCCCAGATTAATAGTAAGACTTTATTCAAACCAAAAAGCCTGCAAATAGAATAAAGTATTCAGAATTTTGAATAGTAATCTGTGTAACTTGATGTAGTATTATTCTCACTGACTTGGAAGAAAGAGACTTGGAATCTCCCTTCTGGCAAGCCACAAAGTCCCTGAGAACGTAAGATAGGAACACAGAAGGAATCTCTTTCTGAGGGAATAAAAAGCAGCAATACATGTCAAAGTTTTAGCAGTGAGTGTATTATATTGGAAATTGTATTATTAAAGAGTGAAAATAAAATAGTGTGACTATTTTTAAAATATTCTGGAACTTGAGTGTGCTTGTATAAATTCAGTTCCTGAACATGACTAAAATCAAAACTTTAAAGAATTCTAAATAGTAATATTTTGAGGTCTGATTTTTAAAAGAATGACTTAAAATAGACAAAGTTTAACTATTCAGGAAATTATAAAAAGAATGCCAAAATGAACCAAAAGAAAACAAAGGCAACAATTATACAAAACAAAAAAAAAGAACTGAAAATAATGAAAGGAGAACAATACATCATGCAAAGGATATGTAAAGCTTAAAAGCTTATTTTTAAATGTCCAATAAAAAAATTAAACCTCTGATTTTTAAGGAAAAATGAGACAAAGAGAAAAAGGAAAAAAAGCCTGCAGAAGGAAACAGAGAAAACGAATAAAAGAATAATAGGAGAAGGTTGTACCAATTAGAAGAAATGAATGATTTCTCTCAAAAAATAAACTATCAAAATTGACCTTCAAAGAAATAGGGAATCTGAACAGACTAATAGAAAATACTATAAGTGAAATTAAATATCTACTATTTAAAAGGTGTCAGGGTCAGTCAGGTTATTTTATATTAATATTCTGCATAAAGCAAAACCAGGTAAGTGACAGATGGAAACAGAAAGAAAGAACAAAAGGAACAAAAGAGATTCACTGACCATCTTCATTTATGAATGCAGGTGCAATGATTCTGAATAAAATATTCAGTAGTGTATCAAAAGAATAGTACACAAGAACAAGTTGAGTTTATTTTTGGAAGGCAAGACTACTTTAGAATCAGAAAATCATTCAGTGTAATGAATTAAAGGAGAAAAACTACATGATTACATCAATTGCCAAAAGGAAAAGAAAAGAAATAAACAAAACCAAATAACATAAAATCCTGTCATTATTCTAAATATAAAATTCAAGAAAATAGGAATAGGAGAAAAATAAACACGTGAAGACAGACTCATATATAATTCCAAATGTGAGTTGTTAAACCATTTCATTAAAATCAGGAATGAGACAAGGAGGGAGCTATTTAGTCAGTAGTGTTTTCTTAGATGCTACAGTATGCAATAAGGCAAGAAACTAAAAACCAATACAGATATTGGAAAAAAAAAAAAGAAGAAGCAAATTGTCTTTGTTTGTAGATCAGTATTATATATTTAGAAAATCCAAGAGACGTTCTCTCTCTCACACACACATACACAAACACTCCAACAGAAAACAAAAATAGAATTTTGAAGAATCTTCTGACATAGTTGGAAATTAAGAACTTAAAATTTTTCCATAGCTAAGTAGTAACAGTCAGATATGGAAAAGGAAAAATAATTCCATTAAAAGTTATGATAAATACCATAAATACCTGAAAAGTTTAATGAGAAAATCATAGGGCTTACCCAATGAAAACACTAAAATTTCACCAAACGGTGTAAAACAAACTGAGTGAATAGAGATACATACCAGATTTCCAGATGAAAAGGTTTCATATCCCCAGAATATCAATCCTTCCACAATTGTTTAAAAAAAAAAAAAGGTAAATCCAATGCCACTCACAATTGCAACAGTAGTATGAATAGTTGGTGGAAAAATAGTTTAAGTCCATATAGCTCATAAGTCCATAAGAAGGAAAAGAAAATGAAAAAGAAGAATACCGGAAGGACATTTGCTTTATTGGATGTTAAAACTTACTATAAAGGCATTGAAATAGCATAAGACTAGAAATAGATACAGAAATGGATCTAAAAATACACAGATGCTTAATTTGTAAAAAGACATTTAAGTTTCAGTAGAATGTTTTATTTAACCACAGTACAGCAAATTAGGTAGCAATATAGAGGAAAGAAATTTAAAAAATCTTAATTCTTGGTATTCAAAAATGTATTCCAGATGAAATGAAGATTGAAATTAAAAAGTAATAATCAACATATTATAAGAAAAGTTAGGAAAATATTGCATAACTTTGGAGTGTGAAAGATGTTCCTAATCAAAAAAGAAACTCAGAAGTCATGATGAAAAATACAACCTATTTGAGTTCACAAATAAAAACTGAAGTTTTCCTTATGTCAAGCCTCCATCAATAAAATAAGAATAATTATAAATTATGAAGCAAAGTTGTAGCATACACAAAAGTGTTATTTATTGCAAACACTGTTACAGAACTTTAAGAGTGACAAAAAAAACAAGTACAAAAATGGTCAAAGGATATGAACAGCAAATTCAGGAGTAAACCCCAAATGACTGATAAATATATGAAAATAAGTTCAATCTCACCAGTAGTTATGTAAATTCAAATTAAATCTACATTGAGATGTCATTTATCATCCATGAGTTTGTCACAAATTAAAAAGAGGAATAACATCCGTTGTTGATAAGAATGGGGAAAGAGTTCTTCCTTTTACTGCTAATGGAAATAAAATTTGGGCAATCTTTTTCTAAAAGTAATCTGGCAAAGCCTATCAGATTTTGAAATACACATATCCTTTGACTTGGTAATACCACTTTTAGAAATCAATCCTATTGAGAACATGCTCCAGGTTGTAAAAATATGTGCAGATGGATGTTTCCTGAAGCACTCTCTGTATTGGCAAAGAACTGTGAACAATTTGAATTAAACAATAGGAAATTGGTTGACTAAATTATATAAATAGTTATTTTAAAAAGGAATTAATGTTATATTGATTGATCCAAAGGGATGTCCATGATATGTTAAAGGCAAATTGCAAAGTTATAAAAGAACATATACAGATACTCCTAAAAGTGTTAGTGTGAACAAGGACACATTACCTCAAGGGATAGGAGTGGGGGAGAATAGGGGAAGTGAGAGGAAGTTATTAACTTCAAAAAACAACATGGATTGCTCCATTTGTGTGATCAGCATTTATTACTTATGTTATTAAAAATTAACAAAGAAAAAACTTTAAATCTCATCTAGATAAATTATCCTGCATCCCACCCTACAGGTTCTTATTCAACACGTCTTATTCAACACATCTGGATAAGACATTAAAATCTCTAATTTAGATAATCATCCCACTGAACTTGGATGCAGGGTGAACTCCCTCCCATCCAGTTTCTAAATAGGGAAACTGAAGTTCAGTGGAGAGATGGTGACTTTCCCAAGGTGTACTAGTAAATGGCCAAGTTAGATATGGAACTCTAGATCAATGTTATTCCCACTTTTTCTGACTACCATGTCAAAGGTATGAAGAGGTTAACAGACATTTTAGTTCTTATTTTATTTTTAATGTGTTTTTTAACATTTTATAGTGGCAAATTTAAAAGAACACAAAGGTAGAGAGAAAGTATAGTGAACCCCCATGACCCAGCTACAACAACTATCAACATATGACAAATCTTGTTTCATCTGCACTGTCCCACACCCACTCCCACTGATGGAGTAGTTCATCCTTAAATACCTCCACTGTCAATCAAAGTTTGAAATTTTTTGGATGACAGCCCTGACATTTGTGGAACATTTATTTCTGCACGTGAATTTGAATTTTTGGTAACATCACAAAGTAATGTGGAACCCAGTCAGGTGCATAAAGGAAGGTCAATTGATCCCATTTGGGATCAAAAGTTAGGGTTAAAAGTGACAAGAGAACAGTAATCAAAGTGATTTTCTGTGTTGTCCATACTTGGATGGAAATTTTAAGGAACAGTAAAAGCTGGTTTGGTTGGAAAAAAAAGAAATGGGTCATGATTCCAGGACAATTGGATTGACTTTTAATACTGGAAGGAGCAGGGTATGCTGTGGAATCAGGCTAGGTGAATATATTTCAATCTGAATTCTACTGTTATACAATCTTCCCAATTTTTATATATGCATACCATAGTGCTTTTATAGATTTAATGTTTTTATTTATTGACTCACCTTTTTGAAGGTAGCCTTGATCAAAGCAATGAAGGTATGAATGGTATAGTTACATTGCTCCAATACACATAATAAATAAAAAGTTATTGAAATACAAAGAAATATGTGACCCTGTGTTATTTAGCTTAGCATACTTCGAGGAAATCGAGCTATGGAATTTGATAAACTGAGTGTCACTCACAAAACCCTGACTATCAGGAAGCCAGGAGATCTAATGAACACCCCTATGGAAAGTGGGAAGAAGGAAGATGTGGCAGTGTGCAGCTCAGCCTGGTTCCCAACCTGTGTGCCCCTGCTCTCCTCAAACGGGGCCCACTCATTATTTGCTGTACCCCAGTCCCGATCCAGTTTGAAAGCTAATATTTACCTGGAGCAGTTTCTTATTTGGGGATTCAACTTCTGTACCCGTAAGGAAGATGGACAGGCCCCAAGCTTCAGTTTGCTGACTGGATATCCATGGAAAAGGGAAGGTTCATAGTCTTTGGGGCAAAAATAGAATAGGTTTGCATTTCAGTTTAATCACTTGTTCCTTGTGTGGCCTCAGGCAATAATGATGGTAATCAATATTTACAATTGCATGCTGTGTACTAAGTGGTTTATATATAATATCTCTTTTAAACCTTATGTAATCCTATGAGGAAGATACTTTCATTGTCCCCGTTTTATAGAGGACAAAACTGAGGCTTAGAGAAGTGCCTGTGGTCACATAGCTAGTAAAATTGGCCAAGTTGAACTTGAATTCAGGTCATATTAGTCAAAGCCAAAGACAGTGCTGTAACATTGTGGTCTCCTGCAGCCACAAGACTTAACATCTCTCAGCCACAGTTCTCTCATCCTGATAGCTGGATAAGTAGAAAATACTCAGTATAATTATTTAGCTGGAAAATGCTTAGTATTGTCTTCAATAGCCAATAGGAGTAAAAACTGTTTATTAAGATCACTTCATTCAAGCAGCCTTGAGTTATTCTGACCATGAAAAGCCCTTGTTAACATAACTTGCTGTTGTTCTAATCTCAACAACAAAAAAACTTGCTCTCTGCTCCCAGGAACTTTCCCAGCATTGCCCACAGGAGGAAACCACCATATGATTTGATAAGGAACTGGCTTTTTGAAAAACAAACCTGAATGAGGGGAGGACTTCAGGACTTCAAGATAACAAGGAAATGCTGACAGAACAGCTTTCTCTCTTCTATTATTTTTTCCCTTTCTGCTTTCTTCTGGCTTCTGGCCATTTCTTCATCTGTTTGGGGTTATAAAAGCCTAACCAATTCTTCTCACTTTGAACTGAGCTTGCAAGGTTTTTCTTTCCTCCAGTTCCTTGTTGATGCATCTTCAATAAACTCACCTTCTCACCAAAGAAAGAGACTTGTTTCTCTGTTTGATGAGGGATCAGGTGGGCCTGACTACCTGGGACCATGTTTTCTACCGGTAACAATCCCTAAATCAGAGATCTTAATGCTTATTTGATAAGGTTGTTCTGAGGACTATATTCTCTAACAGGTGAAGTGCCTCCACATAGTTGACACACAGTAATTACAAATCCCTGCCCATGTTCACTGAGAAGGCAGTTTAACTAGTGACTTCTACACATTTCTTGCTTCTAAGTCACTGTTCTGATGTCTGAGGCACACAACTTTCCTTCTATTTTTTTTCAGCACCTTTCCCTCTAGATTGGCCTTTCAGTCCCTGCCACTGACTCCTGCCACCCCAACAGCCCTTAATTTCCATTAGATCAGAGCTGAAGGTCCATGTCAGCCTTGCCCTTCTCCTCCTTCTCCTTCCTTCTTGCCCTTGCCCAGATGAGTCCTTGGCTTTGATGGGAAGTTTGAGGATTTGGAACTAATCAGAGGAACCAAGTATTGAAGAAGTGTCTTTAAAGTTCTCCAACTTTTCTTCCACCCTATATGCATCCCAGGTTGGGCTGACCGGGGCCAGTTCCTCAGGCCCTCTGGAGATGACTGACTCCACCCATCTTGTTCTGTGTGCCCACCTGTTTCTGAGGCCAGATTATTACCATCTGATACTCAGGCCAGGAGTCCACCAGCACCTTCATATTGAAGGGGTTTCCATGGTTGATGTGATAAATAGAGCTGTACATCTGAAGAAGGAGCAGACCAGAGGAGGTCGGGAAGTTTGCACTGTCATCCCAGAGATGAGAGTCTGTATTCAGTGAGCAAGAGAGAAATGGAGGCTAATAGAGAGTACCAGGGACCAAGTCAGTGATGGGAGTTAGATGAGAGTGTCTTTAAGGTTCTATCAGTGGACACGGAGTCACCAGCAAACAGGTAGAAGAACTCATAGGCATACTTGTGATAACAGATACCCAGTATGCACTAACTGAGCTCTTGCTATATTTAAGCACTTATTGTATGAACTTTACTTAGTGCTCACAGCAACTTTAAGAAGTAGGTGTTACTATTATCCTCAGTTCACAGATGAAGAGACCAAGGCACAGAAAAGTAAATAACATGCCCAAGGCCACACAACCAGAAAGCAGCAAACTTGGAATGCAAACCCATTCAGTGTGCCTCCCAAACCCATGCTTTTAGCCACAACTATTCATTGCCTCTCCAAGTGAATGACAAAGTCAGTGAAATGGGCCCAGGCGTACCTTGTTTTATTGCACTTTACGGATACATTTTTTACAATTTGAAGGTTTGTGACTGCATTGAGCAAGTCCTTCGGTGCCATTTTCCCAACAGCATGTGCTCAGTGTCTCTGTGTCACATTTTGATAATTTTTTCAATATCTCAAACTTTTTCATTATTATTATATCTGTATGATGATCTGTGATCAGTGATCTTTGATGTCACTATTGTGATTGTTTCGGGGTGCCAGGAACCATGCCCATATAAGGTGGTGAACTTAATTGATAAATGTTGTGTGTGTTCCAACTGCTCCACTGACTGGCCATTCCCCCATCTCTCTCCCTCTCCTGAAGCCTCCCTATTCCCTGAGACAAAAATTGAAATTAGGGCCATTAATAATCCTACAATGGCCTCTAAGTGCTCAAGAGAAAGAAGAGTCACAAGTCTCACTTTAAATCAAAAGCTAGAAATGATTAAGCTTAGTGAGGAAGGCATGATGAAAGCCAAGATAGCCCGAAAGCTATGACTCCTGTGCCAAACAGATGGCCAAGTTACAAATGCAAAGGAAAAGTTATTGAAGGAAATTAAAAGTGCTAGTCCAGTGAACACATGAATCATAAGAAAGCGAAACAACCTCATTGCTAATATGGAGAAAGTTTTAGTGCTTTGGATAGAAGATCAAATCAGCCACAGTATTCCCTTAAATCAAAGTCTAATCTATAGCATGGTCCCAACTTTATTTAATTATACGAAGGCTGAGAGAAGTGAGGATGCTACTGAAGAAAAGTTTGAAGATAGCAGAGGTTGGCTCCTGAGGTTTAAGGAAAGAAACCATCTCCACAACATAAAGGTGCAAGGTGAAGCAGCAAGTTCTGATGACAAAGCTGCAGCAAGTTATCCAGGAGATACAGCTAAGATCATTGATGAAGGTGGTTACACTAAACACTAGCTTTTCAATGTCATCAGAATAGTCTTATATTGGAAGAAGATCCCATCCAGACTTCCAGAACTAGAGAGGAGAAGTCAATGCCTGGCTTCAAAGCTTCAAAGGACAGGCTGACTCTCTTGTTAGGGGCCTTAAGAATTATGCTAAATCTACTCTGCCTGTGCTTTATAAATGGAAAAACAAAGCCTGGATGACAGTACATCTGTTTACAACACAGTTTACTGAATATTTGAAGCCCACTGTTGAGACCTACTGCTCAAAAAAAGGAAAAAAGATTCCTTTCAAAATGTTACTTCTCACTGACAATGCTCCTAGTCACCCAAGAGCTCTGATGAGATGTACAATGAGGCTAATGTTGTTTTCATGCCTGCTCACACAATATCCATTCTGCAGCCCATGGATCAAGAAGTAATTTAGAGTCTCAAGTCTTATTATTTAAGAAATACATTTCATAAGGCCATAGCTGCCATTGACAGTGATTCCTCTGATGGATCTGGCCAAAGTGAATTGAAAACCTCTGGACAGGATTCACCATTACAGATGCCATTAAGAACATTGGAGATTCATGGGAGAAGATCAAAATATCAACATGAACAGGAGTTTGGAAGAAGTTGATTCCAAACCGCATGGATGACTTTGAGGAGTTCAAGACTTGAGTGGAGCAACTAGCAGCAGATGTGGTGCAAATAGCATGAGAACTAGAATTAGAAGTGGATCCTGAAGGTGTGACTAAATTGCTGCAATCTCATGATAGAATTTTAATGGATGAGGAGATGCTTTTTATGGCTGAGCAAAGAAAGTGATTTCTTGAGATGGAAACTACTCTTGGTGAAGATGCTGTGACAACAAAGATTTTAGAATATTACATAAACTTAGTTGATAAAGCAGCAGCAGGGTTTGAGAGGATTGACTCTAATTTTGAAAGAAGTTCCACTGTGGGTAAATTGCTATCAAACAGCATCACTTGGTACAGAGAAATCTGTAATGAAAGGAAGAGTCAATTGATGTGGCAAACTTCACTGTTGTCTTATTTTAAGAAATTGCCACAGCCACCCCAACCTTCAGTAGCCACCACCCTGATCAGTCAGCAGCCATCAATTCTGAGGCAAGACTCTCTATCTGCAAAAAGTTTACAACTTGTTGAAGACTCGATGATGATTAGCACTTTTTAACAATAAAGTATTTTCAAATTAAGGTATATACATTGTTTTTTTAGGCATAATGCTATTGCACATTTAATAGACTGTGGTTTAGTATAAACATAACTTTCATATGCACTAGGAAACCAAAATATTCATGTGACTCACTTATTGCCATATTCACTTTATTGTGGTGGTGTGGAACCAAACCTGCAACATACCTGAGGTATGCTTGTACTAGCGGTAGGAGCTTTGTTGTAGCTTTTTCAGAATTTTCTATATAAAGGATCATGTCAACTGCAAGTAGGGAAAGTTTTACTTCTTCCTTTCCAATTTGGATGCCTCATTTCTTTTTATTGCCTAATTACTGTAGCTAAAACTTCCAGTACAGTGTTGAATAACAGTGGTGACAGTTGGCATACCTGACTTGTTCCTGATCTTAGAGGGAAAGCTTTCAGTCTTTCACCATTAAGCATGATGTTAGCTGTGGGCTTTTCATATATGCCCTTTGTTGTGTTGAAGAAGTTTCCTTTCATTCATAGTTTTTCAAGTGTTTTTATCAGGAAGGGGTGCTGGATTTTGTCAAATGCCTTTTCTACATCAATTGAGATGATCATGTGTGTTTTTTTCCTTTATTCTGTTACCGTGGTGTATTACATTTATTGATTTTCTTATGCTAAACCACTCTTGCATTTCTGGGATAAATCCCACTTGATCATAGTGTATAATTCTTTTAATGTAGCTATTGAATTCAGTTGGCAAGTATTTTCTTGAGATTTTTGCATCTATATTCATAAGAGAAATTGGTCTGTAAATTTCATTGAAATTTGCTTGCTAACTACTTGTTAAATTGCACTTTGAAAGTTATCACTTTTATGTATATACATTATTTTCCACAATACAAAAAGAATTTTTTAAATCACATTTGTTAATATCACTACCAATCTCAACAGAAAAGTCTTTGATTATTGGGAAAGTTTCAAGCTCATGGAGGCATCTATAAATTTTTCAAAATTCTGTTTTTTCAAAGTTCAAATTTTATCATTGTCAATCAATCTTATTTTCATTGAAATGTCAGGTTCAAATTGTTCATGTTTTAGAAATGATATTTAACCATAGTTTGTCAGCCATTCATTCAAATTAAAATGTATTTAATAAAAACAAGAGGCTAGCTTAGCTTACCACTCCCAATGTCATGTGTGCTTTTCCTGAAGATAATCATACTCCAGAATGGAACAGAGGGTATAAATGTGCTTCTGAATGTATCACACTGCATATTTTACAGTATGAAGATTCAAGATTTGAGATTTAATGAAATTAATAATTTTTGCTGCTTCATTAAGGGCATTCTTATGTGAAATTGGCTTTTTTTAATTGTGTGTGAATGACAGTGAAAAATACAATGACTACTAGTACAGGCTGTTGCCACTGCCTAAGGCACCAGAGTTTACTGAGCTTTGTGTTTGTACCATTGGTGCATCATGATTGCAGAAATGTCAGCACAGTGAAGATAACAAGTAATGTCTTAGTATTATTATGAAAATAGTTTTCTCCTTTGTAACAGCTTTATTATGATACAATTACATACAATACACTGCATATATTTAAAGTTTTATGGTTTTGACATATGTTTGCACTGTGAAACTGTCCATCACAATCCACATAGTGATTATATCCATCACCTCCCAAAATTTCCTCATGTACCTTTGTAATTTCTCCTCCCATCAGTCCATGCACCTGCTCACCTTTCCCCATTCCTGGGCAACTGTTTATCTGCATTCTGTCATTATAGACATTTGCTTTCTCTAGAATTTTAAATAAATGGAATCATACAGGATCTACTTTTGGGGGGCCTTATTTCTTTTTGATAGAATTGTTTTGAGGTTTATCTATGTGGTTGCATGTATCAACAGTTCATTCCTTTTTATTGCTGAATAGTATTCCATTATATGGATAGACCACAATTTGTTTATTCATTCATCTCTTGATAGGCATTTCATAATTTTTCCAGTTTTAGCCACAAATAAAGCTGTTATGAATATTCCTGACAATTCTTGGTATGGACACATAAGGCCTTTTCTCTTGTATAAGTACATAGGAGAAGAATGACTTGATCATGTGGTGGGTATATATTTAATGTTTAAAGACTGTCAAACTGTTTTTCAAAGTGGTTGTACCCATTTCACATTGCTCCAAGCAGTCCATGAGAGTTTCTATTCCTCCAAATCTTCACCAACACTTAGTGTGGTCAGTCTTTTTAATCTTACCCATTTGTGTGTGTGTTTGTGTAGTATTATTTCATGATTTAATTTGTATTTCCCTATTGGCTAATGATGCTGAGCATTATTTTCATATGATTATTTCACATCCCTATATTGCCTTGGTAATGTCTCTGTCAAATCTTTTGCCCATTTTTTTCATTGGGGTGATTTTTTCTTTTATTATTGAGTTTTGATAGTTCCGTATATTTTCTGTATACAAGTCTTTTATCATATATATGCCTTTTAAACATTTTATTCCAGTCTTTGGCTTGCATTTTCATTCTCTTAATAATGTCTTTTGAAAAGCATAAGTTTTTAATTTTGACGGAGTATAATTAATCAATATGTCTTTCATGGATCATACTTTTGGTTTCCTGTCTAAGAAATCTTTGCTTAACTCAATGTCACAGATGTACTTTTATATTTTCTTCTAGAAATTTTATAGTTTTAGGTTTTATATTTAGATTTATGATCTATTTGGAGATAATTGTTATATATGGTACAAGGTGGATGGAAGTTCACTTTTTTGCATGTGCATATTCAATTCTTGCAGCATCATTTGTTGAAAAGGACAAATTGTTTGGCACTTTTGTCAAAAATCAGTTGTCCGTAACTGTATACATAGTGAACCCTGCTGTGGGCAATGACTGTGGTTAATTGTACAAATATAAGAATGTTCTTACATCAACTAGAACAAATATATGTTACTGATAAAAGGTGTTAATAGAGTGGTACATTGGGAAAAAACAACTAATGCTAGCTATGGACTATAGTTATCAGTAACGTTGTAATAGTCTTGTATCACTTGTAACAAAGGTACTATATTAATGTCTCAATAATAGGGGAATAGAAGAAGTATGGAATCTATTTCTTTTTTTGAGAAATATGAATGTTCTCAAATTGATGATGGTGATGAATGCACAACTCTGATTATACTGACAGCCATTGATTGTATACTTTAGATGGACTTTATGGTATATAAATAAACTATTTTAAAAAATCAGCTGTCCATAGAAGTGTGGGTCTATTTCTGGCCTCTCTCTTCTGTTTCGTTGGTTTATTTGTCTGTCTTGACACTAATATCATACTGTCTTGGCATTGTAGCTTTAGGACAGGTTTTAAGATTAGGTAGTATTAGTCCTCTAATTTTGTTCTTTTTCAGTTGTGTTTTATATCTTAGGTCCTTTGCATTTCCACATGAATTTTAGAATCAGCTTACAAAAAAAACTTGCTATGATTTTTATTGGGATAGAATAAAACCAAATTTTAGGAAATTGAATCTAATAATAAATAAAAAGGATAATACATCTCACCAAGTTTAATTTATCCCAGGAATGCAAGGTTTGTTTAACATTCAAAGACCAATCAATGTAGTTCACAATATTACAAATTAAAAATGAAAAATTATGTAAGTATCCCAAAGACAAGAGAACATATTTGACAAAATGCAACAAATTATTCCTGCTAAAATCTCTCAGCAAATTAGGAATAGAAGGGAACTTTCCTCCCTTGATAAAGGGCACCTTTTAAAATCTTAGAGCTAACATCATATGCAATTCAAATCAAAATCCCAGCAGGCATTTCAGTGAAAATGGTTTTGAACTTGCAAACTTCTTGAAGGATAGTCTTGGAGATTCCTAGGACTTTGTGAACCAGGCTGAGAACCATTGGCTTAGACTAATCAGGATTCCCTTTTTGTGGCTAAAGAGGGGGTAAATTTCTGACCAACATTTTGATAAAGGTGAGTCATGAGTTTACTTTAAAATATATGGTCTCTCCTCAGTTTTTATTCCTGGAAAGTGATTTGGCAGGGGTCTAAAAGCCAATATTTCAATGTGTTGGCTTTTTCTGAAATGTCTGAAAATAGAAGTTTGCTGTACTTCAAATCCAAGAAAGGAAAAGGCCAATTATTCTTTGGTCATAGTACCAAATTGTGAAAAAGTATAGCCCAGAATCAGTTTTAAATTGGTCCCAATAAGTCGTCATAACCTCTCATCAGTACACATTTTTGAAAGCCAGCCAATTAGCAAAAAACCATACTCCAGTAACCATGCTTCCTGAGCTCATCATGGTTGACTAATCCCTAAACAGGCCTGATTTTTAATGTCTGCAAATCTTTTAAATCTATGATTCCAAGAACCCTATATAAAATCAGTAGTTTGCTTTGTTCAGAGACAAACCTTAAAAATTCTGTTCTCTCATGCTTAGTAAACAATAAATTCAACTCTGTGTTTCACATGTTAAGTAGTCATCTTTGCCTTCAGCAATTGGATTTCCCACTGATATGATTTTGAATATTTGCTTCCCAAGATTCTATGGGGCTCTTGGACAAATAGACGCATTCCTTGGCCCTTGTTCTCAACTCCAGTGTCCTCTTGATTCCCTGACAGATGTCAATATCAACCGTAATTTGAACTCTGACTTGTTTTCTTAAGCTCTCATTGCTGGATTAATTTCTTTATCTAGAATTTGCAAGCAAAAAGTGTCTATAAAAGACAAATTAGACCTACTGTTTTAAAGATGCCATGTTTGGTGAATATTCTTGCCATTAGTCAGCTTATTTGTTGGCTATTCTCTTTACTTTTGCTTTTGTCTATTAGTACAGCTTTGTTTTTTTTTTTTCCATGTGTTTGTTAGTATTTTGACTGGTATCTCTTAAATCTTGTAATAGAGTGCTCCTCAAAGAACAGATGGAGGCCTAAGCCAAACAAATGCCAAGCCAGCCCTGAGTTCTGTTATACTGGTGACTAACTCTTGCAGAAGGAATTGGTCAAATATTTCCTTGGGTTTATAAAATTACCAAAGAACATCATTTTGCTAAATCCATATTCTAGGGTCAAGAGCTATGATATTATTGATTGTATGAACAGCCTTAGCCTTTGCTTAGTTGGAAACCCCATGTGCTATTCAAAATCTTAAACACTGAATAGAAAGATTAAGCCCATGTATATTCAATGCAGTTATTGATATAATTAGATTTTAGTATATCATTTTTGTATTTATTTTCTATTTGTTCTTTGTTTAATTTGGTCCTCTTTTCCTGCTTCCTTTTGGAGTAATTGATGTATCCTATCTCCTGAACTGGCTTTTAAACTTTCTCTCTTCACATCTGTTTTTAGTAGCTAAACTAGTAATTACAATATGCCTTCTTAATTTATCTCATTTTATCTTGAGTTAATGTTACACCACTTCACATAATATGAAAGAAACTTATAGTAGGGTAATTCCCTTTTCCCCCTTTGTGCTCTTGCGATTTTACACCTACATAGCTATACTCTGTAGTATAAACTTATTATGTTTGAATTAATCTATTAGCTTTTTGCCAGATTTAGCAAATAAAAACTTGTCCAGTATTTTAAAAATGTCTAGTTAAATTTGAATTTCAGATAAATGATGCTTCCTTAGTGTGTTTGTAGTCTATTGTTTTCAATGAATTTCAGAAAAGAAAGAAAAATAGGTTTTTAAACTAATATTTTCAAAATCTCTTCCTTCCGAGCTGTAGGTCCCTAAATTCCATTGAGTAGCATTTCCTTTTAGCCTATAGACTGTCTTCCTAGTATGGGAGGTCTGTTTCATTCATCAGAAAATGTACATATTTTGCCTCCTTTTTGAAAGAATATTTTGTTTGATATGGAATTTTAGAGTGAGTTAGTTTTCTTTCAGCATTTGACAATGTCATTATATTGTCCTTTCGACCTATTACATATCATTTAGAAGTCAGACATTATTTGAATTATTATCCCACTGTGTATAATGCATCTTTTTACTCTGGCTGCATTAAAGATTTTTATCTTTATAGTAGGTTATCAGTAATTTAACCATGATGTGTCTAGTTGTGGTTTTCTTTCGTTTTAGCTTGCTTGCTGTTCACTGAGCTTCTTATAAAGGGGAGAATCCTAAGCCCTTTACTTTCCCTAAAAAGGTGATTTTCTTTAATGATATGTAATAAAAGAACTCTGATTCTCTACATCAGATATGAACAGTAGCTGACACTTGCTTCTGCTGCAAATACCTGTAAAGGGGAGAGGGGGGAGAGGGCATTGCTTTCAAGTTCCACCCACCTTCCTATTCTTAACCAGCTAATTCCACAGCTTAGAGTTGCTGAGTAATGGCATGACTTTGGTGGGACAGAAAGCAGACCAGCATTCTGAGAAAAAAGCCTCACAGCGCACAGTGCCAGGTTCTGATCGTTACAGGGCCGCCTCGGTGAACATAAGCCAGAGGGAGGGTTTCATTCCACATGAAGCTGCCAAAAGTTTGTGCTAGCTTGGTGTATAGGTTTGATTAAAAGCCTTTATTCCACAGTTTTTGGGGAAAACAGACACAAGTGCACTCTTCCAGACCACTCTACCCACTAGGTCAGAGGGAAATTTCATCTTCTGAAGTAAGTGCTACCTCTTGTCTGTTCCTGGGGACCTCTGCAGAGACTGAGAAGAAGACAGTTTTGCAGGTGAGAACAAATCTCACAAAGGAAAATCGCTGTTTGGGACCCCCTCATCTCCTTTTCTTCTCCACTGAAGTGGAATGAATGAAAATGCTCCTGTTGGATGTGGATAAGAAATTTTTAGCTGATTTGTGCTGAGAATTGTGCCAGAGGCAAAGGAAGCTCTTCCATTTGAGAAACCAGTATCAGGCACTGACTGTGTACAGGGCAATATGCTAGGTCTGTGAGAAATTCTTGACTGGATAAACTCAGGTTTTGGTTCTGAATTGGAAAATAAATATGGAGAGATTTGGGAGCTTACTGTTGGTCGGTGTGTGACAGAAAATGTATCAGCCTTTGAAAAAGAGTACGCTGGTTCAGGTGACTAGCATTTTAATAAGCATATCTACTATGTAAGCATTATTGCATTTAATTCTCTGCTAAGATTCTAAGATTGGAAATTTTTTCTTTTGATAAATGATAACTAGGGAAACTAAGCGCTCAGCTTAAAATTATATCGGAAGAAGGTAGATTCTAGTATAGGACTAAAATACAGCTGAGATTGTTAATTTAAAAGCATACAAAAGGAAATGCAATTTAAAATAAATTTCAGCTGCAATGCTATTACAGTAATTTTTTTTTTGGCATTTCCTTCTGAATTTTATCTTCATATATATGTCATGTATAAATGTGTACACAATAAGAACTGGCTTTTCTAATTAAAATTAATGTACTGTTTCAGGCTCTACCTTTTTCACAGAGCATTTTAATACCCTCCCATTTGTCACCATGTATATTTTAGCTTTCATATTAATGGTTTTTAGAGTAGTGAAATGATAAAATCATTATTTATGTAAATTGTCTTTCTATAACAACACTGAGATTGTCCCCAGTACTTCCCTATAAGTTAATATTGCTTTATAAAATTTTTCATAGGGCATTTTTCTTGACCTTTTCCTTTGGATAAAGTCCAAGTACTGGAACACTGTGTCAAAGGTTTCAAAGTTCCCTTTAAAGGACTTTGCCCACTGCCAATCCTGACAACAGATTCAGCCCCCCGTGAGTCTCCTCAGTTTTTAGTCAGCTCCATTTGTTGAAGATCATATTTGTGTTTTCAGTGAGTGTGTTCATGTGAAGAAGGTTGCACTAAAATGTAGTTTCTTGGCAGTATATAAATATTATATCCCCTGTGATCTGGCATCAAACTCTACCATGCTTCTTATTTTCATGTAACTTTCTTGTGAGATGTATCTATCTAAAATGTCAGATTAACTGTCAGAAACCTTGTTTCCTCTGTCTCGAGATTCTCAGAAATATACCACAAGTACCTCTATCCTGGTCTGGGTTTCTTTTCAAAGGTACAAATTCCCAGGACCCAGCACATAATAGGCCTTGAGTAAGTACCTATTGAATGAATGTCACTGCCCTTTGTAAGTGAAGGGACAAAATAAAGATTACGTCAATACAAATACTTCATACACTCAATCATTAAACAGACAATTATTGAGTACAGACACTGTGATAAACATTGGAGAATAATGGATAAATAACTTGAGGCCCTGCCCAGGGGAATTCACAATCTAGAAGGCAAACTGTAAGCCACTGTAATAAGTTTTGTGATTGAAATATGTGCATAACCTTGTGGGAGTGCACAAAAGAGAGTGGTTTTTTTTCTGCTTGGATGGAGGGTTCACTGAAGGAGTCAATGGGGGAAAACTGACATTTGAATAGGACTTTGACAGAGGCTTAAAAGCTGGATTTTGAAGGCAGCAGCATGGAAGTAGGGACTAAATAAAATGAAGAAAGGCCAGAGATTCGAAAACAGATACTGAGATACTGTGTTAGAAAAATATAATGTGGCTTTAAAAGGTGGCATTCACCTGACATCTACAGGACTTTTTTCACATCCCAAGTTTAACACCACTTGCATGTCTCAAGACCTTTCTCCATAGTTCCTAATGCAGAGTTACCCAGTGCTGTACAGGTAGGTGGCAGCTGGCATCTGACACCATCTTCTCTTTAATGGCCGGTTCCACAGCAGCCTCCTTTAAGAAATCTTCTAAACTTCCCTTTAGAAGTAACATCTCATTCTTCTGAAATCTCATAGAGTTTAGGCAGAAAACTTGATGTGGTCATTCGCTACAGCCTTTTGCCTGCCATTTTTAGTCAGCAGGTTACGATACAGTTCTTTGATAATCCTAATTTGATGCAGTGAGTCAAAATGTAGAAAGGATGGTTTGTTTTACCTTCTAATAGGCACAATACACATATGACCCCAGGTGAGATTTAGAAATGAGTCTCTAGAACAGATGAGACTCGGAGATAGGGCGAGCTTTAAATATCACTTTGCAATAAAAATGAAAAGGCTATTGATTTATACTTTAGAGCACATGGAAATGTCCCACATCTAAATAGCTGCTTCAGAGTATCATGAAATTTACAGCCCTATAACTGCTCATATAAAAAATAATTTAGTTCTTTCTTTAGTTATGTATGTTTTATGTCCCTTATTAGATTATGAGTTTCTAGACAACAGGGGACATATCCATTATATTTTATTCTAAGTTCAAGGTTGCTCAGACAGTTGATCATCATGAGTGAAGCAGCCAGGATCCAATCAGAGAAGTCTCCATAGAAGATTTGTTATAGGGATATGACAGCATGCAATTGTTTGTGCTAGTTAAACAGTTTCTGGTTTCTTTATGTTTGATGCTATAGATTGAAGTATGCAGGGGAGGCATTTGGGAAGGGAAAATAGTTTTAAAGTGGGAGAGAATAAGAACAAGCCAAAAACCACAAGCACAAGCTGGGGCCCACAAGGACAGGCTGAAACGTTGTCAGCTCTTGTCTCTGAACTTGGTGTTATGGGTGTCCTGCAGAAGCCAGGTTTTTCCCTCAAGGATATAAGCATACACGCTTGGCACAGATGTCAGAGAATCTGAAGGTGGAGTCAGGGGGTGGTGAATCACCTGCAAGGCCAGCCATTGCTTCATGTCACAAGGTGTGCTACAAAATGGCTGCTATTTCACATCTGCCCTTCAGATCTCCCATAAAAATTTCTCTCATGTTCAGCATAACCAAAAACATGCAGGGATTGGGAATTCTGGGAAATGTAATTCAGTTTAGACAAATCGACACATTACATAGCCAGTATAGTAAGTTCTCAATAAATAAGTTATTGGATGAATGAATGAATGAATGAATATATCAATACTCAGGTTTCCAGACTAGTCACAAAAGTCAATTTAACTTGTAATAAAGCTGTGCCTAAGTATTGTCAAATAAACAACTCCAAACTTAGATAAAGAAACTATTTCAAAGGATTGTTACAAGAGGGGGAAAAGGGAATATGGCAGTAGAAGGAGGGAACTATTACAATAGAGAAAATGCTCAGACCATGAGATCTGAAAGCATCTCAAGGGTGAGGCAAAAAGGAAGAATACACAAAGCTTGAAAGAACTGGATTGGGGAAGTGGGATGAAATGTGACATGATAGGATATTAAATCCAGAATCTTTTACCCTGAGGCCAGGGTATTCTCAGAGATGGGGTATTAAGGAGGGTTTGCACACTAGCTCAAGTTGAGGGCAGGCCAAAGTCCAAGGGGAGAGAGAAGATGATAAACTTAACCAAAGTTTAATTAACAAGCATTTTGTTCCAGTTGACCAGTGAGTACAAGTAGTTCAGCTAATCATTTAGGAGGCAAGGAATGGGAATTTGGAGGCTCTGGGTTTGACCTTGTCATTGGTAAACAAGGGGAGAACATCCACAAGTCTTATCTAAGTCAAGTGGGGAAGGATGTCCCTTATATAAACAGTTTTATGAAACACGAAGGGGTGGAGGGATTTCTTTAACCATTGCTGTTTTTCAGGATCACAAGGTTTGGGTAAAGTTCAACATTGTCAATATTAACAGTCCCTCAGAGAATTACTTAATAATGCACTTTGGCCTTAGGCCTTTTGCCCTACTTTCAGAAGTAGCTCTACTAATCTCCCTGCCTTACTGATTTGAAGGGTATTGTGAAGATATTGCCTACCATATCAATGATTCCCAAAAATAGCTGCTAAGAAATTCATCTGGAAGTTTTGGAGAGGATATACAGCAAATGGAACTCTCATACATTATTGGTGGGAATATAAAATAGTGCAGCTACTTTGGAAAACAGTTTGGCAACTTTTTATCCCTTATACTTACCATATGACTCTGCAATTGCACTCTTAGATATTTACCTAAGAGAAATAAAAAACATATATCTACAAATAGATTTGTACATGAATATTCATAGCAGTTTTATTCATAATCAGTCAAAACTGGAGACAACCCAATGTCCTTCAACAGGGGAATGGAGATACAAACTCTGATACATCTATGCAATGAAATACTATTTGGCAATAAAAAAGGAACGAGCTATTGATATATGCAACTACTTGAATTGATCTCAAAGTTATTATTCTGGGTGAAAGAAACTAGTCTCAAAAAATTATATACCAAATAATTCCATTTACTTGACATTCTGTAAAAGGAAAAACTATAGGGCCCGAAAACAGAAAATTGATTCCTAGGAATTGGGAGTCAGAGGATTAATCACAATTGGATGGACAACAGTAAACTTTTTGGGTTGCCGGAAATAGTCTATATCATGATTATTGTGCTAATTACACAAATACATATATTTGTTAAAACTCATCAAATTATCCACTTAAAATTGGTGAGTTTTATTGTATGTGAATTACACATCACTGAAGCTGAACAACAATAACAAAAAGGATCTAGAGAGCTTTTAAAAATATAGACGTCCAGATCCCACACTCTCTTAAGACCTTCTAAATAAAAAATAGTAGTGGTGGGGTTAAAGAAGATATAGTTTTTAATTCTCAGATGGTTCTAATACATGGTCAAGTTTGGAAAATATGACATATTTTGTTACGTGCGACCAACAGACTGCTTTGTGGATTGACTATTGCTTCTGTTAATAAAGAGTCATAAGAATCATAATCATGCATTGGGGGCTTACTTTCTCCCAGATGCTGTTCTAGCACCTTACATTTATTGACTTGTCTATTTTTCAGAACTACTCTATGGGCAGATACTATAATATTGCCATTTATAGATGAGGAAATCAAGGCACGGAGGATTTAAGTAACTTGTCCAATGTTATACAGCTTCTAAGTGGCATCCCAAAAGATGTTCATGCATACTTATAGAGCACACTTATTAATCTTAATGCATCCTTAATTATTGCAGTTATGGGTGGTATTAAAACTTAAAGTGAAGATTTCAGAGAGATTTTTGGAAATTTAAACATTTTTATTTGAAAATATTTTCAGACGAAAAGACACTTGTGCTTTCTGTCAGTCTTAAACTCCCCTGGAATTGCTGAGGAGTTTAGTACATGGGGCACCCATGAAGTGACATGGGTGACGACCAGACCATTAGCTAAAACTGGCTATTGTGTTCTGTGTCTTCCAGGTCTTCTCATTCCTTGAAGTTTTTTTGGTTCTCTCTCTAGGTTGTTATCTGCCAAGATGTTACACTTGCAGGGCCCACAGATGCTTCAGATGCTAGAGAAATCCTTGAGGAAGAGCCTCCCTGAATCCTTAAAGGTGAGAATGGAGCATTCTTAGGGATATAAGGAATAGCAATTTGCTATGAAAGAGATGAAAAAGAGAATGAGCCTTCACAGCATATTTCCAGTGCCAGGCACTCATTGATGGTGAAACTCATTTAATTCACATACCTTTCTTCAAGAAAGATATATGATCCCCATGTTACAGAAGAGGAAATGGAGGCTTAATTACAGGGCTTGACCAAGATAGCACAAATAGTGAGTAGTAATTATATGATTTGAATCCACTTATATTCTTTGCTCTATAACGACTCAAAACATTTCTTTGTAACCTTCCATGAAATGTGCCCTAATAACAATGAAAACTTTGCCAGAATTCCAAGGTTGACTGAAACCAGCACATTAATGTTTAATTTATTCTCCTAAAACAGTCATGTGCCTGATGAAAGGCTAAAATGATTCCTCCTTGAAACTGAAAATAAGCCAAATCTTATTTTGTCAAGTCCAAAAGGATTTGATTATTTATGGGGAAGAAAAGTATTTTTCTGTGAGATAGAAATTTTGTTTTAGAAATGGATCAATGACCTTGTACCAAAGAGTTTTCTTTGCAAAAATAAATGTTGCAAAAGGCCAGGAATATTAACAGGGATAAAGAGTGCCATTGCCATCTAATGAAGGTGTCAATTTACTGAGAACATGTAAAAAATGCTGAATGTGTATGGATTAGCAACACAGCTTCAAGTACATGAGGCAAAAACTGAAGTAAATGAAGAGAAAAAAGACCAACTCATAAGTATAATTAAAGACTTCAGTACTCTTTGCTCAGTAATTGATAGAACAGGTAGATGGAAAATCTGTTAAGATATAGGAAACCTGAACAACCCTATCAACCGACTTGATCTAATTTACATTTATAGAACACTTTCCCCCAAATAGCAGAATACACGTTCTTTTCAAGTGTGCATGGAACATTTTCCAATACGACCATATTTTAAGGATTTTTAAAGAATCTAAATCATACCAAGAATGTTCTCAAACAAAAGTGGAGTAAAACTTAAAATCAAATCTGAAAAGCTCTCTGGATAATCCCCAAATATTTAGGAATTATACAACATGCTTTTAAAAATTCCATGCTTCAAACTCACAAGAAAAATTGGAAAATATTTGAAGTGAATTAAAATGAACATATAACATATCAAATTCTGTGGGATGCAGCTATAGCAATGATAAGTGGAAAATTTGTACCACTTAAATGTTTATAGTAGAAAAGAAGGGTCTCAAGTGAATGCTTTAATTTTCAACCTTAAGAAATTACAAAAAGAAGAGCAAATTAACCCCAAAGCAAGTATAAAGAGGAAATAATGAAAATGAGAGCAGGAATCAATGAATCTGAGAGGAGAAAAACAATAAAGAAAATAAATGAATCCAAAATCTGATTCTTTGAAAAGATTAATAATGTTGATAAACGTCCAACCAAACTGACCCCAAGAAATAAGGAAAGAAGACACAAATTACCAACATCAGGAACAAAACAGGGGACATTCCTACAGATCCTAGAGGCAAAATATGCATAATAAGAAAATGCTAAGAATAATTCTATGCCCATACTGTCAAAAATTTAGATGAAACAGACATATTCTGTGAAAGGCACAAACTACCAAAGATCACTCAAGAAGAAATAGAAAACTTACATTGTCCTATTTCTATTAAAGATGTTGTTTTTGTAATTTAAAACTTTTCAACAAAGGAAACTCTATTCCCAGATTGTTTCCCTGGTGATTTCTGCCTACAACACATTTAAGTAATAAATAATTCCAGTTCTACACAAAGTCTTTCATAATATAGCAGAGCAGGGAACAGTTCCCAACTCATTTTATGAGGCCAGAAATATCCTGATATCAAAACCAGAAAAGGATTTACAAGAAAAAGGGTAAAAGGAAGATTTGCATATCATGGTCTGAAGGAAAACCCACCTATCTCTCCAAATTCTGGATACTAAATAAGTTTATTTCTCATGTCAGTTCTGAGTCATTCAACCTGTAATGTTGCCTGGGTCAATGTTCTGGCTTTGTGATGTTATCACAGTCATAGAAAGGAGCGGTTCCGTTTATTTTTTTTCTAGTGTATATGAATGTCTCTGACCTCAAATTCCAATGTTTAAAAACTATGACCGCCTTATATTTTCTAAAACTGCCTGTAATTTCTATATAGAGCCTCCACTGAAGCAGAAAATTCGTTAAGTTCATAAAAATCAGAAAAGTCAAATATTTCCTCCTCCTTTCTCCTTGGACTGATATAGACATTCCAAAGCAAGAGTAGGGAAGCACAGGGTGAGGTGTGGTCTTTGGTCAATGAAATGTGTGATCCCTTTGGCCTCTTTCCACTCCAGCTGCTGGGGCATCATGTTCCCAGTGGTACTTACGTCCTGAGGTCTACTCTGGTATGCACCACTGCCCTCCCTCTCCCACAGCCAGAGTCTGGAGCAGCTCTCTCTTTCTTTCTCTCATCTCTCTTTCTCTTTCAGCTCCCCCAGTGTTCCTCTTGAGGGCACAGAGTCTGAACAGAAGCTTGTAGAAAAGGTTAAAACAGCTTTCCTAATGCTTGATATTGCTAAACTCTGGCCACCCAAGTTCATGCCATGTACACTATTGCTTTGTCTCCACTTATTGGGTGGGGCTTATTTAACCTTTCCAGAAGGTAATTTGGAAATGGTTGTTAAAAAAAAATTTGGTAGTTGACCTATGACCCAGAAATTCCCCTTCTAAAATTTGTAACAGGTACATTTGCAAAGATTATGCAAAAGGAGTTCCTTGAAGAATTAATTGTTAAATTAAAGAATCAGAAAAATCTGAATAGGAAATATGATAATTGAATTAGAATCATTCCATATAGTGGATATTATATAGTTATTAAAAATGACTATGTAGACTTATGTTTATTGACATGGAAATATGCCTACAGTATAGTGTGTAGAGAAAAAATAGATGTTAAAATAATATATATTAGGTAATTTCATCATTTAAAAATTGTATGTATATGTAAATAAATGAAAGTGCAAAGACATAATGCTAAATTCTACTATGTGAAAAATAGATGATTTTTAATTAATTTATTTTCTTCATCTGAATATATACGTGTACTCTTATAATATCCCCATGGTTTGATCTAAAAAGCTGTTTCCATTTGAGGTATTAAAGTAGAATCTCAATGCTGTTTAAATTAGACGCCCTATCAGCTACCTTCCCTGATTTCAGAGACAAATGCCTTGTCTTCATCAAACAAGGCATTTTTCCATCCTTTCCTAATATGCCAACCCTCCCACTTGCTTGGATGTTGCAGGTTTATGGGACCGTCTTCCACATGAACCAGGGAAACCCATTCAAGCTAAAGGCCCTGGTGGACAAGTGGCCTGATTTTAATACAGTGGCTGTCCGACCTCAGGAGCAGGTGAAGTACCAGATGTGAAATGAGTATGCTTTTGTGTTTATATTTGCTGTGTGCCTCCTATGTGCCTGGCAATGTGGCAGGCCCTGGGGAAACAGAAATGAATCACAGGTATGGTGAACAAGTCCATGTCCTCAAAAAGCTCACAGCCTGGAGGAAAACACAGAGAAGACAGTAAATTACAACAGATGTGAAAATGTGCAAGAATATTTGAACGGTCAAGGTAACAGAAGTAGCACTAGGAGAAAATCATTTAAAACTATAGAGATTTAAAACTAAAGAGATTCAGGAAAAGGATCAGAGAGTTTTCCTGGTAGATGTTTGCCAAAACTGGAATTTGAAGGTAAGTTTTTGACAGGCTTACAAGGGCAGGGGATCCATTTTAAGCAGACAAAATCACATGTACCAATATGTAAAAGTACGAAACAGTACAGAGTGTTAGGAAAAATATAAAGAACAAATTGCAATCTATATGTATGAGAATACATTTTCAATGTCAAACTTTTCAAAATCATTCAAACTAAGTGGTTAATACATTTCAAATATAAATATGTCATAAACTCATTGAAAAATGTAAAATAAAAATCCATATATGCAAAAATATAAATGGCAACCATATAGTATCAATTTGATGTATGCTATTTACTAATAAAATTAAAATATATAGTGCTTTTAAAAAAACTCCAAACAGAATTAAAAAATGGAAAATTTTCAGTTAATGATTAAAAGATAAAATCAGAAATACATACATGCTTTCATAATGTGATTTTTGAAATCATATATTGTCAACAGTGTCACTGTTGAGCTGTGAGGGCATTTCAGTGCAAAATATTCCAGCTATTTTTCTCTAGTTGGGTAGTTATTCCCTGTCTCCTTCCTTCATTTTCAAATAATCCCATCTCGTTGTTGATAAATTTGAGAAGATCTTTTTCAACAAATTTCATTTTTTGATTTTGCTGGAAATGAAAACCTTTTTAAAAGACAAAAGTGCATTATAGCTCTAAATTTAAAGCAACATGTGTCTTCATTTTGTTTAGTTTCTTTATATGTAGGTGAAGATTTTAATACAAGGATACCTGTATTAATTTCAGTATTGCCCTGTTCATAAAAAATTTGTTCTGAGACTCTTTGAAATAGAGCAATATTTACTCTTGCAACAGAAGCTTGCCTTTGTCGATAAGTTTCAATTTTCTCTTGGGGAGTATGGAACTGCAGAAAAAGGGTGCACCTTTGGTTGATTTGAAATTGTAATGTAATATATAAATATCCTGTTCAGCAATTTTTTAATCATAAATTGCATAATTGAGTCCCTAACTTTATCTCATGATACAAATGATTCAGGAGTAATGATAGTACATCAAGGAAAATATCAATATTTAAGCTTGTAAAAATAGCACAGTATAATAGAATACTAAACACTAGTATTCCAATCACTGGGTATAAATAATTTGATTTATTCCCCCTTGCCCAACCAAACAGGAGATGACTGATGACTTTGATCACTACACCAATACCTACCAAATTTATTCTAAGGATCCCCAAAACTGTAAAGAATTCCTTGGCACATCAGAAGTCATCAACTGGAAACAACATTTACAGATCCAGAGTAAGAGGACTGGAATATATGCTGGGCTGGCTGCTGGGACCTCTCTTCCATGCATTCACTTTTCATCTTGAGCACATTCTGCTACAACCTTTGCTTCCTACTGCCAAACCCCAAACTCATCCTGCTGTCTATTCCTTATATTTGCTTCCACCACATCTTCAGTGGAACAGAGCACAAAGGCAGCAAATTATGGGGTTGGTATAAAGAACTGTGAATAATTTAGTTTCTTGGGAGCTGAGGGTTCATGATATACTTTGCAGACATATACAGGATCCCTTACTGTGATTGTGTGTGAGAACAGAGTTTCCTTCTGGCCTTCCATTCCTGGAATAAAAATTGCAGCTCATTCTGCATAGAACACCTTTTAAGTCACCAAGGAAATCTGTCATGTTTATAAGCATGCTTTATGTACTCAATCTACATAGGATGGCATTCCTGCTCTGCCTTTACTTGGGTGATTTCGAGCAAGTGACATAGTTCATCTTATTACCCAGTTTCCCATATATAAAAATGGGGGTAATAAAAATACCTAAAACATAGGATCATTATAAAGATTAAATGAGATTGTAGACCATATACTGAGGCATGTAATAGGTGCACAATCAAGGTTGGCTTCTTTTTTTTAAATACCATGTCTTTTTTGATTTCACAGAGATACAGTCAGGATTTCTAGTATTATCTCTGTTTTGCATAAGAGAAAACATGCGTAAGGAGGGACTCAGCTGTGGACACATGGTTGGTGGCAGCAGAAACCCCAGAAGCAAGATTTTCCCTACTCTACCTCCTGCATTCTTCCTTTGGGCAGCTTCTGGTAGCATCTAAATGGGCAATTACATCTCGCCTTACTTTACCCCACTCTAGGTTCACAGTCAAGCCTGGATGAGGTGATCCAAAATCTTGCAGCCACTAAACTTGTCAAGGTCAAGAAAACCCAGTGCCTTCTCTATATGATGCCTGAGACAGCAAAGAAACTGGTTCCCTCATTCCTGGAGGCAAAGAATTTATCTCCTAAATCTGTCAAGCCCAAAGCCATGTGAGTTTGATAAATGGTGCTCTGCACTAGTCACATCTTTCCCTGCTGAAATGACCTCCAAACTTTTTTCCATTTTTACCTCTTGCCTCTCCTCAATTCTTTTTCTGCACATTAACCAGGAATGTTTATTTTAGTATATAATGTGGATTTTGTCATTCACCTGCATAAAATCTGCCAATGTTCCTCAGCTCACCTTGAACAAAATCCAAACCCTTTATGAGCCTTGAAGACCCTAGTTAACCAGGCACTCATTAGCTCTTGTCCCTTTTGCTCACTCCTTTTGGTAGCTCTGGTCTGGCCGTCTTTCTGTTACTTGACATTTGCATTCACTCATTCATGATTTTGGGCCTTTGCATTTGCTGTTAATCTGCCTAAAATACCGATCCCTCTGATCTTCGCATACTTGCCTCTTTCTAGTTGTTCATACTCTCAATTTTCATTTAGTCAGAGAGCACCTATTAAAACCACCCCGTCCCATGATTCTTCATCACACCACCCAGTTTTTATTTCCTTTATTGCAATTGTCATTATCTGAAATCAATTTGTGTATTTATCTAACTATTTGTTGTTTTAATCCTCCCCTGTGATACTATGAATATCACAGGAGCAGGGACCTTCTCTGTCTTGTTCACTGATATATCCTCAGCAACTAGAACAGTGCCTGGCACATAGTAGGTGTTAATAAATATGCATTTAAGTAATGAATTCACTTCACAGAACAAAAGGTTTCCAATAAAGAGAATTTAAACAAATAATATATAATATATAATATATGTGTGTGTGTGTGTGCGTGTGTATATATATATTCCCCACGTTGATTTCCAGTCTAACACTGTCTAGAATTAAAATCTAATGTGAGGATTGGATCTGTAGATGCTCAGACCCATGGCCCTCTGGATGTTATACTCCCAGAAGAGCTTTATCCACATTGCCCAGCATGTTACCACCCAAAAAGCACCACCACATCTGTAATCTCATTTGATGCTCCTGTCCACCCTGTGAGATAGTCAGGGTAGGAGGCATTATCCTCATTTTCCTGATAGAAAGCAGGCTCAGATGACAAAACGGCTTGTTCAAGGTCAGGTGGATGGTTAATGGAAGAAGTGGGGTTTGAAGCTAGATCTTCTAGTTGCACATCCTGGGCTCTGTCCAGGACACCCCCTGAAGCCCTTTACACTGAAGAAGCCTTCAGACTTCAGTGTTTTTTAACTCAGAGGCACCTGTACTCCATGTCACCATCCCTCTTTGGACTTTGGCTTTCTCATTCATTCAACATGGTGGCCAAAGCCCCTTCCATCACCAACATCCTAAGATTCCATGACTCTAAGCTCTGGCTTTACTGCTTACTACTGTAAGCTTTGGGGCACTCATTTACCCATTTTCTTATCTTTGAAATGGGAATATCACCTGCACTGTCTTATGTGCAGGGTCACAATAATGTCGTGAACAATGTGACTTAATTTTTAAAGAGTTCTCATTGTTTGTGAGGCACTGTCCTAGATACTTGTCAAGAAATAGCTCTTATACTATCCATGTCTATTTTTTGAGGGAGGTGCCATCAATATCCCCATTTTATGGAAGAAGAAATGGAGGCAGACAGTAAGTTGCCTGCCCATGATCACACAGCTAATGAGCTTACGAACCCAGGCAGCTGGGCTGCAGATCTATATTCTTACTTATACTCCTATTTTGCCTCTCAAAACAATCTGTGGGAAAGTAAAAATAATACTTCACAGTATGATCGATACTTTGGGCTCTTCTTTTTTCTTGATTCCCTCCATAGCAACCATGAGATGTTTAAACACTCATCCCTGGATGTCACTCATGCTGCCTTGGTGAATAGATTTTGGCATTTCGGTGGGAATGAGAAGAGCCAGAGATTCATTGAGCGCTGTATCCGGACCTTCCCCACCTTCTGCTTGCTGGGACCCGAGGGGACCCCTGTGTCCTGGTCCCTGATGGACCAGACTGGAGAACTACGGATGGGAAGCACCATGCCTGAGTACCGGGCACAGGGCCTTGTCTCCAATGTCGTCCATATCCAGACCCAGGCTCTGGAGAAACTCGGCTTCCTGACATATCACCATACAGACAAAGCCAACAAAATCGTCCAGAGGTTGTGTCACACTCGGCAACATGTCCGCATGCCCTGTGACTGGAACCAGTGGAACTGTGTGCCTCTGTGAAGCCGGTCCCTGAAATGAAGACAGTGTAGGATGGGCCTGGGGGTATGGCTGGAGGAACTGATGGGTAGATAGAGAAAAAGGATAAATGCAACCCATGGTAAAGGATTAGGGTCTGTTTGGGCTCTGGAGAAACAGTATGAATGATGAACAGGACCACCACCCACTCTGACCTCAAATCACTCATGGACTTCCCTTCAGCTATGCTAACATCTTCCCAGGGTGGTTTCTGGCCTTGTTCAGCTTCCTGTATGTCTGGATCTCATGCCACTTTTTACTCAGCTGTATGCTGCCCTAAGGCTTCCCTTAGAACTCCTAGCTCAAGGGTGGATTGTTGCCAGTGGGCACATCTCTTATTTTCATGACCCTGTTTTTATGTTAAGAAATACATATTTTACACATGTGTGTAGAAAAAGTTTAGAAGGCTACTATGCATTGAGCTATTAATGGTGAATTATGGTGGTGAAATTTAAAACTGTTAATTATTTTCAAAATTTAGCAATTTACTTGTTACTCGTAAAATAATAAAACAATGTTTATTGTGGTAACATATGTGACATAAAGTTTGCCATTTTAAAATATATAATTCAATGGAATTAATTACATTTACAATTTCAGTGCTAATATCACCACCATCCCTTACCCAAACTTTGTCATTACCCCAAACAGAAATTCTATACCCATTAAGCAATAACTTCCCATTCACCCTCCTCACCTGGCCCCTGGTAACCTCTAATCTATTCTTTGCCTCTGTGAATTTGCTTATTCCTAAATATTTTATATGAGTGGTATCATACAATATTTGTCCCTTTTGGTCTGGCTTATTTCACTTAGCATGTTTTCAAGGTTCAACCATATCTTAACTTGTAGAAGCACTTTATTCCCTTTTATGTCCAAATAACACTCTGTTGTATGTGTATAACACATTTGGCTTATCCATTCTTCTGTTGACAGACCCTTGGATTTTTTCACCTTTTGGCTTTGTGAATAACCCTGCTATAAACATTGGTGTGTAAATATCTGTTTGAGTCCCTGCTTTCAATTATTTTGATTATATATCTCAAAATGGAATTGAATGAGCAGAGCTTACCAGTTTTGCCAAGATGAGGTACTATCTTGTGGATGGTGTAGTTATCCATCTCCCTTTTATGACCTCCTTTTATTTTAGTGTCCAGAGTTTGAGTTATTTCCCTGGTGGTCCTTTGATCTCTTTTTAATAATCATGTTAATACATTGTACACATTAATATATGAAATTAGGTGTAATTAAATGTATATGATACCTGAGAGAGTTATTAAGGGATAACATTTTTCCCATTGCCACCCCCAAGAATGTGAGACTGGAACTGTTTCTATAAAATCTGAATTGTCCTTAATCTCCACCTCCCTTAAACCCACACCACAAAGGAATTTTGTGTTTGATTGTGGGAGTTCAGCTAGAGGGTCCATGAGTTGGAGGGTGTGGTGGGTAACTTCATGTGTCAACTTGGCTAGGTTACGGTATCCATCCATTTGTTTGGTCAGATTGTTGCTGTGAGGGTATATCGTAAATGAATTTGCATCTATAGTCAGATGATTTTATCCATGGCTATTGCATCTACAATCAGCAAAGAAGGATGCCCTCAGCAATGTGTTGAGTCTCCTCGTTGAATCAGTTGGAGGTCTTAAAACACCAGAACTGAGGACTTCAAAAGTCAGAAAGAAGAATTTCTGCCTCTACTTCTGCCAGCCAACTACTCTCAGGGACTCCAAATTCACCTTCATTGGAGTTTCCAACTCGTGACCTGCCCTGCAGAATTTGGGCTTGCCAATCCCCATGGTTGTATGAGCCAATTCCTATAATAAATATTTAATTATATATATTTTGGGTATGTAATAAATAATTATACATATTCTTTCTGGAGAACCCTAATACAAGGGGCAAAAATATTCCATTATACTGATACAGCACATTTGTACAACTTTTTATCATTTCTGCATACTGAAATTTCTTTTCTTTCCCTTATTCCTTTCTGAAAATTTACTTTCTTGAGGAAAATCCCAGGGACTGGAAGTAGTGAGATCAAAAAGAGCCAAAATTCTCCTGCCTATTGATATGAATTTCTCATGCCCTTTCTCTAGGTTGGCAGCACAAAATTAATGTGTCAAATTCTCTACAATTCCCTCATTTAACAGAAGCAGCAATAAATGTTAACTGATCACTTACTATGTGATAGGCACTGTTTGAGGCATTTGGATACATACTGAACAAAACAAGATACGTTGTGAACCCTACATTCTAGTGACCATTTATTGACATAAAAGTAAACATATCAGTGATATTCTATCAGCACTGAGGGTGGGGAAGTGTAATAAAGTGATTGGAAGTGCATACTGTAGAGCTGGACTGCCTTGATGAAAAGGATAGATCTGCCTTTACCAGCTCTATAACTTGTTGCTAATTATTTAACTTCTCTGTGCCTCAGCTTCCTCACCTATAAAATCGGCAAAATTTAGTGAACAAATTATAGATTAATTGCAAGAATAAAATGAATGGGCAAATATGAGTGAAATAAGACCAATGTCTGGCACATAGCCAGTGCTCCATAAACATTAATTAAAATTTTTACTATTAAACACAGGTATAGGTGGGATATGGAATAAAATCTGCTATTACCTATTGTATATGTAAAGAAGGCAGGAAATCGTTAGCAAGTTGGGAAACAATAAAATTTCCAGATTAAGTCTTACAAATTATATCTAAAATAATCTGGTATCAACTTAACATCTATCACCCCATATTTAGTCACAGAAAGTCCAGAAAATGGCACCAAAAGAAAATACACATTCATCTTGGCTGGGATACCAATGTGGATGAATCTGTTGAAACCACTTTTTACCCAGCAGGCAGACACCAACTACCCCTTTCCATATTCCCCATGAAACAAAATGATTATAAAGAACAGAAGTAGTTCTTAATAAAGTAAAAGAATACCACTGCTATTTTGTGTAGTAATGCAGAAAAAACATAAACCTTTGAAATGGCAGGCAAGGACATTCGCCAGGGCCACTTGAAATTCTACATGAAGTATTTAATGCGCAGTGATACCTCCCTTACCATTCTCTGTGACCCCAAATTCAGGGGCAGATATTCTGTCTCCACCACTCAGCAATAGTACAGCTACCAACTTCTCCTGAGCCATCTTTAAACCTCCAGAGGTCACTGAAACTAGTATCAATGTTTACCAATCCTACAATCTTGGTACTACTATTACATTATTAGAGTTGTCTAGATGATGGACTGCCAGAATGGGCCACTGAGAGAGGATGAGTATCCTAGCCTGTCTTTTCATCTCAGCAGTCTTTGAATACCAAGTTGGTGGCCTGAATTCTCATTCATTCATTCATTTATTCATTTATAGTGCCCATGTCAATAATGGAAAAGTTTGTATTTCTTATCTTTATCTAATTCTAATATTCAGCTGCATCCAGATCCCCAAAGATACTGTTTTTGGGAAAGCCCAGAAAGACAAAAATCTCAGAATTTAAGACTTTTTGTTATAACTGAATTACAACAAGAAGGAAGAGGAAAAGAACTTACCAGGCAAAGTCTGGGCACCATCACAGCCTATTTGCTTAACATGTAAAAGTAACAGGTGTTCATATCTATACGAGTACAAATGAAAATCCTTTTTCAAGACTTCCCTGTAATCAGAGAGGGAGGAGGACTCATAGAAGAAAAAATACCTTGTCATAATGGTTAGGAAGACACGATTTCATGACTTTTATGAGCAGCGAAAGATGGGCTTTGAACCCATAAGTTACCTAATTTTAAAAAAGCTGTTTGAACGTGATGCAGATTACATGTATTTGAAGAGAGATAACTTTTTGTTCCTCAATTTTACTGAGTCTTTTTCCTTTCTAACTATGGACATGCAGCACTACTTTATTATGCAGCAGCTGATTTCCTTATGAGATTGATTGGCCTTCAGGAAGTTCTAGACCTGAGACACCTGATCTATGAGACTTGGCTTTTTAATGCCAGAAGTAGAGTTGATCTTGTGGGTACTTTCGGCTTCAGGGATGCTGAAACGTGTTTTGCAGAGGTGAAAGCCCCACCAAAGTCCATCTCAATCTAATTACGTTGTGCTCATCTCGGTGAGTCAAGAGGCAAAGCTGGGAACATGAGAAGTGACAGCAACAGAAGATAAAGGCAGATTTTACCAGACCATTTGGATTAAATCTTCTTTTCAAACTCAAGCACATAAAGCCATAAATTTTCCTCTCAGGACTGATTTAGCTACATTCCACATATTTCATGTTTATATTATTATTCAGATCATAATATTTTCCAACTTATTCTTTCAACCATATGTTTGTTTTGCTTAATTTTCAAATATTTGATGATTTTACATATTTTTGTTAATAATTTCTAATTTAGCTTTTTGTGGTCAGAAAATACACTCTGTAGGTCTTCAATAATTTTAAATTTGTTAAAATCTGCATTA